>NC_047577.1:16625923-16936605 GCF_011004845.1 Esox lucius
CTAAGTGCAGTCCAATCATCTCTTTATTGTTTGTTCCCGTTTAGACATCTGGAGAAAATGGGATTTGGAAAACCGCATCATGTGCACAATTAGCTGAGAAAACAAACATGATCGTTAAATCCGTTAAACTAGCCCGGTCCCATCTTATCAGCGTTCCGGGATTGTCATCGTGACTCATCAAATTGGTAGCATGGTATGTCAACGGTCCAGCTACTGTACGTGTCTTATTGGGCTCAATGGTGCCTTCCTCCATAAACGTGGTGTTACACACCACCTTGGCTGACTCAAGACAGAACAACAAGGTCATTCTCTAAATCTTGTCTGTTTCCTCCGGGTTGGTTTGGGCTCAGGGCCCCCCCCCCCCCCCCCCCCCCCCCGTTTCTGGGATTCTGCGACAAGCCGATGGTTATTCGTGTTTGATTTGTGAACAAGGTTGACTGTCCCTGTCCTCCTCCGAGATGCTCTGACACCGATTGGGCTTTTATCCTGAAGGCTTTTGGGCCCAGGTCCCCTCCTCTCTGTTCCGCTTTCAGGCCTGTCAGAACACTGTGGCAGTGTAGCGGTCTAAGCTCCCGACTCTAGACCACACATGCCCCCCCGATGATGGGGGTTTGAGCCCCAGATCGGCCGATCGGCCGTCTGTGCTCTTCCCCCGGGGTTTCTCTCTATGTACCTGTGTCCCTAACCTTTCCTTACTGTCCCTTCAACAAAAAATAAAACGGCCCCCAAAAATCTTAAAAAAACAATACAATGGCAGTAAATGTTAGAAAACATCCAGAGCCTGGCCCAGTGTTTCGTACTTGAGATCAGACGGATACTTTTTTTGCTTGCTGTGGAATCGTTTTTATTCTTTTTTTAGCAACAATGTGGCTAAAGAGCCACATCCTGAGCAAATACTGTGTCTTCAAAAAGTATTGCCGAGACTGAACCCTTGAATTCCACAAAGGTGAAGCAGTTCTTAATTTCATTTGTTCAGTCAGGTTCTCACATTTTTTAAATTGATTCAATTCTGTTAAATATTTATTCTACACTGTTGTGCCTTATTGGTATTGAACAATGATTGACTTTGCCTGCCATTGCAAATAAAACGGTTAACCTGAGGTTGTGTTGGCCCAACACTTCCCTCTCTTGTTTCCTGAACTCGACCTAGGCAGGGAAGAAGTCGTGACAAGGTACTGCTCATTGCCCAGTGCCAGAATATGTCTGACACCTGGGGAATTGACTGTCATGAGATAACGGTATGCATGTTGATTTTGCTGTATGCTGTCATGTTGGAAATTATCTGGAGGTGCTGTGTTTTAAATGTGTGTTCTTCAGATGTGTTGTATAAATAATGCATGTTCTTATTCATTAGCCCTCGATTCACCTACGAAATGATATGGAAATTGGTTTAGAGGCCCTGTTTGCTAAAGCAAATGAAATTGGTAGATGGATTGGCAAAAAGTCTGACATGTATGGGGGAAGATGAAAACATTTGAATCCTTTGGGGGATGGATTGTTGAAATATTTAACATTTGTAAAAAAAAAAAAAAAAGCATGGTTGAGAGAAAATTCATAGTTGTCATATTTATAACATGTTATGTTTTGAAGCTTTCGGTTAATGTCAATAACCTTTTCTCCAAAGGACTGTTCTTTTTTCGGGTGGGCGTTATCCAGATGTTTCAATTGTTATCCCGTCCTTCTCCCATCCCAGAGTTTATGGTACTACTGGCGAAAAAACAAACTGTGATGTTTACCAGAACATGAACCAAATTCACAAGTTGTGGGCATTTAGCTAATAATGCAGAGGACCCCAGTTGAACTAACTGACCAATTCCCAAGATGGGCAGCAGGTATTAAATTAGGTAGTAAGATAAGTTCATCCTGATATAGTTGTCTGCTTGTATCCAAGGGCCTGTGGGCAGAATCAGGCAACTGCCCAGTCAGAGGGCATAGGAGACAAGCTGTGTGAATAAATGATAATATTTTCCTTTTCGACACCTTGCAGAAGACTATGAAGGGCTTTACCAATCTTTTATTACCAGTACTCAAATGCTCAATACAAAATGAAAAAAGCTTTTATATATTTCATATAAAGCCGTACCACGTTTAAATTAAATAAAATAAAAAAAGGGTAATTGTAAAGTGAAAATGGCTGATTTAAAATCATGTAAGAAAATTCTAAACTGAGTTATAAGGTCAAATTGAAATGGTCTCTTAATTTCCATTGCAATTCTCTTTTTAATTTAAACTTGTAAATTGCTTCCTGGAATAATGCACAAGCAGGGCCACGCAACCCGCTCTGAAGAAAATAACATTTATATTAGACAGCTCCCACGGCAACCTTGAAACTGTTGCAACCCACTTGGCATCAAATTGGAACAACAGTTAAGATTCATTACCCAGTTAACCAGCAGGTAGGCTAATCATTTGAAACTCCCGTGGCTATTTTTAAATAACCTTAGACACAGTATATACAATAACCCAACCAAGCCTACATTACAGGAATTACATTGCGTGAACAATTCAAACATCCAAAGTCCTTTCTTGGTTATAGTTTAAAAAATAATCTCCCATATCTTGCTTATCCGGATATAGTTTCCACACTTACTGTGATGACATGACTGGAGGATGTTTACCAAGTCTATCAGACTCAAAGACTGTGTCCCAGTTCTTGGTAAACTCCCACGGCGACATTATTTTTAAACTCTCGTTTAAAAGTAGTCTAGTTCAACCCTGTGAACACTGACGGATTAACTTATGACTCATGTTAGCGTTGCAGGGAAATCAATGCAGATCTGAGCGGTATCCCACAAATCACATTTGAAGAATTACAAAGGAAACTTTGATTAACTCTGTTGAACTGGGAATCAGCAGTCTCACAATACTGTCTCACCTTTTAGCCAGGCACATTTCTATGGCAGCGTATCCTCAAAACTGCTCTGGGGCAGGTAAAGTCCCAGTGACTCCACTCAGCCTGAACCAATTAATTCAAGTTCCCTCGCTCTTCTTTTTTTTTTTTCACACTTATTACACATTTGGTAATGACAACATGCATTTCAGAGTTTGCATGACTACAATTATTTCATAGTTTGGATTGGGGGAAAGGTGCCTTGGTGGATATAAAATGTCTACACACCCCTGTTAAAATGCCAGGTTTCTGTGATGTAAAAGAATGAGACAAAGATAAATCATGTCAGAACTTTTTCCACTTTTAATGTGACCTATAATGTGAACAAGTCAATTGTAAAACAAACTGAAATCTTCAAGGGGGAAAAATGAAAGATAAAAACCTTGCAATGACCTGGTTGCATATGTCTGCACACCCTCTTATAACTGGGGATGTGGCTATGTTCAGAATGAACAAATCACATTCAAACTCCTGTTAAATAGAAGTCATTACACACCTGCGATCATTTAAAGTGACTCTGATTAATCTGTGGGGTGATCTGAAGAGGGCTGTGCACACAAGATGTCCTCGCAATCTGACAGATTTGGAGTGCTTTTGCAAAGAAGAGTGGGCAAATATTGCCACGTCAAGATGTGCCACGCTAATAGACTCCTGTAATAAAATCAAAAGGTGCTTCAACAAAGTATTAGTCATACACTTATGCAACCAGGTTATTGTGGGTTTTCTATTATTTTATTTTCTTTCTCAAAGATTTCAGTTTGTTTTTCAATTGAATTGTTAACATTATAGGACACAAAAAGGTCTGACATGATTTATCTTTGTCTCATTCTTTTACATCACAAGAACCTGGCATTTTAACAGGGGTGTGTAGACTTTTTATATCCACTGTATATTGAAGCACAACCAATAAGGATGGGTAATGAAGAAAGAAAGTACTACCCATTTTTCACCATAGTCTGCATAATATGCAAGAGACTGTAACTTTATTCCATTTTGAATTCTGCACAAAGGACAGTAAGAGAAGGACTCATCAATGGATTCACAGTTCAACGTTGTCTCACTGAGGTGTGGTGTTAGTCTCGGCTTGTCTAGACACGGGTGGCACTGCATCTGCACCTACGAGCCAGCTAGACTTAGTAGCAGACGGACAGACAATATTATTCACTTGTAGCATGGATGAAGCCTAAACTGGTATGCTACAGTAACTGAAGCTAGCTTCTTAAAAGTGTGAGCAGGTTTTGCTTGCTTTGTAAGATAACCTAATGGATTGATGGCACCTGTTTTCCACCAGCTCTGGAAGGGAACCTGTCTGATGTTTACAGAGAGAAGTCTGGCAAAGTTTGTTTGTTGGAGTCAGTGTTGGTGTATAGGTGTATGCGTAAAGCTTTTAATATCCGGGTGGGGGCCCAAAATGAATTCAACTGTGCTCTTTTCACTTGCCATTTTCAGCATAGGAGTGCATTTTGGGGTAAATGTAATTTGGATTTGGATACAAATAGGGTTAGAGGTTAAAAGTTTTTTGTGTTAGGATTTGGGTTAAGACATGCTGTATGGGAATAATCTAAAGTGGAAAGTACAAGTACCATAGGTCTGTGGTAAAAAAACAGTTCGGCCTCAGATAACAAGCAGCAATAGTTTGTGTGCCTTGGATTAAGTCTGAATTTGCAGGTATTTGCATCTTTTTGAAGTTTGGCCCATAGACTTACTAGTAATTTGGATAGAGGGTGGAGTGCTTGGTTTTTCAGGACCCCACAAAGATAGCAAAACATAATGTGTGTTTTTGTGTTTGTTTGTTTGTGTCACCGTGTGTGACTCAGCAGCAGCAGTCAGATGGCCTGTCTCCATTGGCCGTAATGGTGTCTGACAGGGACAGATCCGCTATGCCAAGCGTTATAGGGCCCGGCGCATCTGTGCCATGGGCAGGCATGACGAGCTGCCATGTAAAATTGGCCTCAGAAACAGCTAGAACTTTAAACAGCAGAACAGGTTTATCCTCCTCAAACACAGATCAGACCCGTCCCAGATTCCTCCCATACACAGGTGCTGGGTTTACTCATAGCACCATCATCACAGAAAAAGGACGAGCCATCGGCACCTGTCTTGGGCGAAGCCTTTGAGGGTCTAATGAGTAATGATTTGGCTCCCCTCTCCAGGCAAACAGATGCAATAGACACTAGTTTAATGTTAACCGGTTATGACAGCAGGCATGTAGTTAGTGCCAAAACCCCGTAGTGCCCTGGTGACGTGGGAAAGAGAAGGGCAGAACTGTTAAAGGAATGAGGTCAAACAGTACCGCCAAAAAGTTTTCTGAAGCGTGGCTATTGGTTTCTCTTGTGCTTGAGCTAAAAGAAGTGCATTGAGAACTGTGACTGTAGGGTCACACTACGCACTGGTCTGTCATTTTACAACAGGCATGGAAGACTTCATGAAACAGCAGGACACCCTTGTTGTAAGCTTCATGAGGCCTTCATATGCAAGCTGTTGGAGAGCTCACCTTATGGCTGTATAAGAGCTTTCTTGAGGGTGGATGCTTAACGTTTCCTATCTGTGTATTTGACATTATGCAATTTGCCCCACATTGCCTACCAACATTTTTTTATATTATGCAAATCCACCTACTCAAATCATAAATATATCCCTATTGCTGTTCAGCCTCAGGGCACATCAAAAATAAAATGTGTTTGATGTATGCAAATTAGAAGATTTTCCTTTTTTATCCTTAGTCTATATTTTTTTTATATTTTAGAGTACTGTACATGGACAAGTCTAAATGAGGCATTTTAGTGATTTAATTGCATAATTTCAAAAAGGAATTTGGTTTCAGATTAGATTATCTTCAAAACAGCAATCCATGTTTTGACCAAGGTTGATAAAAATTCAGACTAATAATGTCAATTCTTCATCTAATGAGCTTCATTTCCTCAACATGCCAATGCTTATAAATCCACTTATTGGGTACTATGGACACAATGAAAGTTTCATCCAATATTTTCCTTGACCATTCAGGGAGACGACCCAGACAACATCACCACAACTCGACTACCTCTGACTGCGGCTCCTTTCTGCAGCCGGTGCCGGTCAGATAGCAGAACCTGGGTAGATCTCCAGTACTGTTAAACTGACCTGGCAGTATCAGTTCCTGAATAAAACTCTATCAATTCCCACAGGACTATTCTGCAGTGTCTTCTGATTCCGCTGATGGAGTTTTGTCTGATGTTGTCTGATCCAGAGCACTGCTCCAGTGACCTGCATTCTCATATGTATTTTGACCCAGAAACACATTGTGTGCCTGCTAGCCTCAGGCTTAATGTGCAGAGTTTGACATTTTATTTTCTCTCTCGGACTTGACAAATGGGTTCCTGCGAACGCTGTTTTGTGTGTTGGAACTAAACCGTTCTTATTCTAATGTGTATGGCACAGAGCTATTAAGCTTTGTCATTTTCTAAGGCTTTGTGCTGTATAATGTGGGTGGAGTTATTTTATAAAATGGGTCCGTAAGACAAGTTGTGGTGTATGTGCTTAAGGGTGGACTAAAACAACATCAGATGTGTATGACTACAGCTTCACAGAGCAACATTACTTACTGCACATTAACAGCGTATATGATTTCCTACTCCTTGAAACTGGCACATTATAAAGTAAGCATCTCATGTCAATGTGTCTGAAAGTCCCAAATGCGTCTAACGTGTTTGATGAACAAGTGCATTTTACCAAGATGCATGCTACATTAATATGAGCTGTGATGATCACGATCACGTTCTATCTAAATGACAGGATATGAAACGGTTCAGCTAAATGACTGGATCTCAAATGTTTATATGCTGGAACCAACACCTGCTTGGATGTTCCTGTCAGACCGTATTATTCTAATTAACAATGCTAGGCATTTTCACATTTCAGGGAGGTACATGTGCTTTATCTTGTCATTCAAACATTTACACCAGGATAGCAGCCATATAATGGTATAAGCCTATACCATTCACAGAGAATATACAGGAATTAATCTCCAGAATGATTAAACCTCTGCATGTCTGCCTAACAGAAAGAAACATTTGTGACTAACTGGAGATGATTAACGCCATCAGAATACCCACAGTGGAAGTATGGATAGAGTTTCTCTGTGAATTTGTAGCCAGTGAAACAGCAGATGTGAGATCTGTCCATGGCATTCACATTGTAAAAACAGACCAGACCCCGCTCATAATCCACAAACACCCCCACCTTCTCTGGCTTCCTTGTTAAGTGGAGGTGTACTTTGGCTTCATAATAATTATTTGTACTCAGCCCGAAAGTCCAGAGACCGTCCTCAGGGCTCAGTGGTAACCAACTCTGCCTGTTGATGGACTCCTCAGTGTTCCCTTTTACCTGTACTTCATAGTACAGTTTACCTGAGGAGAAACCTTCCTTTCCCAGAACACTGTATATGTTTTCAAACCTCTTTGGGTTTCTGGAGATAAAATTGTAGACATGCACAAGGCTGGGATGGGCTACAGGACAATAGGCAAGCAGCTTGGTGAGAAGGCAACAACTGTTGGCGCAATTATTAGAAAAGTTCAAGATGACGGTCAATCTCCCTCGGTCTGGGGATCCATGCAAGATCTCACCTCGAGGGGCATCAATGATCATGAGGAAGGTGAGGGATCAGCCCAGAACTACACGGCAGGACCTGGCCAATGACCTGAAGAGAGTTGGGACCACAGTCTCAAAGAAAACCATTAGTAACACACTACGCCGTCATGGATTAAAATCCTGCAGCGCACACAAGGTCCCCCTGTTCAAGCCAGCGCATGTCCAGGCCCGTCTGAAGTTTGCCAATGACCATCTGGATGATCCAGAGGAGGAATGGGAGAAGGTCATGTGGTCTGATGAGATAAAAATAGAGCTTTTTGGTCTAAACTCCACTAGCCATGTTTGGAGGAGGAAGAAGGATGAGTTCAACCCCAAGAACACCATCCCAACCATGAAGCATGGAGGTGGAAACATCATTCTTTGGGGATGCTTTTCTGCAAAGGGGACAGGACGACTGCACCGTATTGAGGAGAGGATGGATGGGGCCATGTATCGTGAGATCTTGGCCAACAACCTCCTTCCCTCAGTAAGAGCATTGAAGATGGGTCATGGCTGGGCCTTCCAGCATGACAACGACCCAAAACACACAGCCAGGGCAACTAAGGAGTGGCTCCGTAAGAAGCATCTCAAGGTCCTGGAGTGGCCTAGCCAGTCTCCAGACCTGAACCCAATAGAAAATCTTTGGAGGGAGCTGAAAGTCTGTATTGCCCAGTGACAGCCCCGAAACCTGAAGGATCTGGAGAAGGTCTGATGTATTAAATACCTATGTCATGCAATAAAATGCAAATTAATTACTTAAAAATCATACAATGTGATTTTCTGGATTTTTTTATTCGGTCACTCACAGTTGAAGAGTACCTATGATAAAAATTACAGACTTCTACATGCTTAGTAAATGGGAAAACCTGCAAAATCGGCAGTGTATCAAATACTTGTTCTCCCCACTGTATGTTACAGTATATACATATAGCCACTTCTGTTGGGGAGGTCAGTTGTCACTCAGCCAGTCAAATCTCTTTTCTGTCCTAGCACCCTAATGGTAGTTCAGGCCCCTGCCCAAATTCGGAAATCCTGCTTTTTTTGGATAACTGAATAATACTGAGTTGTGTGGCAGTTTCACCTGGTTATCTTACATTGTATGCTGCTGCACTGTCGGTCACACCGGATAAGAGTGTAGTTCATCAGCAGAAGGACAATGTTAAATTGTTAACATTGGAAAAAACGCTACTCTTCACTGTGTTAAATAGTAGCGTTTTGTATGGACGTTCTTTTTTTTTGAAGGGGATAGTTCAATCAATCAATCAATCAAATGTATTTATAAAGCCCTTTTTACAACAGCAGTTGTCCTAAAGTGCTTTTACAGAGACACCCGGCCTTAATCCCCAAGGAGCAAACCACAGTAGTGTTGGATTTGTTAAAAGTATGACCAGGTGGACAAGGACAGGGACAGCAACGGGCCCCCCAAACCAGGTACTCCGCAGGTGTGGACCAGGACCTCATCTCCTCCTAAAATGTAAAACTGGAGGAGACCGAGAAAAGTTAGAAAGTGCATTCCTTATATCCCCCAGCACAATAATATAGCAGCGTAACACCTTGGAACTAAGACGAGGGGGTCCGGCGACACTGTGGCCCTACCCAGGGGAGGCCCCGGACAGGGCCCAACAGGCAGGAAATCAATCCACCCACATTGCCAGGAATCAACCAAAGAGACACCCACCAACCGCAACCCCCCTGAATGAGGGCCGAGTATTGCCAGCAGCGTACAGCCCAATTGCACAAGTGCACAATCTAGTTCGGCCTAGATTCATACAGCTACGGAAGAAATTAGGAGACCATTGCACCTTTTTCTTTCCTTTCCAAAAAAATCACAAAGGAAGGATTTGAGTGAGGAACAGAAGGGTTAAAATTAAGAGACCACTGCAAATTGAACGCTTCTCTTCCTCACTCAAAACCTCACTTCCTCACTCAAGAAAAAGGTGCAGTGGAGCTATATTTGGGTGAAATTGCACTTTCCCCTGAGTGAAGAGTTTTTTTTTAGTTTGTTTCTGCTTGCAATGCAGCTTCTGTGGCTCCCGACACAGTTTCAATTCATGATTTGGACGATACTAATAATGCTAACTCCAGGCTAGGACAGAGTTGAATAATGGCTTTTTCTGAAAAATGACTCCACGGGCCTTCAAGAACTACTCAGGGTAAGCGGAATTTCACCCAAATATGAACCAAGGTCGGGATATCGCATTAAGCCTTAAAACAGTTTGTACTCACCTTGGCTTGGTGTGAATGAATGAATCTGTGTGTATACTGTTCCCCCCGTCACACTGATATTCCTAGGTAGGAGTGAAGCCTGGGAGGACGTTTTCCACTCTACTAAACTCAACTCGGATGTACCTTACTGTCAGTTGGATTACTGAAAGCAGCCCTGCGCTTCATTCCGATGCTTTACTGGAAGTCAGTATTTCCTGCTTCGGAAGGCAACTGTTCACTTGTCATTCCCGCACGTCATATCAATGTGCCTGTTCGTTTAACGCTCATCTTCGATCGCCGTCTCAAACAATTTACAGTATTACATGTGATATGTGGAGGCCTAGGGTGAGAAAGAACCAGAAACAAAATATTGTTTAAAAGATGACCGTGAGAGCATCCGTGGCATCAACAGCACTGTGGATTAAGGAAACATGGGCATCACTTCACAACATCTTGGATGGGCAGTGAATTCTGAAGACATCCTTAATGGAATTTGCTGGGGAAAGGGGACGAGACTCTGTTACACTGGGCACAAATATAAACGCAGCAGGCAACAATTTCAAAGATTTTACTGACCAACTGCCAGAGTAAAATCAGTGAACAGCACACTTCCCCAGGATGCAAGTGGCTGTCAATGGCTAAAGTCAGCTACGACAACTGCAGTCATGTCAAAACCCTGGTGAGGATGACGAGCCCACTGTACTATATTTAAAAAAGGAACACAGACTGAGACCAAGGTCTCTTTTACAGCAGGGCCCTGTGTATACATGTTTACATATACTGTTTAGGTTCAATGATTAAACAACACAGTACTGACAATCAGGACATGTGTGTCAGGTTGGGAGAATCTTTGCAGTACAGGTGTACTGAATAACAACTACAGAAGTCAGTGAGTGGGTTTTTATCAACCGAATCCTGAATTTTAATTAAACAAATACCAAAGCAGTGGGAGGAAAGCCTGCATGCATCACAGCTGGGACATTATCCCCCTCCAGCCTACCCCCACCACTGTAAAAAAGCAGGTAAACAGGCCTTATTCCTGGCCTGGTGTTTACCCCTGAGGCCACTGGCCGCTAATGTAACCCACTGTTGAACAGTGGGACCTTGTGTGTCCTTCCAGAGGGCAGCTCCTCAACACGTTGGGCCTGGTTGTGTGTCTGGGGTCCTCTGTGAGGTGCTCAGCCTTCAGAATTATCGACCCTGAAGCCCTCTGCATTGCAGCCCATAGAGCTTTAACCCTAGGTTCACATTTTCCTGAAGATAATCTTTTTGACTAATAACAGCCCACACAAAATAATGACCAGTTCTGCTACTATGTTGTGTGTGAGCTACTTGTTGTCACCCCAGTCATGAACCACCTTCTGTTCGGAAATACAGTGTGTTATCTAGTATGAACCAGTTTCCAACAAATCTAAAACAGTAAAATGAACTTATCTTGTTGTTTGTGCGTGTGTGTGAGAGACCTCTTATCACAGCTTTCAGCCAATCAGTGTTCAGGGTTTAAACCTATAATTATACCTTGTTCTTCAGGAAATGTCACTAGAAATACTTCCTCTTCTCCCCACTTCTTGCATTGTGGAAGAAATTATTTTCAGCGACAGTCTTTCCATTGATACAATTATCAGTCAGAATGTTTGACTAAGCCTTTTTTTCCCTGTTGTGGGATTGCTTATAAACTGTCCACCTACCCCTGGTTTTTGAATTCAGTACACCCGCCTTCCACAGAATACTTTTGAGATTGATCTTGGCATGCTGCTTCTGCACAGCGTGGCAGCACCTGTGAAAAGAAAACCACCCCATTATACTCTACATGAAGCTTGATGGAATAGTTGCCTCCACAGGTGCTTGACCCATAAACGCTTGAGGCATTTTGGCAAGGCTGCCCTTGAACAAAAAAACAAGTTCAATGGTCTATCATCAGTCAATATGTGTGTGTTTTACATTTAAAATGTAGATGTTCTGTTGCCTAGGGTGATCCAGCAGTTTAAGTCATGTATAGTGCTCTGCCATGGCTCTTTAAAAAGTGCTCAGCCCACGGCTCTTTAAACAAAAGCTCTCCCTTCCATCTTAAATTTGTTTCTTGTGAAATAAACTTAGAAATTCTAGAAAATGTATATACCCATTATAGCAGATGCTGTGGATGTAATGAAATGCGTTGCTGCTCCTAGGACAATGCAGTCAATTTTAATAGTTAGCATACAGGATTTAAAGAAAAGTCCAATAACCCATTTTCAAATACAATTTTCAAAAAATCAAAGAATGAAATGGAATGTAACCTGTGTTCACACGATACAAGGTGCAGCATGAAAACTCTTCATATACAGTTGTCATCACAGTCTGTCTATGTGTTTACAGTATGTATTGTCACGCAAGACGACTCTTCACGGATGACAGCCTTCCCTGTGTTGGATTGTGGTGTGTGGATGGGTGAAACCTGACTAATCTGTCCCCACAAGGTTTTTGGGCAGGTCTTCACTTGGACAAACATGGTGTACGCCTTAGTTTACGCTTCAATGTTTGGTTATTGAGGGTAGGTTAATGCCTAGGGGATAGTAAAAAGGATTTGGGTTAGGGTTGCAGGTCCCTTCCATTAAACTGTTTTTTTTGTTTGTGTGCCCTGTGCCCACAGATGTATGATTAAAGAGAAGCTGGGTGCATGGTTAGTGTCTGCACATGAGATGGAGTGTTAGTGTCTGTGAGTAAAAGGGCTTTTCGGTGCAGGGACGCTGTGCAGTTGGTTTAGGAGGCTGATGTCTGGGGGTTGTCGCAGTTTTTAAAAGGGTAATCCGCCAAATACCACAAATTCCAATAATTTACAATGTAACACAACGGACTTGTGAAGATAGCTATGTCTTCATGTTTTTTTGTGTGCATTTAGTGGTTATGAGTTAGCAAGCAACAAGAGAGGTTTGTTGTTGAAATTTATTTAGGCAAGTCAACTAGAAAATGTACTGCTCTCTGAACAGGTTTGCTGGGATTGTTCATGCCTAAGTGGCTAGATACAATTTCTACATAGCCTATCCAGACACAACAATACCACATAATATTAAGTGTACTATCAAAATAGCAGTTAAAATCGAATCATGTTAAACTCATTAAACGTGGTCGGGATCACCTTTCTATCTCTTAAGTGAGGGAAACAGGTTGCCATGGCAACTCACAGGGCAGCAGAGAACTCCTTTGCCTCATGGAAGTTGAAGTAGGAAAGGTTACGGCACACAGTTTCTTTTGTTTTATCAATCAAAACATGTGCAAACATTTTCTTACAATTTTTTCTCCCCTTCACAATTTTCTGATATCCAGTTTGCAATTATTGTTTTATGTCTTTGCAGAAAACTCCAGAACAGGCGTAGGATGAAGAAACATGATTCCTATAAAGTACATTACGCCAAACCATTGTCATTTTTATCACACTTTTTACTCTGACAGGAAGTCTGTTCTGGAGTTTTTCTTAGTTCACATGCGCTTGAGGAGAAAACAATCCTGAGTGTACATCTATGAATGATTGCACATGTATCCAACCCACCACAAGGAGTCAGTAGAGTGTGACGTGACCAGGCTGTCCTGTCCAACGCCCACTTGTTACCCCTGGGCAGTGCTGAACTAAAATGTTCTGACCCATGCTGGGCCTCTAGGGATTGTCATTATGCCATTGTCATTATATGAAAGTATACCTACAATCTTAAAAGCTGAACTGCAATACGGTAATAATGCTTTATCCCCAGCTCAAGACCAATATAACTGAAGCGTAAACAGTTTTGTGATTTCAGCAAAGGATTATGGGTAAACTTGTTAAAAATAATTGACAGACTTTTCCTGATTTGTTTTACTGGGGTGGAAATATCCCTCTCATTGTATGTAAGAATGACTGTGCCATCTCCTTCTGATGGCTGAATTACGTAATGGTCTTTGGTGTGTTTGTGGCACTGTGCGGACTGAATATCCCGGAGGGTAGGCAGCGGGCCCCTGATTGTGCACTGGGCTGACCCCACCACCTCCCAAAGAGCCGTATGATCCTGAGGAGTAGCAGGACTTTTTTATGTTTTTGGGTACGTGGATGTTCGTGAGTGTTGGCACCGTCCCTGAAAAGTAATGTTGGCATTCAAATGCACTGCAAGAGACATTCTCCAAAAAGTAATGGATTGTTTGGGAGTTGGTATTTTATGCTTACTGATTCACAGAACAGCATGCCCGTCTCTACTTCACTCTCTCTCTGACCTCTCACTCACAATCAGACCAAACAAGGAGCCTCTGCAGAATCGCCGGAATTACTGGCCAGAAAGTGCCTTAACAGGGACGCCATGTACAAACCAGAGCGCCGGGAACCACTCTATTTCCAGAACACAGGCTCTCCATTCGCTTCCGTCTCACCAGACCAGTCATTCAAGCGATTTTACACTGAAGCTGAGATAAGGGGAAGGCGCCCCCTCTGTATTAAGGCCGTGGAGGGGGCCGTGGTCATTGAATCAGCAGGAGGACAGAACCTCATCACATCACTGTTCTGTTACAAACAAGGGTCCCTATTGGCTGCTATGCCCAGTTGAGGGAGTGGTCAATACGTGGACCCCCAATGACATTCTGTATCAGTTAAAAAGCAACCTTCCCACCCACCGACCTGGAGAGTTTGATCACTATGCAGGAAAATTGCATCTGTGGAAAACCAGCACCGCCAATGTCATACCTGAGTAAATGTAAAAATAACTTTTTAATTGATTATGACTCTGGTAAAAGTGAGTTGAAGTCTATAACATTTGTTTTTAAATATAATTGTGGTTGAAAAATGCTTTATGTCAGATTTCTTTGAGCCAACCATATACACGGTCTTCTTGGTTGATTATGTGTAGACACTCAAGATATAAATTATGCAAGTTGGCAGAAGCAGTTTAAGAGTGACAACTTGATATTATTGATAGGTGTGTGAATAAACCATATCATTAAAATATATATAATTACTGTGACTGTGATTAGTCATTGTCTCACCTCTTTTAACTTGAATGCATTAACTGTAAGAGCTCTGGATAAAAGCCCTCTCCTCTGGGTAAAGAACTCTGTAAGGTCTTATGCAGATCTTACACAGACTTTCTTTTGCTTCAAATATGTTTTATTAGAAGCTTGATTATCGATATACTATTACCAAACGTAGGCAGAATGGGTGCTTCATTTTCAAATGTAAGACAACAAACCAGAAGACAGATATTGAATGTAGGCAAAAACCAACTGTCACTATGGTGGCCATTTTTGTATGCCTGACTGGACACTTATCCTTTGGCCCAGAGGAGGGTCATTGTCTCTTCCAGTCAAAAGCCTTGGTCTAGATGAATCAAGCCTAGGTCTAGATGAATCAAGCCTCAGTCTAGATGAATCAATACCTGCCTCAGTTTGTCTTAATATAAAACTACAAACCACAATCAAGTAAGATACATAGTATAATTTAATTGTAGACAAAATACACTTCATTTCAGATCTTTTTGTTTAGTCTGAGATAACTTCTTTCCCTCATGCAGTGAAATCTTAACAACTAGTCAATAGGTGCATTTTGTATGGCAATGTGTGCATCGCTAAAACAAATGGAACCACAGCTTCTCTGAATTTAACCTGAGGGCAGACATCCTCTTGCATAAACCTTTCTACACAACCCTGTCTATGTATTTGACAGGTAGGATGACGGTCTGTGCCAGGCACTGAGAAACAGGCCTGCTGGGCACCAATGTGCTAATGGAATACAGATTCCATCCAAACACTCACAAAATAGTTTCCTCCAGGCAAATGTCAGCTCCTTTCGAAGGCAGACTCCCACAGCTTCTTAAAAACATGGGTTTTGTTTATGATGATCTACAGTGCTTTTGGAAAGTATTCAGACCACATTTTGTTGTGTTATGGACTTAAATGATGAATGATATATTTCTTGTCATCAGTCCACATGCAATGCCCTGCAATGACAAAGTTATTTTAAAACATTTGTGACAGACCCTTTGCCATTAGTTCCGGTCATGTGTCCTCTAACCATTCTTGAGATGTCTATAGAACTTGTGGTCCACCTGTGGCAAATGTAATTGTTTGGCCATCATTAAGACAGACACACACCTGTCTACAGCTCCGGAAAAAATTAAGAGACCACTGCACCTTTTCCTTTCCTTTCACAAAAATTTGAAAACTAAAGTTTTGAGTGAGGAACCGAAGCGTTCAATTTGCAGTGATCTTTTTTGGAAAAGAAAGAAAAAGGTGCAGTGGTCTAAATTTTTTCTGGAGCTGTATTTTAGGTCCCACATTTCACAGTGCATGTCAGATCTGGAGAAGTTTATTAAAACAATTGCTAAAACATTCAAAGATCCCAGGAGCAAATTGGGCTCCATCATATTGAGTTGGTAGAGGTTTGGAACCACAAACTCTTCCTAGAACTGTCTGTCCAGCCTAATTAAGTAACTTGCTCAGGGAGGGGAGTAATACCCCATCGACTGTTTGTTAACCTCAGGCTTTCACAAAATAGCTGCCTCTAACTTTCTTTTGAGAATGTGTTCTTAAGAAAGGATTTTTCCAGGGATTTTTTAAAGAAATACAAGTGGCTTGACTCAAACAAAGAGGTTTTGTGCCCTTGACAAATGTGTTGGGGCTTTAAAACAAGGAGGTGCCATCTTCCTGTAAGGTTGTGTGCGATGTGTTTGGTTTGCACATGCAGGTTTGCACGTCCATACGTGGGTGGCACCCTCACTGAAAAGACCTGGAAAGGGAATGCCAAGTGTATGGGATGTCCCTCCTTACTATTCATTGTCCCCTGGGTAAATGGAGGCAATCAGGCCCATAGAATTGAGGTGACATTTGCTTAGAGAAGGATAAGCCCGCTAGAAGCCTGTGTGAACAGATAACCTGTCATCTGGGAGGCGAACTTGACGGTGTGACCACTGTCGGGAGTTGGGAATGGACTGCTGTGTCACACTCACACTCAGGGAATTGAGTCTTGGAGAATATGAATGGTTCCCAGCTGTGTATATCACTTATTCATATCCAGCCTAATCTGAAATAACCAGTAAGTCCCTATGATGTTTTTAATAAATGCAGGTTCCCTACTGCTATAGTTCTATGATACGAGATGCTTGTTTTCTGAGAGGCTTGTTGCGCCATATATGGACTCTGGTGCAGTCTTCTTACAGCTGCTCTGCTTACTCTGCCTGTATTGGCTGAAAAGTGGATGTTATTACTAGAGCACTTCCTGTTTAACGGTTCACTGTACCTACCCCTGCCACAGTGAATAAATTATTCTACACAGGCTTTCCCATGAATAGATTCCCCTATTATCTCCACCCAATCCCTTCAAGCTACTGTCAAGCTTATTGAGCCTCTATGTCCAACCTGGTGCAATGCTTTTGACCGGAGACCGGACTTGGTTACCGTTGTGGACTCGACCCTGGCTCTGATCAACAGGAGAGCATCTGAGTGCAAGTCACGCATTTCTGAATCTCCACACCAAACCTTATTACGGCTGGGTAACCGTGGGCTGCCTTTATCTCAGAACAGCATTAGTGGGAAACGCATGGCAGTGCGAATAATTCATCATCCCCTCCTCACCCTTGTTTGCCTTCCTTTCCTTCATCTCACCTTTTGTTCTGTTTGTCCCCTTTCTCCTTATCCTCAATCTCTGGCTGATAAAGATAATTAAGCCCAATTTCAGACGATACGTTGGTTTCCTTGGCGTCTCGGGAGTGTTACAACCCAAACTCAGGGCCACATCGATTCACTATTTTATTGGACAGCTCCATGGATAGCTTCATATTTACATGACAAACAGATGGAGGGGAGGGCAGTATCACTAAACTGTCCATCATGCAGGCGTGCGCTTATGAGCAGGAATGGATAGGAATGTTAACAAATCTCTTCTACAACTGTCTGATCTGCAGCTTGTTGAAAATGACATACAGTGCCCTCCGTGATTATTTTCCCCCTTTATAAAGATGCACAAAAAATGCAACATTTTGAGAGAAAACCTATGATTCAGGTAAAATTGTGTATAAAAAAATATTCACAAAATCCACCTCTAGTGTTTGTGGCCAAGAAGTTCTCTTTTTGTCTTGTCTGATCTTAGAAACCAGTTCCAATTGAAGTGCCAAAGATATTCAACAAATTCCAAGTGAGACTTCTGGGAAGACTTCTGGTAAAAAAGTAGTAAAGTATTGGCATATTGGTGTCTTATTTACAAATTTGGCAACTTCGTAACCCCAAGGGTCAACACTCATGTAGTTCTCTAACTGTGATCCTCTCGAACGAGCCCCCTCACTGTGTGGAAAAAAATACACATGGGTCCTTTTCAAGGCAGGTTCATCGCAGCTTCAGTTTATTGAAGTGTCTTAATTATTACCCCAATCAAGTAGATGGGTCCTTTTTGGTGGAGCTTTTTTGTAGCCATTGCCTAATTTATAAAGATGAACAATGTTTTGTTTTATTTATTTGAGTTTTCTCTGACCTTGCCCATGTTGATAGATGATTAAAGGAGTCTGGCATGTGTCACCTTACATTTATACCCCAGTGAAACAGGAAGTCATGGGTGGCCATGGGTGCATAAAAATTACTTGGGTTAACAATAATTGTAATTTACTTGTTTTATATAAAGAAATGTATTTATGAATTATATTGTAATTTTACCATAGCTCACCTGCTTTATGTAATGATTACTGATGTTAGCAATAATCAATCTATTCATAAAATGCAATATTCCAGTTCCAGTATTCGTTACAGCCTCCCAAACAAAATGGCAATCGGAGAATACGCTAGAAATACTATTCAGAAAACTGAAATAGAATATTAACAACAATGTTGATCACACCTCTGTAGTGTTCTTTGCCTGGATGTACTAATTACAAGCATGTACAAAAAAGTGCTAATTTACGTTTTGTTTGGTGATGTACCCCAAATGCCCCCATATGAAGATATAACAGATCACCACGTTCTCCCGCCTTTACTATGCCAACAAACAATAACATTATCGCACATTCTCCAGTAGAAATAACTTTTATCCAATAATAATTTCCTTCTGACAAACAAATTTATCACTGTTTGCCTACTCTACATATACAGTATCTTCCAAAAGTGAGTACACCCCTCACATTTATGTAAATATTTGAGTATATCTTTTCATGTGACAACACTAAAGAAATGACACTTTGCTACAATGTAAAATAGTGAGTGTACAGTTTGTATAACAATTTGCTGTCCCCTCAAAATAACACAACACACAGCCATTCATGTCTAAACCTCTGGCAACAAAAGAGAGTACACCCCAAAGTGAACATTTCCAAATTGGGCCCAAAGGGTCAATAATTTGTGTGGCCACCATCATTTTCCAGCAATGCCTTAAGCCTTTTGGGCATGGAGTTCACCAGAGCTTCATAGGTTGCCACTAGAGTCCTCTTCCCCTCCTTCATGATGACATCACGAAGCTGGTGGATGTTAGAGAACTTGCGCTCCTCCACCTTCCATTTGTGGATGCCCCAAAGATGGTCAATAGGGTTTAGGTCTGGGGACATGCTTGGCCATTCCATCACCTTTACCCTCAACTTCTTTAGCACTTCTTTAGCTTGGAGGTGTTTTTGGGGTCGTTATAATGTTGGCCCTGTTATACAAATTGACCCTGTTATACAAGCTGTACACTCACTACTTTACATTGTAGCAAAGGGTCATTTCTTTAGTGTTGTCACATGAACAGACATAATCAAATATTTACCATAAATTGAGGGGAGTACTTACTAGTGTGAGATACTGTAGGCAACTGTACCGTAAACACTGATGTTTTGTGCATGTGGTTATCCCTCTACAGTTGCCAAAACTCTGCTCCTGTGCTATGAAATGACTACTATGAAATTGACTACTATGAAATGTATTTTACAGGTCTCACTCCCCCTTCAATACATGTTCTCACATGTTCTGATATACCACAATTGTCTTTCAGCACTCAAAACCCCAAAACCTCACTCCTTCTGGACAATTATGTGTGAAACATAAAGGCCCACCCCAGGGTGAAATTACTCTTTAACAAATATATATATAAAAAAATTAAAGGTTAGATTTCTCCCATTTTGAGTTTAATGTCAAGTTAATAAACAACTATGACATTTTCCTTGGACATTTCCTAGAGGCCCATAATCACGGAGGGCACTGTATATTGGCTTATAATTCCATGCTATAAAAAAGGGCTATTTGCCAGACGCAGTCATGCATGACATCAAAACATGGCAATTATCCTGTATGTATACTTTGTGTCTATAGCTGTCTTCTTGATTTGATGAATCCTAAAGCAACAAATAATAACTTCATAGTGTGATTACCATTCAACCTTATCGTTTCTAAGTAAATAACTAGTATCTCTGTTCCATAAAATATATTTAATTGCAACCCAAGTATTATGGTGTGTGGGAGTGTGGGAGGAAAAGGGCTGAATAGAGAGAATGGGAGATAGTGAGAGAGGAGCTCCAGGGTGACCGCTAGATGGTCTCCGTTGTCTCTCTAGTGGACCCTAGTTCTTCCTCTGCAGAGTGCCCTGTTGACCTACTTCCTGTGTGGAGAGTGCCCTGTTGACCTACTTCCTGTGTGGAGAGTGCCCCGAGCTGTCCTTAAGCATCCCGACCAAACTTTTTTGCGATTAAATTATGGCCACATTTTGTGCTGCTTTGTTTGGCTTTAGTATTTGGCACTGATTTTCTTCATCTATTCGCTGTGCGTATACATTTTTTGTTGGACATGATGAACATGATGTTGGACATGATGAACTCAGGCGAGATATCGATTTGACAGTCATCCCTCAACATGATTTGTCAGCTTTACTGCTTTATTATCATCATTGCTGCACCCCCCCCCCTTTTTTTTTCTTCCTTTTTTTTTTTTTTTCACTCGTCTGTCAAAAATAAGACAAACAGACAATCACAATATTATGTAAGTAGGGTGTCGTCCCTTGCTTCTACATCCTTGAGATGTAAAGGACTCACACTCCAGGACAATCACAAAACAACCAGCACATGGGTGGCGCACCAGGTCTCGCATGAGACTGTAACAATGTGTGCTCTTGGGAATCCAGTTCATTTGTCTGATTGTCACCTGACAACGTCCCCGGACCTAGAAAGTACAACGTGTTCTTGGTCTACTCATTGTGCAATTTCATCTGCACAGATCCAACATACATATCTTAATTAGAAGTAGTTTTACGTGATGCAATTATACCGCTATGCATTATAGATTTGTTTATTAATCTTAAATTAATTTGAACTATTTTTCAGGAAGCGTTTCAGGGTATGTTGCTTTCAGAATCCTTGACATTTTCTTATTGTTTTTCCAAGCGAACCTGCCTTGTGCAGTCGTTTGTCTCATCTTGCTGAGTTTGTCTAAGAACGCAGATTGCATTATTCACGCAGTATGTCTTTTTCCAATTACTTAGACTGGTATTGGTTTCTGTGTAAAAACCTAGAACTGCTATCCCCTCTCATGTGTGCTTTCACTTCTGTGTGTTTGCCAGGGAGGAATATTGTAAATAAAGACACTGCGTACACACTGCAGACGGGTTTAAATGAATCCCTGTAAAAGTCTGCGCACCTACTGTGCTCAACCTCTCTACTGTCACTGTAGAAGGTGCTTGTCCCATAGCTGGCCCCTGAGTCTAACATTTGTGATCAGTGAGTGACCTCCACATCCCTTGTGCCAAAATTAACAGTGAACGGTTGAGATCAATACACCAAGTTCTGTATTCCTAGAAACAGGGTTTTGTAAGTGAGCACTTTTGGACTGAAATCTTTAAATTATTGAAGACAGATAATTGCCTAGAGCGGCATGCAAGTGCATATTTGCCTTGATCCTTTTTTGATAGTAATTAAAGCGTACTGTTGTGTTCCACATGATTGCAGGACTGAAGAACGTCATTTGTGTCCTTGCAGCTGCTGCCAATGCGGTTGGCTGTATTTTCCTGCAATCAATGACAAACCCTACCACCTCTCTTCACCATACAACACGCACACGCACACGTACACACACACACACAAAACATTAAGGTAAAACTGATGAATGCATGTGACAATAATTTTGATAAATTCTTAACACTCTGACCTCTTAGTCTCTAGGGCCAAAGAGCAAGACACATTTTAATGCAAATGATCCCTATTACCTTAAACAATATCCAACAGGTCAGAGGATGATTAATTCAGACAAAAGGAAGACACTGACAAACTTACAGTAAAACCTCTTCTGTAAATGTATAATGATTGCTATCCCCTTAAAACAAACCTAAGAGCTTAGAAGGAAAATGGTGGCTAGAATAGTAGCATTGTGGAATAATGAATTTGTAACTCTAGATATTGTTCTGAGGCTAATTGCTGTGATATATTGTCTTTGTGCAGTTGAGGCATTCAGAAGTACACAGGTAATGAGTTTGGAAAGTTAATGTTTGTTGGTTTTGATTTGCTGTATTCTTGACCAGAGTACATTTTAACTGAACTGCCTTCTTAGAAATACACAATTCCATCTGTTTGGTAGCTATACCATCCTTGGTGAATGACCAGTGCTTCCACCTCTTCCAATAAATGTGGAATTGAGGTTAATGCATCATGAGGGCAGAGTTGTTATTCTGTTCAACTTGCTGTATAGTGTTTATTGTTAAAGGTTCAGATTTTGGCATCACATCTGGCCTAACCAACCATAAGTATTGTACCGCAGTTGTATCTAGCCTGGCAGTGAAGAGATTTGGGCCAGGAACCAAAGGGAGCTACCTGAATTGCTCCGAGGGTGACCCCGCCCCCCATCCAATTTTAACAAAATTACTTTTTGGTTGACTATTGTGTGCACTTAAGAACTAAAATAATGTAATCCTCAATCCATTCTTATCTTTCTCTCGCCATTTGTTATTCCTGTTGGCCCAGTCTCCATGGCAACGCTGGAAGCACCAGGTTATCTCCTTTAATGGGCAAAGAGACACACCACCCATCTGGCCAGAGAGAGAGGGAGGGAGGGGGAGAGGAGGCAGTAGTATTGAGGGGGAGTGGGTTTGGGGTTGTATAAGGGAGGCCTGACAGAGAGAGAGAGAGAGAGAGAGAGAGAGAGAGAAGGGGGGGACCGAAATAGAGTGGCAGAGGTACCCTTATGCCAACCTGGAGCATGAACTTTTCAGTTGTTTAAATTATGGTTGAAAAGAGAACTTGAGAAGAATTGAGGAAAGAAATTCTGTCAGTCGAGGTGAAAGTCTTGTGGTCAAGACGGCATCTTGAACAAAATTATAGAATTTAGTTCTGAAAAATTCCAATTATCAATATCTTACAATTATTCAACCCTTGTATTTACAAGGTGAGGAGTATCCTGGAGAATGTAGTTAAGTATTTTAAATTCAAGACTTTAAGACTTATTATTGAAAACAATGTCTCAATACTTAATTGGATATTTGATCATAATTACACCTTAAACTCTTTTATTGACACCCATGCATACCAAAATAAAACCAACATTCTTATGCTTTGTTGATTTTTAAAAGCATTTAATTCCATTTTGTATAAAGTTTTTCTGTAATAACTCATTATTATTGGCATTGGGGGGATTCTATTAAAGCTATGAATACAAACAGTAAATGTGCAATACAAATTGGAACAAAACAAAACAAAATACAATCACTTCACTCAGGGTTGAGGAGTTCCACAAGGTTGTGGCATAAGTCCAACTCTATTTAAAGTACATGAATGTCCTAGAAAATAAACTGAACTGGGTCTCTCCCTGCATGACACAAAAGTCAAATACATGCTGTATGCCGGTCTTGTTCTGTTGTCTCCTACCAAATTATGTCTAACTAAATATCTCAAATTGAAATGCTGAAAATATTCAAATATACAGTTGAACCAATTGCCCTATATGGAAGTGAAAGGTGGGTCCTTTAAGCATTAAGGACTTAAGAATTGGGAAAAACACCCAGTAGAAATCTTGCTTGCAGGATTCTGCAATATAATGAATAAGAACACAAAGACACAAATTATGCATTCTTGGCATGATTAGCTCAATATCCGTAAACATAAAAAATTATGTATTTTCAGTCATTTCAATATATTACACCAGGGGAGGCCAAACCAGATCAGTATTTTAATGATAAATGGCGGGCCACACATTTGTTTTGTAATTTTTGTATCCAAAATATTTTGCGGGTTAGAAAAGGGCAGTAATCAAAACATTTGTATTGTATATCTGTTACAAACTCTTTATAAATATATCCAGATTCAGATGTATAATCAATCAATCAATCAATCAAATGTATTTATAAAGCCCTTTTTACAACAGCAGTTGTCACAAAGTGCTTTACAGAGACTTAAACCCCAAGGAGCAAACAACAGTAGTGTTGGATTTCAGTGGCTAGGAAAAACTCCCTAAGAAGGCCGAATCTTAGGAAGAAACCTAGAGAGGACCCAGGCTCAGAGGGGTGACCAGTCCTCTTCTGGCTGTGCCGGGTGAGATATTAAGAGTCCAATTGGAATAATTAATACATTTCTCTGGGCTAAATCCAAAGTCTATTTGATTTTAGACTAGGTCAAAAGTATGACCAGGTGGACAAGGACAGGGACAGCAACGGGCCCCCCCAAACCAGGTACTCCGCAGGCGTGGACCAGGACCTCATCTCCTCCTAAAATGTAAAACTGGAGGAGACTGAGAAAAGTTAGAAAGTGCATTCCTCATATCCCCCAGCACAATAATATAGCAGCGTAACACCTTGGAACTGAGACGGGGGAGTCCGGCGACACTGTGGCCCTACCCAGGGGAGGCCCCGGACAGGGCCCAACAGGTAGGATATCAATCCACCCACATTGCCAGGCATCAAGAATGGGCTGGTGGTTATTTTTTACTTCCCCTCAAAACTATTTTATTACCTTTACCGCGGGCCAGATGGAATTGCCTGGCAGGCTAGTACATCCTAATATTGTAGTTTTAAATTGTAGTACTATTCTCACTGCTTATTATTGGTGTAGCAAATGTTAAAAATGAAAATGGTTATTGTCTGTTTTGCGATTGGTCTGACTGCTTGTATTTTGGTATACCTTGACAATGTAAGCAGCCTAACGTTCCATGTGAATATCGTCTATTATAATATATTAGACTGTGCAGAATATAACTCAGAATTGAATGAAAAAAATGAAGAACACTCCACTGTTTGACAGCAGCACTCTGATCTGGCAGTTAAGCATATCGCTGTACTTCACTTTCATTCGTCCTCCCTCACTTGACCTTTTTGAAACCAGCTAGCCCTTGCTAATTATTATCCTTTATTTGTTCAGTATATTTGCTGTTTGCACTGTGTCATCACAGCTGGAATTACCAGAATGTCGTGTGAATGCCTTATTGTTACGTGCTGCAGTGAGAGTAGAGATACTTGTAAGAGGAATTTCTACAGTACCACCTGTCTGTCGTCTCGTCTGTGGTTTGCGGTCGACATTTAGAACGATGTGACGGGTAAACAATATATGTTGGCTGAAAAAAGTTGGTGACATAACACCTCGGGCTAATGTCTCAAGCCAACTGTTGCTCACAGTAACACTAGGTTTTTACCTGGTGGACTGTGCCCAGTGAGGTGTGTGTAGTTTGGCAAAAGGTTGCTGGGTTGATCGCCACTCTGCACAACAGATGGCACTCTGTTCCATGTGCACATGCACATTTCGGCTGTCCCAACAGGAGAATCCTTCATGGTTCCTGGATGAACAATTTTGGTTTAATGTGTAACCTTTTTTGAGGTTCCTTTTAGAATCCTGTGCAGAAAGCATATAGAACCAAAAAGGGTTCAAGTGAAACCAAACCGGGGTCTTCTAATGGTTCTCCTATGGGGACACTTGATGTTTAATGTTAATAGCACTATTCTTTTTTCTTCTGTGTACATCAGCTAACATGCACTCGCACCTTACCCCTTCCATCACTGTGTGTGAATGTACTGATAGATCACCTGACCCCCATCACTGTTGATGTTCTTATAAATCACCTGACCCCATCACTGTTGATGTACTTATAAATCACCTGACCCCCATCACTGTTGATGTACTTATAAATCACCTGACCCCCATCACTGTTGATGTACTTATAAATCACCTAACCCCATCACTGTTGATGTACTTATAAATCACCTAACACCATCACTGTTGATGCACTTATAAATCACCTAACCCATCACTGTTTGATGTACTAATTTAACCCCTGACCCCCATACCTGTTTGATGTACTAATAAATCACCTAACCCCCATCACTGTTTGATGTACTAATTTAACCCCTGACCCCCATCACTGTTTGATGTACTAATAAATCACCTAATCCCCATCACTGTTGGATGTACTAATTTAACCCCTGACCCCATCACTGTTTGATGTACTAATAAATCACCTAATCCCCATCACTGTTGGATGTACACATTTTTACACCTGACCCCATCACTGTTTGATGTACTAATACATCATCTAATCCCCCCACCTCCATCACTGCGTGAGTGTGATGTAGAATACATCAGCAAAATGACAACTAAATGTCAACTGTCATTACACTCAATTGTGAATGCTGCCCAGAAAAAAGTGCTGAAGGAACAACTTGTCCTTGCTACAGTTCATTCAGAGATTATCTCCTTAACAAAACCCCCCTTGAGTTTTTCTTCAGCAAATCTCTTCAGCTGTGACACAACCTGCAGGCTGCACTTTCCCAACAGCACCATTGGTCTTATATGTACAAATACATTTGGGCTGTGTTGACTTGTGCTCTTTCAGGACATTGGTTGCTTCCAAAATGGAACCCTACTGTACACTCCCAAAGTGAACTCCAGAGCATGCAAGACCATGGTGAAAGTAGTGCACTTTAAGTGTTCTATTTGAGAAGGAGCCATGGTCTCTTTATCTTATTGAATGTGAACTTCCAGCAGAATGCATGATATTGTTGCAGAAATAATCATACCATAACAAGCTAAATATAGTTTCACAAATCTTAGTAATATTATTGGTAGATCCACTATCTACAATGCACCCTGTTAATACTGGGACAGTTAAGATCAGTGAAAACAGGGGGGGGGGGGGTCTGCAATCTTTAGTCATCGTTTTGACAAACGTTTTTAAAATCTGGAGGTTAACTTGGCCAGACAAATCTTCTACTTTCTGGCCCTGAGAACACTAATTCCTATGTGGTTATTGTCTTGCTCTATAAACACACACTGATGTGTTTGCATGTCCACTTCAGAACTCTTTCCTTTGCTGCCATCTGCAGTTATGTCATCAATGAAGACAAGTGAGTTAGTGTCAGCCCAAAACATTACACCCCTTTGAGTGTTTTCACAGATAAGTCATGAGGTATATCCTATTGAAATCACTCTGTTACATTGTGATCATTGTTTTATCTATCCAAAACTCTTCAGGCTCTTTTAGGTGTTGTAACCAGAACTATCCTGTTTTTGAAAACTAGCGATTTGCACTTTGCAGTGTAGCCTCTGAAGTTTTGATGTTGCTTGGGTCCTCGTGTTTCCTGACACCCATAGCACACACTAAAGGCAAAACATAGAATCAATATTAGACATTGATAGCTCTCTTATGCCTTACAAATAAAACAAACCAGAAAACTTTGTCAAGCCATCTGTCCCAATACTTCTGGTATCTGGAAATATACATAAAAAGGAGTTGTCATTTCTAGATGGTGAAACCAGCTTCTACACAAATATCCTCTCAAATCAAATTTAAACTTTATCCTCTTACTAGATACTACAGATCAACTCAATATTTGTTGTAATGAATATTTATATTGAACACAGGCAGACACAACAGTAAAAAAGCTCTAACCCCAATTATTATATATATGTTTTTCTTTTCCAGTGATTGTGAGGTTCTGTTTTGTTCTGTTTTGGTTTTGCCGTTGTCTTTGAATGTAGCCTGTTCTGTAAGATTGTTGTCCTTTGTTCTTGAATGTAGCTTGTCCTTCTGTTGTTATGTTTTCACCTGTGTCTTGTTATTTCCTTTTTTAGCCTGCCCAGTTCTGTTCAGGCCTTGTGGAGTCATCGAGAATGTCTATTTGATATGGGAGGTTTGATACTTTGATCCGGCACTGTGGGCTCAGCTGTCGCTCAAACAAGTAAACAGGGGTCCTGTTCATCTCACCGCCTCTACAAAGCTTACCAAAGCCCTTTATTATTATCTCATACACAGGTTCATTCTGTCTCATGAATAATTTTGTTTAGTTTTTTGACACACTGCTGCTTTGGGTTAATTTGGAGAAAACAATCAAAGTAATAAATCAATATTTAGATTGATTGCCATCGGTCCGGTACACTTCCTGGGATTATTGATATAGCTCCATTTGGGTTCCGGGGGCCTCGCTGCCTCGTGACGTTTCCTAAATGCATTGTGTATTATTTTTTCCCCCTGGCTGTTTGCAGACAGTTGGAAGGCTTAGCGTGGGTGTGCTTTCTCCCCCTTCCAGTGTCAAATGGAGCAGATGGTGTGTCCGTTGGAGGTGTAAGAATGAGGTGTGTGTGTTTGTGTGTGTGTGTGTGTCCCAGGTACACACTGTCTCTTTATTAGTCTATAGATCATGGGCCTGTTGCATGGTCAAAACCTGGGAGATGCTAGTAGGGACATTGACCCTGGACAGCGATCACGAGGGGAATCCTGAGAGGATCTGCGGAACGCCCAAGGGACGCAGAGTTTATGCATGCAAAAATATGCATGTCACGTTCTCCTCTAATGTTGCCTGTCCCTTGGTGCCAGAACAGCCACTTCATTAGCTTCTAAAACAGTGTTTCTCCGCTTCCACCTTCAGTGTGTCCCTGAGGTGATGTTTTGTTAGTTACAGCCCAGCAACGGCACGCCTTAATCGACTTCCCATGCAGTCCTAAAGCCTGTGGTTAATTGAATCAAATGTGCAAGGGAAGCAACTGGAGGACTCTGAAGTCGAGGAAAAACTCAGCAGGATTGTTGCTGTCTTAACTGTCCCCCACAGACATCTTGTAAAAGCGATTCACACAGCGAGATGGAATTCAGAACAAATAAGGGTGTTGAATACACGCACACACACACACACACACACACACACAAACACACAGGCGCACAAACACGCTCTACCAAATCCTATGTTGTGCTGTAGGGCACGCATATTCTGCGCGTCAATACAACAAGACCTGAGAAATATGCTCTGAAGACAACCTGGAGTAGGACACAGGGGGGGGGCTTGGTTGCCAAGGTTACGTAAAACACAGTTTACATAACGGCCTGATCCTTTGATGAGGAGGTTGGAACAGCAGTGTTCCTGGGAAAGGTGTGGAGGTCTTCACTAACGGGAGCCCATTTCAGGTCTGTCCTCAGTGTGTTCTCAGTGTACACACTGATCACATGGCACCGTTCCAAACCGTGCCAACCAGTGTTATTAGAACACTGCTGCTTTTTTTCTGTTCTTGGGCCCCTAGATGTATTCTCTATTTAATGAAGAGGTACGGTAGAGATATACAGTTTCATATGAGCCCATCAAAAGTCCATCTTGCTGTTGGAGTGTGTGTGTATGTGTGTGTGTGGGTGTGTGTGTTTGTGTGTGTGTGTATTCTCGAGGGTCTGCTTGTAACTGCTAGTGGGCAGAACACATGTATTGATTCTTAAGGTGTCATCACAGCCCACATGTTTTTGATTTCAATGGTGTTTGATTTAGTCCCTGTTGGCAAATCCATACATATCGATTGTACCCATATGAGGGTTGTTGTTTATTTGTGAATAAGAGCTGGACTACTTCTTTTCCCTGTACATCACATACAATTATGAAATAAGCTACATAATTGTTTATATGTAACCATGAATCATAAGGTGACAAGTCAAACCAGTTGGATTTCTAATGGAAAGGATAGTGGAGTGCACTGGATTATGAAAGCGCAGGGTAGTTATTGGATAGTTTGGTTACACTTTATTTGTAGAATCAAAATGACCATCTATAGATACTCTGTAGATAATCATACTGTCAGTAAACTAATAAAATTAAAATGCATTCTTGTTAAGGTTATGGTCAGGTTTACAGTAAATGGTAGGGTTAGGGTAGGGAAAGGGTTAAGGTCAGGGATAGCATGGGGTTTAACGTTAGTGTTAGTAGATAGTTAACTGAAATTTTATTAATAGTATGTAGACTGCCTGTCAAGCAACTAGTGTTGCTGATAGTTTAGCTGGATTTATTTTTCAGTTCAAGAAGTTTCAGTTCAAGATTGGGGTTTGGGCAAAATGGTTCTTATCCAAGATTATTATTCCACCAATCTATTTATTTGACCATTATAAGATAACTTTGGAGTTAAATATAACAACGGATGTTTGCGCTGACTCGCTCGTCTTTTTCCCACTGCATGTTAATGTTCCAGAGAGGCGTGAGTATCCTTGAGCACACACTAGACAGCTGTCAACAAATCCAATATCGACCTAGTGAACTGCAGCTTGGATTCCCTGATTCAGGGTTCCAGTGTGTTGCTGCGTTATTACGTAAGTCTGACTGTGTTACTAGTGTTTGTGTAAGTGTGGACACTTAATATACTGGAGGTGGCTTATTGCATTACTGACACTCGTGTGGGTGTGATTCTGTTTGAAGGGACAGCGTTTAGCCGACAGTGTTTGTGTTACTGTGCTACTGTCTGGAAAAGCTGTCTAGCCTAGCGAGGGTTTATGTTGAAGAGTTGTTGTGATGTTAGCGTGTCACTGTGGAAACTGTATACGCTAAGTTGTGTTGGCCTAATGGCACTAACTGGCATGACTTTGCCTCGCACTTAATCTGAATTATGCCATGTGTACCCACTACTCTGCCACAATGAATCATGTCACGCTGTGAGACGAACGCCAAGGCGTGGGCACGCCATACATAGTTACTCGTATAAAAGACACTACAAGGCAGTAGCACAATCATACCACTCTGCTATTTATTTGCATTTTGTCATGTGTCGTTCTAAAGCCGCCACTTGACAAAAGGTGGTCTCCCGTGGCAACTAAATACAAACGAGCACGCCTGTGCATGTAGATTACCTTCCGACAGACCCATAGAGATTATTTTCTGATTCTATGGCCCTTTATCTCTTGAAAAACAATCATGTGGATGAGCGGAGTGTGGCGTCTCGAATGGGATCAACCTCTCTGTTGCAATGAGACCATGCAGGTCTCCAACAGCTCGGCGTGAAACTAGAAACCCATCTTAGTGAATGGGGCTCGAGATGTGACATTTGTACATCTGCCTATTCTGGGAGTTGACTTGAGGTGGCACTTAGGGTGCTGAACAACTTGTACCAAATAGGGTTTGTTGTTGATGTCCCCTGGGTCCTGTTCTTTAGAAAATGGACTGAAACAGGTAGGGTTTACTTCTGTTTTCCATGTTAACACTACTTTTTAAAAAAGATTTACTTCCCCTGGTTGTTTCTGGCTCTGTATTGTGCATGCCGGGTCTTCTACAGAATATGCACCTAGTTATGGTTTTATTATTTATGTTTTTCACAGGGGAACTGTGAAGGGCTGTTTGTGCACAACTACAGTGGGGAGAACAAGTATTTGATACACTGCCGATTTTGCAGGTTTTCCTACTTACAAAGCATGTAGAGGTCTGTAATTTTTATCATAGGTACACTTCAAATCTGTGAGACGGAATCTAAAACAAATATCCAGAAAATCACATTGTATGATTTGAAATAATTAATTAGCATTTTATTGGATAAGTTGCATGACATAAGTATTTGATCACCTACCAACCAGTAAGAATTCCGGCTCTCACAGACCTGTTAGTTTTTCTGTTCTCCACTCATTACCTGTATTAACTGCACCTGTTTGAACTCGTTACCTGTATAAAAGACACCTGTCCACACACTCAATCAAACAGACTCCAACCTCTCCACAATGGCCAAGACCAGAGAGCTGTGTAAGGACAAGAGGGATAAAATTGTAGACATGCACAAGGCTGGGATGGGCTACAGGACAATAGGCAAGCAGCTTGGTGAGAAGGCAACAACTGTTGGCGCAATTATTAGAAAATGGAAGAAGTTCAAGATGATGGCCAATCTCCCTCGGTCTGGGGCTCCATGCAAGATCTCACCTCGAGGGGCATCAACGATCATGAGGAAGGTGAGGGATCAGCCCAGAACTAAACGGCAGGACCTGGTCAATGACCTGAAGAGAGTTGGGACCACAGTCTCAAAGAAAATCCATGACGGCGTAGTGTGTTACTAATGGTTAAAATTCTGCAGCGCACGCAATGTCCCCCTGCTCAAGCCAGCGCATGTCCAGGCCCGTCTGAAGTTTGCCAATGACCATCTGGATAATCCAGAGGAGGAATGGGAGAAGGTCCGTATTGAGGGGAGGATGGATGGGGCCATGTAACGCAAGATCTTGGCCAACAACCTCCTTCCCTCAGTAAGAGCATTGAAGATGGGTTGTGGCTGGGTCTTCCAGCATGACAACAACCCGGAACACACAGCCAGGGCAACTAAGGAGTGGCTCCGTAAGAAGCATCTCAAGGTCCTGGAGTGGCCTAACCCGTCTCCAGACCTGAACCCAACAGAACATTTTTGGAGGGAGCTGAAAGTCCCTCAAAAATCCCTGATGCAGTGTGTGCAAACCTGGTCAAGAACTACAGGAAACATATGATCTCTGTAATTGCACTGTAAGGTTTCTGTACCAAATATTATGTTCTGCTTTTCTGATGTATCAAATACGTATGTCATGCAATAAAATGCAAATTCACTCACAGTTGAAGAGTACCTATGATAAAAATTACAAACATCCGTTGTTATAAAAATCTGCATTGTATCTTGTTCTCCCCACTGTATCCTCTGTCCTCAATCATGAAGCTGTTAGCTGTCCTCTGTCCTCACTCATGAAGCTATTAGCTGTCCTCTGTCCCCACTTAGTTAAGCTGTTAGCTGTCTTCACTCATGAAGCTGTTATCTGTCCTCTGTCCTCACTCATGAAGCAGTTAGCTGTCCTTTGTCTCCACTTAGTGAAGCTGTTAGCTGTCCTCACTCATGAAGCTGTTATCTGTCCTCTGTCCTCATTCATGAAGCTCTTAGTGGTCATCACTCATGAAGCTGTTATCTGTCCTCTGTCCTCACTCATGAAGCTGTTAGCTGTCCTCACTCATGAAGCTGTTAGCTGTACACTGTCTGTTTTACCGGCCTTATGCAATGTTTTCTTCAAAAGACTTTGCCTCTTCATTCATGCTAGTCCAATACCTGGGCTATATTAAACAATACATCATAAAACAGTCAACAGAGGACTGGGTGTTCCGCGCATTGAAGCTATTTGCTTTGATGCAAGATTTTATTCTATGTTCATACAACATACCCTGCGGTGTTAAGACCTAGCAACTTAACGCCTTTAAATTCACATCAAAGTAGCTCCAACGTGACTCTGTTCTGCTGTATTATTCACATTATTGATTTCCAGAGCTTTCACATTATGTAAGCATGGAATGCACTTAAGGTAAATCCATTTCAATTCAATCATTTTTTGACGGCACTCCTTTGGATTTGAGCAAAGCCTTCCAGACACACTTGGCCATTTCTGAAGAACTCAGAACATGACTATTTGGACCTGAATGCCAACGCATTAAAGCGATAAAAAGGCTGTGAGTTCCCTGACCCACCATACTGTTAGCGATGTAAGATTTACATATATATCTCAAAAGCTTACAAACAGGGTTAGCAAACTATTTGATAATTATTTAGGTGAAAAAGAGACCCTACTTTCCACAATTCTTTGTTTTTGGGTTCAGCTGAGACACAACAAGCCCTTAAAGACCAACATAGAAATGTAATTACTAGAATAGACCTTTCCCTGCTGAAATTTGCTTGACACATCTTTTTTTTATTACTGCCGAAAGCATGGCCCCCAGCCAAACTACACTTAATGATATAAGTGAGTGGGTTTTCTGTAGAAAGGATTGACAATATAATTGAAAATGACGGATATTCCGTCATGTGAACTTTCTCTGATAGTGACCATGTTTGGATTACAGTTTGAATATTGACATTTCTACTTGATTTCCATTTTAATAAATTCATGGGGAAGTTCACACATTTTTCATTTTCATAATTAATTGTAGTCAATGACAAGTGACAAGTTACTGCAAATGTATATGTTGGGAAAACATAAAAAATTCTGTCGTGTCAACTATGAAAACCGAAAAAGTGAAAATAAGACTGATGAAAGGAATTGTGAACCAATGATAGGGACAACACAAAAACCTTATGTAGGGCAACTTTACTTATTAAGTCCACATACCCTTTAAGTCAGAAAACATATCTCTGTGATGTTTAACATTTATGCCAAAAATATTTAGATGCTTTTTACTTTTTATTTCATGACACTCAGATTGCCATTATTATATCACCAATGTGAAAGTGCTACTACTTCCTGCAAGTGAATTTAGAATTTGCAGATAATTGTTGGTGTGTACAACACCACCTGATAATCACATTATTCATATACAGTTGTGCTCATAAGTTTGCATACCCTGGCAGAAATTGTGGCATTGATTTTGACTGATCATGCAAAAAATATTTTATTTAAGGATAGTGATCAAATAAACCCATTTATTTTCATATAGTTGTTTGGCTCCTTTTTAAATCATAATGAGAATAGAAATTACCCAAATGGCCCTGATCAAAAGTTTACATACCCTTGAATGTTTGGCCTTGTTACAGACATACAAGGTAAAAATGGCAATTAAAGGTGAATTTCCCACACCTGTGGCTTTTTAAATTGCAATTATTGTCTGTGTATAAATAGTCAATGAGTTTGTTAGCTCTCACGTGGATGCACTGTGCAGGCTAGATACTGATCCATTGGGAGCAGTAAAGAACTGTCAAAGACCTGCGTAACAATGTAATGGAACTTTATAAAGATGGAAAAGGATATAAAAAGCCTTGCAAATGCCAGTCAGTTTTGTTCAATAACTCATTAATTAAAAGTGGAATATTCAGGGTCAAGTAGACCAAGCCAAGGTCAGGTAGACCAAGAAAGATTTCGGCCAAAACTGCCAGAAGAATGTTTTGGTATACAAAGAAAAACCCACAGGTAACCTCAGGAGAAATACAGGCTGCTCTGGAAAAAGACAGTGTTATTGTTTCAAGGAGCACAATACGACGATACTTGGCAAATATTGGCAGACAATTTGGATTATTCTGCATGAAAGTTGTGCATGGGACTCTCTTGGACTCTCCAGCACGACAATGACCCTCAGCACAAGGCCAAGTTGACCCTCCAGTGGTTACAGTGTGGCAAAAAAGTATTTAGTCAGCCACCAATTGTGCAAGTTGTCCCACTTAAAGAGATGAGAGAGGCCTGTAATTTTCGTCATAGGTACATTTCAACTATGAGAGACAAAATGAGAAAATTATTTACCAATAAATTCATATTTTTAATGAATTTATTGGTAAATTATGTTGGAAAATAAGTATTTGGTCAATAACAAAAGTTAATCTCAATACTTTGTTATATACCCTAACTCTAACCCTTTTCTGTCTTCACATGGTTTTCACACACTGTTGCTGGTATTTTGGCCCATTCCTCCATGCAGATCTCCTCCAGAGCAGTGATGTTTTGGGGCTGTCGCTGGGCAACACAGACTTTCAACTCCCTCCAAAGATTTTCTGTGGAGTTGAGATCTGGTGACTGGCTAGGCCACTCCAGGACCTTGAAATGCTTCTTACGAAGCCACTCCTTCGTTCCCCGGGCGGTGTGTTTGGGATCATTGTCATGCTGAAAGACCCAGCCACGTTTCATCTTCAATGCCCTTGCTGATGGAAGGAGGTTTTCACTCATAATCTCACGATACATGGCCCCATTCATTCTTTCCTTTACACGAATCAGTCGTCCTGGTCCCTTTGCAGAAAAACAGCCCCAAAGCATGATGTTTCCACCCCCATGCTTCACAGTAGGTATGGTGTTTTTTGGATGCAACTCAGCATTTTTTCTCCTCCAAACACGACGAGTTGAGTTTTTACCAAAAAGTAATATTTTGGTTTCATCTGACCATATGACATTCTCCCAATCCTCTTTTGGACCATCCAAATGCTCTCTAGCAAACCTCAGACGGGCCTGGACGTACTGGCTTAAGCAGGGGGACACGTCTGGCACTGCAGTATTTGAGTCCCTGGCGGCATAGTGTGTTACTGATGGTAGCCTTTGTCACTTTGGTCCCAGCTCTCTGCAGGTCATTCACTAGGTCCCCCCGTGTGGTTCTGGGATTTTTGCTCACCGTTCTTGTGATCATTTTGACCCCACGGGGTGAGATCTTGCGTGGAGCCCCGGATCGAGGGAGATTATCAGTGGTCTTGTATGTCTTCCATTTTCTTATAATTGCTCCCACAGTTGATTTCTTCACACCAAGCTGCTTACCTATTGCAGATTCAGTCTTCCCAGCCTGGTGCAGGTCTACAATTTTGTTTCTGGTGTTCTTTGACAGCTCTTTGGTCTTGGCCATAGTGGAGTTTGGAGTGTAACTGTTTGAGGTTGTGGACATGTGTCTTTTATACTGATAACGAGTGGAGGACAGAGGAGCCTCTTAAAGAAGAATTTACAGGTCTGTGAGAGCCAGAAATATTGCTTGTTTGTAGGTGACCAAATACTTATTTTACCGAGGAATTTACCCATAAATTCATTAAAAATCCTACAATGTGATTTTCTGGATTTCTTTTCTCATTTTGTCTCACATAGTTGAAGTGTACCTATGATGAAAATTACAGGCCTCTCTCATCTCTTTAAGTGGGAGAACTTGCAGAATTGGTGGCTGACTAAATACTTTTTTGCCCCACTGTAGGTACGCTTACCTGATGTAAAAGCAATTTTGAGCACCTTTATCTCTTGAATGTGTCTCTTGTATAAAAGTACATGGATTTTAAATGGATCTATCCTTATTATCCTTTTGGACAAATTGCACACAATATAACATTATATTAAACATAAACTGTTACCTTCCATTTAACTTTTACTTAACTTTTGCTCTTTGAAGGTTATAGCAATCGGGAGAAACAATTTCATGATAGAGTAATTATAGGCCTTTTTGTGATAACAAAATCAATGACACTTCTCTGTTTTTTTTCCCTTCTCCTATCCTTGTCCCTACCAAGGCTATCAGTCTGGAAGCCGACTGTCATTTGTACATTAGGTAACTCTGCTTACTCTTTAAATAAATCTCAGAGCTGTGTTGACAGAATGGTCCTCCTCACACTGTTGATATGGGTCTGTTCACCTGATCATCGACCACCAGGCTGTCAGGGCTGTAATTTAAACCACTCTCAGGGGAGATAACAGCGACTAGGCTAATTTCCCATGGACAGGAGCACACGGCCTGACCACTATCTTTGTGTGTGTGTGTGTGTGTGCGCACATGCGCAGAGCAGAAAGACATTGCAGGGTTTTCAGGTCCCTATGGCAACTTGGTCCTGGCTAATGAAAACAGCATGGACCAGACTAAATTTTAAGCTGGCCTACACTGGTCCATGCTGGTCGAGCCAGTCCGTGAGCGAGGGTGTGTGAATCCAAGAACATCTTGATACAAACAGTGAGGTGATGTCACAAGACAGGCAGGACATTTCCAGTAGTGAGCGATGTGGTTAGATACTACCAGTCACAGTAAGTAGTTTGGCCATGATAGAGGGTTATTAAAGTCATGGTAAACCACTCAAAAACAAATCATTGCTTAGTTTACTTAACTAACAAAAAGTATATTTTGATTACTTAAAGCAAACTTGTTTTCCCTCAAGATTGGCCCATCTAGATTTCAATTCACAAAATAACTTTTTGAGGAACCTGTACAGCATGCGTCTCTTTTGAAACGGATGACAAAGCTGAACATATAACTCTTATTATAACAAGGATGCACGCATGTTCATGCACTTGGTTCATTTTATCCCGGTCACCAGTTACTAGTGTTCATCGACCCGGTCTCCTGTGTTCAGGTCGCGTAGGGAACAACTATGTGGGTGTGGGAAGGTACAGCATGTGTCTGTGTCTAAGCTGGACTGTTTCCATCTCCCATAGGCTACTGTGGTATTTCTAATCATGGGATAACATGATATGATCAATATGGCTTAGTCCCATATTACACCCTAATACCTAACGCACAATGCAGAGTGCTTATTAGGGAATCGGGTGCCATTTGGCATGTACCCTATGTGTAATAGGACTGTAGCACTGACATGCGTGTAAGGTTTAGGTCATCCAGGCTAACAGATACTCATGTTCTGCCATGGTTACTCTCTCCCTCTTGTGGTGCAAAGATGAAGTTGTCGGGAACAGATATCTGCAATATTCTATCAACATTCCTGATGAATATTATCTTTTATTAGTTGAGGTACCAATATCAAACAATGGGTTGTTTCAATCACTGACAATAGAAATAATCAATAAAAATGTGTATTATATGATTCGTTGAAAGTGCACTGGAGCCTAATTTGAAAGCAACAAGAGGAATATTATAATATTCATTTTTTTCTATTCCTCAGATTCTCTGTTCTCACCACCTTCACAATGCCTTTTCATCCACTTGCACGTTGCATTTATTTAGATTGACCGATATTCTAAAAAGTAAAGTAATATCTTTGAAATTGTTGCATATTGTGTTTCATATTTTTGTTCAGTACATTTGAATTAAAAGTTCTACCCATTCAATCTGTAACATAAAACATAATATTGGTATTCCTACATAGGTCCTTATACTCCAGATTAATTGGTTAAATTATCCATGGTCAGGCCATGTTACAACTACACATTTTAAATTGAAACAACAGTACCACTGAGATAAAAACTGTATTAGCCGACAGGTATCACACTGACTGTGATTTCACATTCTCACTCAACTGCACATTACCATACTAACCATCTGTAGATAATGGAGATCTGGCAAGACCATCAGGTTGTTCGGGTTCTCAGTGAAGATAAGGCGTGATGTTTCTCTGTGTGCGTGCGTGTTAACAGCACACTAAAAGAACATTGCAAGTTCTTTACGGCATGACCTTCGTTTAATTCTCCATTCTGGACATGAATGTTTATCCATCTCACTAAAAGCTCAGCTAGACCCCTTCAAGCACTCAGTTGATCTGGACCATTTGAGCAAAGTGGGCAGATTTTAAAAGCCTCCCAAATACCTTGTCGAAATGGGGCAGACTTGAAGAGCATTTTAAAACCCTTCATAAATAGATCAGGCCGTGTTTTGGCCCAAGGGTAAGGTAGAAACGACACACTTAGCCCAACAACTGGGCCACTCTGTGTGTACAGTGGGGAGAACAAGTATTTGATACACTGCTGATTTTGCAGGTTTTCCTACTTACAAAGCATGTAGAGGTCTGTAATTTGTATCATAGGTACACTACAGCTGTGAGAGATGGAATCTAAAACAAAAATCCAGAAAAATTTATGATTTTTAAATAATTAATTAGCATTTTATTGCTTGGTAGGAATTCTTATTGGTTGGTAGGTGATCAAATACTTATGTCATGCAATAAATGCAAATTCATTATTTTAAAAATGTGATTTTCTGGATTCTGAATTTTCAGATTTGAAGTGTACCTATGATAAAAATTACAGACCTCTACATGCTTTGTAAGTGAGAAAACCTGCAAATCGGCCGTGTATCAAATACTTGTTCTCCCCACTGTATAACCTTTGGGCCGAAAGGGGAGAGAGGTTTTCTTATAAAGTTTTAAGTGGGATTGCATAATGCAATCAATATAATTGATTATATAAACATATTCATGTACAGTACAGTGTTTTTCAACCTGTGGCCCATGATACTCCATTAGGTCCACAGATTGCACCACTATATGACACTTGGCACTTTTGTCCTGCTTTTCTACGACAGTGTTTTTCTTAAACCAAAACACGGTACTTGACTCCTCTCATACAATACACTACCTTTACCGTTAACCAAATATTTCAGTAGATGGTTAACGTTAGCAAGCATAGCTTACACTTTTTCTTGACAAATTTTGCTAACGTTAGCAAATACAATTTCCATCTAGAGTAAATTTGCCAGCAACTTTCAACACTCAAATTCTGCAATTACTACACTAGTTGCCAAAGACAGTCAGAACTAGATATCTCGACACTGACATCATTTTGAAACACTGTTTTTTATAAATTTGTTTATTATGGACTGAAAACCGCAAAACCCAGTGTTAGTCGGACAGTCATGCTTGGTGTACAGTGTCTATCTGACAGTCTGACTAGCCTGTCTCACAGTCTTACTAGCCTGTCTCACAGTCTGACTAGGTGTTCAGTGTTTGAGTATGTGTTCAGTGTTTGTCTTTCTGGCAGCCAGGCTAGGTGTCCAGTATCTGACTGTCTGTCAGCCAGGCTAGGTGTCCATTATCTATCTGTCTGACAGCCAGGCTATGTGTCCAATATTTGTATGTCTGGCAGCCAGGCTAGGTGTCGAGTATCTGTCTGTCTGGCAGCCAGGCTAGGTGTCGAGTATCTGTCTGTCTGTCAGCCAGGCTAGGTGTCCAGTATCTGTCTGTCTGACAGCCAGGCTAGGTGTCCAGTATCTGTCTGTCTGTCTGAATTCCAGACTAGGTGCCCAGAATGTTTCTGTCTGATTGTCAGGCTAGGCATCCAGTGTGTCTGTTTGTATGAGAGCCAGGCTAGGCGTCCAGTATGTCTGTCTGTCTGATTGCCAGGCTAGGTGTCCAGTATGTCTGTTTGTATGACAGCCAGATTAGGTGTCCAGTATGTCTGTTTGTATGACAGCCAGGCTAGGTTTCCAGTATGTCTGTTTGTATGACAGCCAGATTAGGTGTCCAGTATGTCTGTTTGTATGACAGCCAGGCTAGGTTTCCAGTATGTCTGTTTGTATGACAGCCAGGCTAGGTTTCCAGTATGTCTGTTTGTATGACAGCCAGGCTAGCTTTTCCAGTATGTCTGTTTGTATGACAGTCAGGCAAGGTGTCCAGTATGTCTGTTTGTATGACAGCCAGGCTAGGTGTCCAGTATGCCTGTCTGTCTGAAAATCATGCTTGGTGTTCAATGTTAGCCTTAAAAGATGTGCCGTGTTTCACGAATCAGAATCTGAATGAACTTTAATGTATTTATTAAAAGTACATTTAGTCAAAGCCATACCAAGAAATCACTGTTTCACTTGATGTGAAGTTGCTACTAGTGGTCGAAAATGTATGAGCACAGAATACATCAAATCAACTGAAGTTGATATACATATATTTTCAATACACTTAGTGTTGAACAAATGAGATGAAGAGATACAAGTGTTCCTATACAAGAACATATCCTATACTTTCATTACATAATTTTAAGATGATGTACATTACATTTACAAATTAAATATCCAGTGCATTCCAAAAGTATTTAGAGCGCTTTACCTTTTCCACATTTTGTTCAGTTACAGGCTTATTCTGAAAAGTGGATAATCTAACTGTTGTAATATATGAGGAAAACTGTTAAATGTGTCTTTTTAGTGGGCCTAAAAGACGTTGATAGTGGTGTTCTTATTGAATGGAGGTCCTTTGCACTTGACTCATCGAGGGAACCCTATGGGAGGGGGCTTGCTTATCGGCTGTGCGCACGTTTTAAACTCTGCCTGATTTCCATATACCAGCGTACCGAGGCAATTAAATCCAATCACAATTCACATAACAGATAACAATAGTGAACCAAACTGTCCGTGAGGCTCAAACAAAGAGGTTGGTTCAAAAAGCAAAGAATGATAAAATAATTTCTTACGTATAAATAAACATTCTTTGAAGCCTTATATTACGTGCTGTATGTCTTGGTGAGAACTGAGAGTAAAATTATCATAATTATTGTTTAAATCCAAGTCCCTGTATATATGAAAAGACAAGTTAAATAATGCTACATTTTGACATTGCTTTCTTTAATTAATGTACCAAGTAACGAATTCAGTAGAAGTAGAACAAAAAGAGAGAACAAAATTTGCTCACTGGCCTTTTTTTAAAATCAGAAATGAATGTTCTTATGATTCCAATTTACCGCAATCACCTGGAAGCAGTTAGGGTTATCTGTCTTGTAAAGGGACAGAACAACAGGGATTTCACCGTGTTGGTTCTGGGATTCAAAACAACAACTTTATGTATACTGGCCCAAGCTCTTGAACGCTAGGTTATTCTTGGATTCTTCCCTGTTGCCACCTTTTTAATACATGACTATGGCTTCACATCCGACATAGAGCTATGTAGCTTGGATGGACTATGATTTGCAGTTGCATTAATGCCATCTGAAATTACAATTAAGGTTGTTACTTAAAAAAAATCAGCAGTACTCTTTTGACATCAGCAGAGGGCAACATTTGCCAACCTGAGAAAGACAGTGAGGTCAGTGCAATGTCTTTGTTGGCTAACAGGCCTAAAGGAAACGTAAGGACCAACTCTCAGGCATCGGTGTTTCAAGGGAAAAGGAAGGTGCTGAGAGTTTTGCTGAAAGACTGTATCCTGAGAAACATCTGTTTCCGGGTTCGGCCGACACTGCTAAGTGGTATTCTCTGTGTTTCTTTGTCCAGTTAAGGAAATGGTTGTAAAAATAAGCAGTTTGTAGATCTTGAACATACACAGACACATACTAAATATGCACTAAAACATTTTGTCTGTTTTAGGGAAGCGTTGTGCTAGGTAATACTCCAGAATGGTTATGGTTAGGGGTTAAGGTAAGAGAGCAAAAGTGATTAAGGTTAGGTAACACTCCTGTATGGTTAAGGGGCGTTAATTATGGACAAGAAAAATCCACTGTGTCATGATTCAAACTCACAGGTATTGGGGTCTGTGTCGCTAGCGTTTATGACCACCATCACTGACCACAACTCCTCAGCAAAACATTATTTACAGTGTGATATTGGATCACCCAATTTTCACACAAATCAGATCTCCCTGAAATGCCGTTACTCCTTGTTATGTGCAAATTGTGTGTGAGTCTGTTGAATTATTATGCCGTCCATCAAAGATGCTGATCACCCAAGGAATCACATGCACACATACACACATTCACATAAATTCCCCTAATGTCCACTGATTTGTTCTTGAGCCAGGTTATCAGGCCATTTCATCTGGGAATTGTGTTGTGTTCTGAGAGGAACCACACACAGCGGCCAGCGTTGCTTAAATGATACTGCTGTTTGCTATACAGAGGAAACAATGGAATGCAAGAAGAGAAAAAAAAAATAGAGTGTCCACACAGGTCCGAATGCCGCCACCCCACATCCGGCTATTGATTTGGAACGAAAAGAAGATTCCTCCACACATCCTATATCTCTACTGGTCAGGTAGACTCCGGTGCTGGGTATCCACAGGGAACAGTTGTAGGCCCCTCCCTCATTTCCTATCTTCAGGGAACTAGTCACAGTCCGCGCACCTCCAACCTCCTCTTGCTTAGTGTTGTTTTGGGCGTCCCCAGTCAGGTTGTTGGTTCCCTGGAACCAGTGTACATCTCCGTCAGGGTAGACCCCAGTGAAGACGCAGGTGGGACCCAGGTCGTTGAAGCTGGCAAAGGCCTCCCTGTAGCACTCTGTAACCAATCAGTTAGGGTTACATGTTAGCATTTTTACTGTTAGTCGCTGGCTGTTTGTTGCTGGAGCATATGACCAATACAAAATTCCATTTAACTTGATCGGAAGCAGAGGACATTTAATATGGGGATTTCTTAAAGGGTGGTGCAGTCTCATGTCTGCCAGTGGACGTACTGTAAAGGGTGTGCGTGTCACATGATTTGGGAAGCACTCGGTCGGACGCTCACCTTGTAACTCCACGCGCGTAGTTGAAACCTTTATCCCTTTGGTTGAGCGCAGCTTGCAGGTGTACGTTCCCTGATCATGTGGTCGTACGGGGAACAGGGTCAGGGTCAGCTGGGAGGATGGGGTGTAAGTGCACTGCACGCGTCTGTGTAAGTTCTGTGGGTTCTGTGGGTTCTGTGGGTTCGGCGGCTCGATCTCCCCTGTCTGCGGGTTAACTTCACACAGTGTCGAGTCTGGAATGTCTGCGTTGAACCAGGACAGATGCTTGATCTGCAGCTCCTCCTGGGAAGTGATGTTGCAGTGAAGGGTGACACTCTGAAGACATGACACTCTTACAGAGTCACTCGTGTGTACCGTCACCTGCTCTGCAGATTAAGGAGATATCGTAGTCAGTTACCTGGACTTGACCAGAGTTATACATGTTTTACCGTTTGCTACACGGTTGAGTTGCCAAGAAAAGCCAGTTTCAGAAAGCATGAAATTATTGCTGCACAACGTGCAAACCCCTGGCTTGTACGGGCCTGTTCTTTGGCCAGTTGCTTTAAGGTGAAAGTGTCTTTGAGGTTTACATTCAAACTAGATTCGCCTACCTGCTGTTGTGAGTCTGACAGCAACAAAAAGCCAAAGTACCCCCAGTTGTGGCAGACACATCTTGGCACTTAAAACCTGCAGCAACACATAACAGTTATATATTGGTTTCACTGTCTCGTCAGTCGCACACAGTCTACTTTCCTTCATTTCTTTTTTTGTCAATAATTGCTCTCATAGAATGTTTATATTGAACTCTATGAACATTCCCCCATCCCTAAAGTAAAGTGCGCTCATTCTTGTAATTGCATTATATCCACATTTTTCAGTACAATAGATTCTCGCTTTGTTCTTATAAGTGTAGCATATGCAAACCATTTTTGCTTAGCAGTCCGATGTTAAAACATACAACTAGATACATTTCATTGCCAAGGGAGTGGATGAAACTGGTACAGAAGCCACTCACCTCAGTGTGAAGAAGTGCTTGTCCTCTCGTTTCTTCAGGTAAGCATCTGACTGGAATCAAAGAACCTCTTATTTCCTTGTACACTTTCAGAAAGTAAGTTGATGATTGACTTTGAGGGCTTTGTTTAGGAGGGGATTTGGGTGTGAGTCATAACTACTTTCTTGCTGTTACCTGAAAGATAGTGAGATAAAGGGTGAAAAGATCATGTTTAGATATAAGAGAGAGAGAGGTTAACAGAGTGAGAGAGTCAAGGGAAACTCACACCAACTATAACTTAAGAAGGTTGTCGCTCCTGGTGAGAGTCAATGTGAGGGGGAGAGTGTTCTGGCAGTAAACACACCCACATCTGTGAGAGCATTCAGGCAAATAGAAGAGCACGTCTTATAGGGTTAAATAGTTGTCCTGTCATCAAAAGAAAAATCTTGTTTAATAGGGATTTATGACTTTATGACTGGAGCTTGCATAACTTTTCATGTTGTTGAACTCCCGGTGAAAACACAGATCGTTGTTCCTGTGGTTGCTGGCCCTGAAATGCGCAGGGGGTGTGTATGTTTTCGTACATCACAACTCCTTTAGTAAACCCTGCTTGAGGCGCTTTGTTTGCTGAGTTCCTGAAAACTCCCTCCCTTAACTTTTTGAAAGTCACACACCTCTCTGGACCCTGCAATGCCCTTTGGATTTTATACTCTATAAACCTGTGGTCGCTCCCACACTACCTGTCGAGCCTTTCCCCCCCACTCCGAGCCTGTGTTTGTGCGTCCGCAGTTCCACTCGGAGGAAACACAGATCAGATCCCCCAAAGTGTACCTCAACTCCTGTTGTGTAGGTGTGACTACCTTGACCCTTCAGAATGTTGGGTGATCTCTAGTGGAAGGAGAAAACATCAAAGAAAGAGGAGCCTATCTGCTGCCAAGCTCTGGCCGGGTCTCACTGATGGCTGACCCACAGCGCTGACCTCTCTGTTGGGCCTCGGAGGTCTTCTGTGTAGTAGTGTTAGACTGTGTGTGTGTGCGTTTTTGATTGTGTGTGTGTGTCTGTGCGTGTACAATTACTGTACAAGCTTTTGTGTTCGTGTGTGAGTCATTCCACCTTTAACCTCTTCCCCAGGCTATTGGTGCTGAGTCCATATGGGACTGGCACAACAACAATTTGAAGTTGGCCTTATAGTGGAATTTAGCATACTTTCTACGGGAGTGACCTGACCGAGTAACGTTTCTGTAATGTTTCTGTAATGTTTCTGCAATGCAACACCTCTGTACACATGTCTGTCTTTAACGCAACGTCACCATGTAGTTAATGATGTTGGATGCATGACAAACAGGGGAAGATTGTGTACGCAAATCGACAAGGCATCCATCTATCCAGCTTGGATGGCACTGAAATTCTTTCCATTGTGGATCACAGATTATTGTGTGGATCACAGTTTTGTGCAACATTTTATTTCCTGTTTTAACTTGTTCATTAACTAGGAAAAGTAGAATAAGAGAACTTTGACCTGTGATCACATCCTTGCCTGTCTACTCAAGAATGCAGATGGTAGAAAAATCATATGACAATGTTTCTTGTTTTAGTAGTACTATTTTAGTTAGAACTACTGTTTTAGATACCATTAAGGCACCAACCAATGGAGTTGGTTTGAAAGTAGAAAGGTCACTATATTTATTGAATATAATTCAATTCCTTAAAATGTAAATGGACAATTAGGGTGGTCTTAAGTTGCTTAGATTTCTCACCAATCAGATCATATTACAACAAAGTAATTTGCAGAAATGCTAATTGTACCAAATTCTAACTACAGAAAGGATGTCAGGACAATCTGAGATGGTAAGTGTCATGCTGATATAACGTAGTCGCATCCGTGTGTGAATTGCGTGGGTGTTCACCCAGTCTGCCTCCGCTCCAGATACATACCTTCTCCGTCCACAGCTGTGAGAACACAGAGAACACACTGCGGGTTTGTAATAACACAAAGGCTACATCTCCACTGCAACGATACACCACGCCGCTCCAGAACAGCCCCTGGCTGCTCCATCCACAGCCCATTGCCAGGCTCTGTGATTGGACACGGAGGGTGCGCGTGTAACAAAGGTCGAGGTTTTCTGCTGTGCTGTGACCTTTTGGGTTGTTTCCCCCATCTCGGTAACACTAGGCAGTGTGGATTCAGTAATGTGCTGCTTCGGTGCTCCCGCTCCGATAGGTGTGCATATTCCTCAGAGCATCTGCATTTTTAATGCTCCGTGCTGATGCCATATCTTGATTCGAGCCAATTTCACACAGCATGAAAACACATTTCTTGTGGGTGCTGGAAATGCAGGGCCAGGATGAAGTGACTGGGTGCATGGTGTATAATTTACAGTGATTAGACGGGCGTGTCTAATGCCCTCCCCCCTCGAAACATTTTGAAACATGTATAGGCATGTATGGGCATTATGACCATGATGATCGGTTCGATCTGCATACAATCGGTCGGCTATATATATATATTATAGAGACATCCCAACTGTCCCGCACTTTAATAGCATCCCTGATGCTCACAAGTTACAGGCTATACAATCTACCGGAAATCGGAATTATTTGAGTACGAACCAGAGTTATAAGTGCAGAATTAGGAATTGCGTTCTGCATACTTGGCACTGTACGTACTATTTAGTGTATAGCAGGGTAGTATGCCAGTGTTTGATACTGAATGATAAACTACGTCATATTTCCGTCTGGGCGGGGGTTGTAGGTAACGGGCGAAGCCACCTCCCTGAAACAGGTTTCCGCAGGTTGGGATGTCTGCATGGGGAAGCAAAACTGAGGGTTATAATTATTCACATTTTATTAGAGTTTTTTTTTTTTATGACTGGATGTTATGGAGTATGATATTTGAAAGAAAAATCGAGACAGATTTGTTAATAAGCTCAAAGTTGAAATTTCCTTCTGAGGATGATCAACATCCTGTTTAAGATATACCATCTGTAATCTGATCTGCCACCAGCGCAGTGTGATGTGAAAAAAGCCGTTTGCTAACAGCAATTTGAATAAAACATGAAGTCTATTAATAACTGTGTTGTCCCCAACAACAACAAGAAATCTTTCACCAACAACGCCACGATGCATTTCACACTTCTAGCCAAACATTCCCTGAAAATCACAGAATGTTGTGTACTCAATCTCATACCCTGGCACGACACTGTTAAGGTCTTTTTAATAATTATTATATATATATTTTTACAGCTTGTCAAGACTCATCCGGTACTTGATTGCTGTCGGGCCAGATTACCCCAAAATGCTGAGTTTTTATCCCCGTAATGGGGTCCAAACTATCCGGCTCTAATGCGGGTGACTCATGCGACTTTGCCGAGATAGTTCAAAAAGTTGTTAAGTGTACATTTTCCAAAGTTGACAGTAATTCCTCCCTGGGAGGGAGGCTGTGGCTCCAGCTTCTACACTCTGTTGTCATAGCAATTAGTTAGGTGGATTTACAACTGCGTTTCTGTGCTAATCCTATACTAGAGGCAACAGGGGCCTATTGCTTCCAAACACACACTTTATGCACACTGTTGGTCTGCCCCATCCTTCTCTCTATTTTGGCATTTCCCCTCCTCATTGCTTACATAAAAGGAGGAAATACTCCTGTATATCAGAGGCAGATTTTCCCAGGGGACAAAGTCAAAAGTACACACCAAAGTACAGATAGTAATTACACTCCCTGACTATTATGAGGAGAATTTATAGACAAAGCTATACACATCTTCTGCCAAGCTCAGCGATCACTGTTTCAGATTTGGAATTGTAATGGGTGTCAGGTTTGCCCACAAAGTTTGTTAACAGGGCAGTTAATGTGATGACGCCCTTATTTGTCTTCTAATAATGGCAAACACCTCCCATTAGTAGCTTTACCCCTTGCACTAGACCGTCTGCCCCCTCTCTGTCAGTCCTACTGGTTTAACTCTAGACTGATTTAAAATACACAAGCCATTATGTGCCTTACAGCTCAATTATAAAAATGTTAAGTTACCAACATATTAAAAAACAATGACTTCTGTATTTTAGTAAAAAATCTGTTTTGATAAGTAAATTCTTACTATGAATTTCTTCCAATAGAAATAATAGTAACACAAAAATAGTCTGAACAAAATCCAGTTGTTAATTCTTCTTGCATAGTTGCTATGAAGAGTGGTTGCCGTGCTGGCTGATACAGTCACATCAAAAAAGAAACAGAATGATGGTGACCAGCTGCATTTTTGATTGTTTTGGATTTTCTATTCATTTACTTTGTGTCCATAATGATAACATATGAGCCAAGTCCTCATTTTGCCCTGCTCTGAAAATGAACGTCTGCATAGTGCTGGTCACTCAAGTTTGCCTAAACAGAAGCGCTGATCAAATATTCAGACAGGCAGACAGCTTGTCTTCAGTTATTCTCAAAAGTAGCAAACTAAATGCTTGGCTAGATATATGGAGAAACATATGTGCGGATGAATACAGTAGGTGACACATGAATGTGAACCCCTTCTTAGGGAGGGGCAGTGATCATTTTCAGATGGAACTGTTAGCAGACAAAGGTGTGTCTGGGTGCCAAACAGTCCCTCATTTGGTGTATGTATAATATGCAAAAGGAAATGTCGGACCGTGTGCAGCACATGCGCTAAAAACACATTTTACGTGTCTGCAGTAGGCCTACTTTCAACACTTTCAGTAGGCCTACTCTCAACCCTTTCAGTAGGACTACACTCAATACTTTCAGTAGGCCTACACTCAACTCTTTCAGTAGGCCTACACTCAACACTTTCAGTAGGCCTACACTCAACTCTTTCAGTAGGCCTACACTCAACACTTTCAGTAGGCCTACACTCAACTCTTTCAGTAGTCCTACACTCAACACTTTCAGTAGGCCTACACTCAACACTTTCAGTAGGCCTACACTCAACTCTTTCAGTAGGCCTACACTCAACACTTATAGTAGACTTAGACTCAACACTTTCAGTAGGCCTACACTCAACACTTTCAGTAGACTTAGACTCAACACTTTCAGTAGGCCTAAACTCAACACTTTGGACTGTCATTTGCATTGGTGATGACGCACATATTTGGAAGCAAGCAGCAGGAGGCACTGTGCTACAAACAATGGTTAACGATTAAAGTTTTTTAAATAAAATCATTAAAATGAGGTAACAATCCAGTGTAGTTAGATTATGGTTAGGGGTAAGATTAGAAAACAAAAATATTGAGTGTCTCTTGTGATCCAAACTTGCAGACGTTGGGGTCTTTGTGGGTGGTGTTTGTCTGATCACCATCTCCGACCACTATTCCCTAGCAACACTGAAGTGATATACACATGTACTACTGTCCATTTTCAACTTCAGGAGATTATTTTGAGTCTTTTTAATTAGAATGAGTAGGTCAATGATGTTTGGTATTCAAAATAAATATTTTCAAAACTCTATTTTTTACTGCAACTAATGTGCAGTAAATAGATGTTATTTTATCTAACTGTGCCATTTGTCTTTCATTGTGGCTTGAAATCATTAATGCTGGAAGGTTTATAAAAAAGATAATTAGGGGCTCTGAAAATAAAAACATTCTGTGCAACGATCCAAAGATAAATGCAGTCCGTACATTTTAGTAAAATATCTTTAATCACAATAAAACTGTCAAAAGCTTATGCTGTTTGTTTTGGGGCGGGGGGGGGGGGGGGTCTCACTGTTTCCGTGACCAAAGTAATGCGGTAAAACCAAAATAATCATTTATTTTAATACATGCTTAGCCTTTGAATTGTCATTTGCTGAAGCCTTTATCAAGTAAATTTATTCTGAAGAGGACATACATTTGACCCATAGTGCAAAGAATTGTTCCCATAAAGATATTGTTAAATTAAGCAACCATTGTACCTGTGCATGCATTGACCATGAGTCTGTTAAGCTTCTGGTTAAATAGTGATCACAGAGCTTCTCTCTGCCATAGTGTGTGACTCCAAAGACAAGCAATGTATGTTCTGTGTAAGCCAGGGTCTCTCAAACCTCTGTTTTTGTTTCAACCATGAAATGACACACCTGATTCAATTTATCAAAGATGATTAATTGACTGATTGAATCAGTTGTTAGTTTAATATTAAAACATAAACGTGAAATCTAAGGGTCTCAATGTGCAGTTTAAGAAACCCCAGTGTTAGGAGTGAAGTTGCAATTGCTGAGATATTTTAAAGATACATTAAATAGGCAACAGTTGAAGGCTTGAAAGAGAGAACTCTTGAAAGTAAACATCACTGTTTGGAAAGTGTCACAACCCTGATTCCTTCAAGACCTGAATTAGGTCTTCAACCAACACCTAGATGCTCTAGCAAAGTACCTGTTCAACAGGATCTAACTAGTTAGGAGAAGTAGCTTAAGGAAAGTTTCAAAGTGGTGAGCTTTCACTTTGTGTGTAAAAGACATAATCAGAAGTTATTGTAACAAAGTCTGAATGTTCAGTAGAATTTGACCGGCCCGCTGTTTATTGTCCATTGGTGGTATACCATTATGTGTGGTGTGATGGGAATAAATCTATAAGAACAAGGCATTGTCTTGGGAAAAGGCAAATAATATTGTAATTTTACTCAAGTAAAAGGTTGTCTTTTAATCTGGATTAAATGAAGCTGTGAATACTTCCCCAAATCTAATGGCAAGACACTTGTCAATATACAAGGAAAGTGTTTCAAATGTTTAATTCCAGAATATGATTTTATGATTGTAGTTTACAGAGAGCTGTAGTGAGGGGTAGGCCAATAAATAACAAATTGATCTCCATTTTACTTGTTAATGGATGTTTAGGTTCCTAAGCTAAATTTTTTCTGCAGCTTCCTCTACACTTGGACGTTAGAGAGTTGTGAAACATCAGAGAACTCCGACAACAGTGTAAGAAACACGCTTTCTAAACATAAAACGCATTTAAACAAAATGGGCTGTATTCAAATGAAAGACCTTGGGGACATTTGGGACTGAATGTCGCCATTTGACATGAATGGGCCATTATTTCATAACATTAGATTGTAAAATGTCTCAGATGTAGTGATATTTCTTCAGGGAAAATCCCTTTTGCCACTGCCAAGGTTCGGCGTGATTCAAAATACATTGATTTTCTCACAGTCATCTGTTAGATCATTCCTACACTGTGGTGCCTTTTGGACCTCATGTTATAAAAAAGTTTATATTTTAAATGTTTTTTACATGCTGTCAAAAAAGGTCAGGTTTGACTGCCTGAAAAACATATTGGTCAAACTCAGGTACGGAAATCCTAACAAATGTAGGCAAATTGTTAAAACGAAACAAGATATTCCCTTTATATTTTATTTCATTTTAAGGGACAAACTCATTATTATGGGGCTGGATAAAATAATGGACACCTAATAAGGGAAACAGCTCCAATCCTTCTTGGAATGCTGTCATAGTCCTAAACTGTGTGTAGTTGGATATTGCACCCCATCCGGACACAGGAAATAGGGTGAAGGAATATTCATCAGGCCGTATTGCTTTCTCCCATTACTAAGATGAACAGGTTTTTTGAACATTATCCTTAAATGAAAGACAGTTTTTTGTTCCTTATACCAAGTTATGCATTTTTGCGCACTGGCACTGGATACACACAGTTGCATACCATTGCAGAAATCGTGACATTTTGGCATAGATTTTAAAAATCAGACTGATCATGGAAAAAACTGTCTTTCATTTAAGGATAATGTTCATATGAAGCCATTAATTATCACAAAGTTGTTTGGCTCCTTTTTAAATCATAATGAGAACAGAAATCACCTAAATGGCCCTGATCAAGGGTTTACATACCCTTGAATGTTTGGCCTTGTTACAGACACACAAGGTGACACACACTGGTGAAAATGGCAATTAAAGGTGAATTTACCACACCTGTGGCTTTTTAAATTGCAGTTAGTATCTGTGTATAAATAGTCAATGGGTTCGTTAGATCTCACGTGGATGCACTGAGCCAGCTAGATACTGAGTCATGGGGAGCAGAAAAAAAACTATCAAAAGACCTGCATAACAAAGTAATGGATCTTTATTAAGATGAAAAAGTATATAAAACGATATACAAAGCCTTGCAAATGCCAGTAAGTACTGTTCAACCTCTTATTAAGAAGTGAATAAATCAGGGATCTCTTGATACCAAGCCAAGGTCAGGTAGACCAAAAAAGATTTCAGCTAAAACTGCCAGAAGAATTGTTTGGGATACAAACCCAAAGGTAACCTCAGGAGAAATACAGGCTTCTCTGGAAAGGAGCACAATACGACGATACTTGAACAAAAATTAGCTGCATGGTTGAGTTGCCAGAAAGAAGCCTTTACTGCACGAAAAAGCCTGTTTATAATATGCCTCACAACACCTTGACGCCTCACAGCCTCTGGCACACTGTAATTTGGAGACCAAAATAAAACAGTATGGTCACAACCATAAGCACTTTAGAGAGGGGTCAACAAGGCCTTTAGTGAACAGAATACCATCCCTACTGTGAAACATGGTGGTGGCTCACTGATGTTTTTGGGGGGGGGGGGGGTGAGCTCTGAAAGCATGGGGAATCTTGTGAAAATTGATGGCAAGATGAATGCTGCATGTTATCCAAAAATACTGGCAGACAATTTGCATTCTTCTGCACGAAAGCTGCGCATGGGATGTTCTTGGACTTTCCAGCATGACAATGACACTAAGCACAAGGCCAAATTGACCCTCCAGTGGTTATAGCAGAAAAGGGTGAAGGTTCCTTAATATCATCAAGCCACTCTGGGGAGATCTCAAACGTGCGGTTCATGCAAGACGACCAAAGACTTTGCATGACCTGGAGGCATTTTGCCAAGACGAATGGCCAGCTATATCACCTACAAGAATTCTGGGCCTCACAGGTAACTGTTAGAAGACTGCATGCTGTCATTGATGCCAAAGAGGGGCAATACACAATATTAAGAACTAAGGGTATGCAGACTTTTGAACAGGGGTCAGTAAAAAAAAAAATGTCGCCATGTTTTGTTTTATGATTGTGCCATTCTGTTATGACCTACAGTTGAATGTGAATCCCATAAGAAATAAAAGATGTGTTTTGCCTGCTCACTCATGTTTTCTTAACAAATGGTACATATATTGCCAATTCTCCAAGGGTATGCAAATGTTTGAGCACAACTGTATAACAGGATGGAGAGCAAAGCCAACAATTGTAATTTAACATTAAATATGTGATTGAACATACATTAACTTCTGTCAAATTTTGATCCGTGAACAATATCATGAAACCGGTAAGTCAGGGGAGGACTTCTTCATTTGCATGAGTCCATGATGTTGATCTTTTTTAGGTTTTGTTGATGATGAAAACTTTAACAGGAACGTAACTTTTCTATCAAACATTGTTTAGAATTATGAAACATTTTTCTGTGATCATCCGGACAGGGTAAAAAGGTGACATTAGAAAGAACTAAGATGAAGTTACTTCGCTTGGAACTACTTAAAAATAATTGTATATTCCCTGAATGTTATGTCGTTGTGGCAAGGGACGTTTTAGTTAAAGGAGAACTAATACAACCTAACAGGGTGGAACATGATTTGAGGGACACAGAAATCATGTTTAATAAAAATGAATATCATATTCATGGTAAAATTTGGTGAGAGCAATTTTAGCTTCCTTGGTAAATGGCAAAATCACCTACATTCACTGACATTAACGTTTTTAAGATGCATTTCATTCCTTCAGTATGTTTGTGTTTTTTCAAGTAAAGAACACCTACCCTCACAATTAAAAGCATTCAGGAGGTAAATTTTCATTATTTACACTAAGGATGTATATTTTCCTGGTGACATACACTCACCTAAAGGATTATTAGGAACACCATACTAATACTTTGTTTGACCCCCTTTCGCCTTCAGAACTGCCTTAATTCTACGTGGCATTGATTCAACAAGGAACTGAAAGCATTCTTTAGAAATGTTGGCCCATATTGATTGGAAAGCATTGTGCAGTTTATGGAGATTTGTGGGATGCACATCAAGGGCACGAAGATGCTCTATTGGGTTGAGATCTGGTGACTGTGGGGGCCATTTCAGTACAGTGAACTCATTGTCATGTTCAAGAAACCAATTTGAAATGATTCAAGCTTTGTGACATGGTGCATTATCCTGCTGGAAGTAGCCATCAGAGGATGGGTACATGGTGGTCATAAAGGGATGGACATGAAACAAGAAACAATGCTCAGGCAGGCTGTGGCATTTAAACGATGCCCAGTTGGCATTAAGGGGCCTAAAGTGTGCCAAGAAAACATCCCCCACATCATTACACCACCACCACCAGCCTGCACAGTGGTAACAAGGCATGATGGATCCATGTTCTCATTCTGTTTACGCCAAATTCTGACTCCACCATCTGAATGTCTCAACAGAAATCGAGACTCATCAGACCAGGCAACATTCTTCCAGTCTTCAACTGTCCAATTTTGGTGAGCTCGTGCAAATTGCAGCCTCTTTTTCCTATTTGTAGTGGAGATGAGTGGTACCCGGTGGGGTCTTTTGGGCTGTTGTAGCCCATCCGCCTCAAGGTTGTGCATGTTGTAGCTTCACAAATGCTTTGCTGCATACCTCGGTTGTAACGAGTGGTTATTTCAGTCAAAGTTGCTCTTCTATCTGCTTGAATCAGTCGACCCATTCTCCTCTGACCTCTAGCATCAACAAGGCATTTTCGCCCACAGGACTGCCGCATACTGGATGTTTTTCCCTTTTCACACCATTCTTTGTAAACCCTAGAAATGGTTGTGCGTGAAAATCCCAGTAACTGAGCAGATTGTGAAATACTCAGACCGGCCTGTCTGGCACCAACAACCATGCCACGCTCAAAATTGCTTAAATCACCAACTTTCCCATTCTGACATTCAGTTTGGAGTTCAGGAGATTGTCTTGACCAGGACCAAACCCCTAAATGCATTGAAGCAACTGCCATGTGATTGGTTGATTAGATAATTGCATTAATGAGAAATTGAACAGGTAATAATAATCCTTTAGGTGAGTGTACATGCCCCGTATGGTAGGAACAACCCTTTTAATTATTAGAACAACTTCAGCAGCAGTCTGTCACTGTTACTTGAATGTCTATGTTCATGGTGAATAGTGCACGGTGCTAGGCTTTAGGCATGTTTGGGGGGTTTCTTCTTTCAGGATGCATGTCAAAGATGTTTGAAACCTTATCAGACTTTGTTGCTTTCTCTTTCTTCATCAGCTGCCACTTGTATCGACAGACTTGTGTTGTGTGTGCTGGATAAGAGAAATCGATCTCTGCCGGAGCGGAGGGACAACTATAGTGATTTGCTCTCATATTGCCATACTCTAAAGCGGCTCCCTTGTCCTCTTTCCTTCAGTTCATGCCGCGGGTGAAGACTTATTAACAGAAAATACAATGTGTCTTCTGTCTATTTTTTTTTATCTCAAATCGGATGAAAGGAAGACAAAGCCACTTGTGCGCTGGTCAGAAGCCAGAGCGATGGACTGAATAGAAATTAAGAACAGGCTAGCATGGCGAAATGCTTGGCTTGATGTACCTATTGGTTTCATACAGCTGCTCTCAACCTGGTCTCAACACACCTCCTGTACCTCTTGATCCCCCAGAACTCCCTGGCCCTGAACATTGCCGTTTCAGGGAGGCATGACAGCCTAGGGAGGAGGGCAGGGACATGGCGGTGTGGTGACAGAACAAAAGTCTATCTGCCTCAGTCCACAGTGTAACCTCAGCAAGACACATGGTCAACAAACTAAGATAGTCCACACACAGCCCCACGTCCAAGTGGAACGTGACAGCCCCTTAGTTCCCAGCCATCTTGAAAGCGGCAAACTTCTGGTCAACTGTGGCGTGCTCTGTTCCCTTTACTCAACGCCATGTTTGTTAGTGTTCTAGGGTTAAGACTGTTGTGATTTACCCATACTGTAGTTCTGCTAAGACTCCTTCACTTTCAGCTTTACACCACAGCACTCAGCACCACTTAACATTGGTTGAGTGCAGAATGCTGGAGTCATTTCTGAGGTAATCAAATGTAAATCAATCCATGTAAATCCACTTCTGCCACAGTCCACCACCACGCCCACCACTCATGGAATGTCTTGTGGAGTAACCTAAAGCTATATGTGCTGGTTTGTTAATACGTTACTGTTTTATTTTTCACTGTGATTGCTTTTTTTATCTAGGGTGTATTGTATATATAATGTCTGTGCACAGAGTCACTTGTGAAATACCAACAAATGAAGTTCCTTAGGAAAATAATTTTATTTTATTCAATTTCTCCACATGTTGTTTGGGTTATAGACCTAGTTTATCATTGATTAAATATATTTTCCTTGCCATCAATCTACAGAGAATACACCATAATGACAAACTGAAAAAAAAAACATTTATTAAAGATGAAAACTGAAACATCAGACCCTTTTGCTATAACACTCCAATTAGAGCTCAGATGCATCCTGTGTCCTCGTGCCTGGAACTTAACTTCTTAGAACGTGTTTGGAGACCTGAAGATCGCACTTTACCGATGCACCCCATCCAATCTGAAAAGAATTAGAGAGGATCTAGGAAAACGACTGGGAGAAACTGCCCAAATCCAGGTGTGCAAAGCTTGTGAAGGCATACCCAATAATTCCTATGCTGTAATCGCTGCTAAATACTTACAGTATGTCATAATTATGAGATATTGTTTTTCAAAAAATATATTTTCTAATTTTGTGATATTATATGTTGATTAGTGTAAATAAAAAAATAAAACACAATCTGAAAGTATTGTGGGGTGCTCCTGGTCAGCAGTGGTGAGTACCAATCAACAATGGTCCAAGGAGGGACAAACCACCAACCGACGACAGGGTTGTCGGGCGCCCAAGGCTCATTGATGTGCGAGGGCAACGAAGGATGTCTGGTCCGAACTGACAGGAAGTCTCCCGTGGCACAAAAACGTTCACGATGGTTATGGGAGGAATGTGTCACAACACACAGGGCATCGCACCCTTGCTGCGTGTGGGGCTGCATAGCTACAGACCGGTCAGAGTGCCCGTGACGACCCCCGTCCACCATCGAAAGCGCCTACAATGGGCACGCAAGTGTCGGAACTGGACGGTTGCATACGTGTGAGCCGTTTACCTGGGGAAGTGATGGCACCAGGATGCACTCTGGGAAGACGACAGGTCGGTGGAGAGGGGGTGATGCTCTGGGCAATGTTCTGCTGGGAAACCCTGGGTCCATGCATTCATGTGGGCGTCTGTCAGACACGTGCCACCCACATTAACATTGTTGCAGACCAGGTTCACTGTTTCATGGCAATGGTATTCCCTGTTGGTAGTAGGATAATGCCCCCTTTTTGCATTTGAATTGACTTAATTTAGGAAATTTAAACTGAGAACATTTTTGCTTTTACATTTGAGGCCTGTATTGCAGCAAAGAAGAAAATATAGAAATACACAGACCTGAAACACATCTTTAAGAAAAGCCTTTACAAATGGCTGTAGAATTATAATTATAGGCACCAGAGTTTCTAACATAAGGTTACTCTGGAACAGCTTCCAAGAGGGGGGTTACAGTAGTCAAAGGTATGTTTACCTAGCTCTGAATAAGCCTGTGGTATCTCTAGTACTGGCCGGTCCAGTAAATGTGTTTTTCCACTAGGTTTTTGAGAGTTTGCACCGGTTATATAATAAAGCTGCATGATAGACCGAGTCCAGAGGCTTCAATACTGATGCTGGAGCATGCATTTAAAGCACACCAACCGACAATAGTGGCTTGCACAATGTCATGCCTGTGCTGAGAAAATCAAATAAGAAAGATAATCTTCAGCTTCTTAAGTAACACAGTAATGTGTTTAAAAAATAATAATTGTTTCTCCTCTAAGCATTTACAAATAGGAACATGTTCTATGACAGAGCTCCAGCACTACTCGATTTTGGGACCTACAGTAGAGAATTACGATATAATCGTCCTTTACTCTCGGCCCCACAACCTCTATACCTTTCAACTGGGGACATCTTAATCTCTGATGGCGCCGGTCATGAATCCCCTTTACGAGCCTTCCACCATTTCACCTCCAGACATCATAAAGGCAGCCAATTGCCACACTGTATATAGACAGAGGTCATGCTGAAGCTGCTGATGGGAGCTCTTATAAGAGTGTCTGCAATCAGATAGACACAGAGTGGGGGATGAGTGGAGGATGAAAGTCTGTTTTAGTGTAAGCTCCCTCCTGTTTGATCGGCACTGGAACACGGACGTGCTTGGACAACATCCCAGTAAAAGTTCAGGACTAAAGTGTTTTCTAGCATGTGAGATAGTGGCAATTCTGTCAGGTGGTAATGTATACCAGGCAGCAGGGCTCACGCCGTCTGCTTCTCCAGTTAGAGCGGAGTAGTAAAATGGTGGAATGGGTCGATGTACTTCTGCATTATGCAGCCTTTGTCAGAACTTGTAAAGCCTAATGCTCTTACATGTCGGTATTGATTATTGACCTTGTGATGCGATTTGGACCATGAAACCTCTCCCTGAGTCTTGATTTTGCTTTACTCTTGATGTCACCGCCAAAATGCCCATAAGGCTTAGCTGTGAATATTGAGCGGCTTTGTTCGGGTCTGTTTCTTGTCATCTAAAACGCCATCTACCCTACATTCGATTGTGTTGCCACTCATTTCTTTTGAAGAGACCTGAACCTCTGAAAGTGTATAAGAGCGTTGAATGAATATGTATGAGAGTCCTGACTTTTCTGTCTCCTCTGACAGAGGATAAGGACACCTCTTCCACTAAGGGTTGGTGTAAACCTGAACTGGCAGAAAAGTGACAACCCGGAGATGAGATGAAGACGGGATAGGCCAACTGGCAAACAGGGGGGCAGCCTCAGAACTGTCCATCAATGTCGCTTGCTTTTGAACCTTACTTCATCAAATATTACCTTCAGACCTGCTGTGGCAAAGTAATGCCCAGGCTTCTTTAGTCAATGTAAAAACTGTCCCAGTTGATATGCTCGTATGTTGAAGGAAGGATCCATTCTCAGTCACGAGCTGACCTTGAAGGTCATATCGGGCGCTGAATGTACTCCAAGTGGAATAAACGTTACTGTCAGAATCAGGAACATGGTGCTGAGATTTTTATATGAGAGCGGTACTGTCGTTGCTGTGAGACTATTGCTGCTACTGAAAGGCCATAGAGGGATAGAGGAGCGCTCAATTAACTTAATAACCCTGCCATCTGTGGCCTTGTCGTAATGACTTCATCGCTGGTTTCATAAAACCATTAACAGCTGATCATCACTGGCCTAACAAAGCCATTCGTCACATGCTGTGACTATCGGCCAGACCACATCTATACCCGTAGACAACACAGCAGTCAAGAGACTTTTCTTAGCATGTACTCTCACGTAGCACCCTTGGTAAGTGCATAACATTTGCCACACCAGGGTTCTGGGTTCAATTCCCACAGGGGGGCTAGTACCAAAAATGTATGGCAATGGCACTGTTCACTCAAGACTATAACACCTGTCTTCTGGCTGTTTGTGTCTGTGTCCTGATCGTTCTTGGGGCTCACCCTGCACCGCTGCCTCCTATTGGGACCTTGTCAGGTGAGGTAGCAGGTTAGCTCCTGGGAACCTTGCCTGACACGTTTAGTAAAGTGCCCTGAACGCCCTTTTTCTCTCCCTGTTACATTGGCTTTTTTTATTATTCATTTTTTGACCACAAAAATGGCTTTTAAATGTTATCAGGACAAAGTGAAAGGCAAATATGGCTATCTTGCTCTTGTTGACTGCTTACTTCGTAAATATGTCAGACCTCAGGTTTTGAAATACCACTGTATTGATTATTTTATCATGACAGTTCATGGAAATGTACACCGACTGCTCTCTCTCAGAGGTTGCTGGTCATGTTTGCCCTTAATGCACTGGAGTGCAGCGCTGTGCTGTTGTGTTCTGTGCTCCCTGAATGGACAGGGATCACAAGTCAAAGTAATAGCTGGCTCCAAAATAGTTGAGTCTATGTTCCTTTTCATCAGTTGCATCCAGATACACGCCTCAACCACACACACTCACCTAAAGGATTATTGGGAACACCTGTTCCATTTCTCATTAATGCAATTATCTAATCAACCAATCACATGGCAGTTGCTTCAATGCATTTAGGGGTGTGGTCCTGGTCCAGACAATCTCCTGAACTCCAAACTGAATGTCAGATTGGGAAAGAAAGGTGATTTAAGGGGGTCAAACACAGTATTAGTATGGTGTTCATAATACTCCTTTAGGTGAGTGTATGATTAGACATGTTTCCTACACAGCGTTTTATGATTGCTTTTCAGTGCTTTTCCACTGCATGGTACCGGGTCGACTTGGCGAGTTGAGTTGATCTGGTACCATGCAGTGGAAAAGTGGCGTAAGATTTTTACTGTACTGTGTAGTATACTGATTATATGATCATTATTGTATGGATGTATGTTTCATAACACTTAAGTTCATCTAGATAAGTTGATGTAATGATGATGATTATTTCAGGTATCGAAGAAACCTAATATGTGAGGAGAAAATACTAAGTCTTGAATGAAGGGTTGATGCATATATTTATTAGCATCATATCTGGATCATTAGAGCACTGGCTGTAAGCCCAGCTTACTAGACACCCCGAACAAAGGCTTGAGTGGACATATAATAAAATCAGTATGGAGCTACATCTACCAACTGAGAGAGATCCAAGTCATGAGATGGGGCCCAAGGAAAGGATACTATGAAAATACATTCCAGGATAGTCCAAAGATAATTACTTTACATCAGTTAAGGAACAATAGAACATCTGTGTTTAGATTGTCTCTCAGGAAGTCACACTCTGTCAACCTGAGGAAAATGTGATTGATCATTGGGTTTGGGGGTTGTGGTGGTAGAGTGGTCTCTGGGATACAGGATAAATGCATTGTTCTAGGTATGCACACCTATCATGTATATCGGTGAGATCTAATGATGACCAACACTTTCAACATCAAAAATGAAGAAACAACTCCAGGATTATTGCCTTTTTTCCAATCTTTGCCCAACTTTATCTTTCCCTTTAAATGAACAGTCTGATATATGGGTTTGTCTTTGCAATGGCTTTGTCTTTAACAATCCCGGTGTCACCTCTTCACTGTTGACATTGAGACTGGTATTTTGCTAATACTATTTTATGAAGCTGCCAGTTGAGGACTTGGGAAGTGTCTGTTTCTCAAACTGGACACTAATGTATTTGTGTTCTTGCTCAGTTATGCACTTGAGCCTCCCACTGCTCTTTCTATTCTGGTTAGAGCCAATTGGTGTACTTTGTGAGGGGAGTAGTACACAATGTTGTAATTTGTGATGGCAATTTCTAAAATTCCAAAGTTCTATGAAAATGGTAGGTAAGACAAGATAAATCAATTACGCAATAAACGGTTTTAATCTTGCTTGCAAGGAGAAAGTATACAGGTTACAAAGTAACGGTGGATAATTTCTAAATAAAAACATCATTTCGACAGTATTTATTACATAGGAAGAAGGGGTGTGGTAAGATGCTGCCATCTGTTTCATGTCAATCAAACACCTTTCCCTTTGTTCTATCACACACGTCAAATGCTATCTTCCCCCACCTTATCCTTCCTGCAATAATGTTTACCCAAAGGGGCCAACTGGCCTTACTGCCCCCTTGCTGTATCTTCTCCTATCCTGTCCTAAAACCCATTGATCTGCATCTGGACAGACAATAGATGTCCCCTATGCGAATACCAGGTCCCACACATTCCTGTACCTATCTTAACAGTGGGACTCACTCCTTTATACAGTCAGAATACATTGTATAAGAAATTTCCACAACAAATTTCAGTTTCTTGGCAATTTCTCACATGGATAGAATATAGAGTTCTCACAAGTATAGAGTTCTGGGTTCAATTCCCACTGGGGGTCTAGTACAAAGAATGTATGGCAATGTTTGCACTCCTCACTGTTAAATCCCTCAGGAATATAACATCTGCTACCTGACTAATACTCAGATCCCCCTAAACAAAGTGACTGTCTTCTGGCTGTTTGTGTGATGTGTCTGTGTCCTGAACATTCTGGGGGCAACCCTTGGGGCTCACCCTGCACCACTGCCTCCTATTGGGACCTTGTCAGGTGGGGTAGCAGGTTAGCTTCAGGGAAATGCTGAAATAGAAGATATGGGAACCTTGCCTGACATGTTTAGTAAAACACCCAGTAGTGCCCTGAACACCCTTTTTCTCTCCCTGTTACATTGGCTTTTTTTATTATTCATTTTTGACCACAATGGGAAGCCTCTGTTTCTCAAACTGGACACTAATGTATTTGTTTTCTTGCTCAGTTGTGCACTTGGGCCTCCCACTGCTCTTTCTATTCTGGTTAGTGTCAGTTTGCGCTGTTCTGTGAGAGGAGTAGTACACAATGTTGTCATTTCAGTTTCTTGGCAATTTCTCACATGGATAGCTTTAATTTTTCAGAACAAGTATAGAGTGACAAGTTTCAGAAGAAAGTTATTGGTTTCTGGCATTTTAGAGCCTGTAATCGAAACCCACAATTGTTGATTCTTCTGATACTCAACTAGTTTTCAGCTGTGCTAACATAATTGCAAAAGGGTTTTCTAATGATCACATTTTTAAATGATGAATCTTGGATTAGTAAACACAATGTGATATTGGAACACAGGACTAATGGTTGCAGATAATGGGCCTCTGTACACATATGTAGATATTCCATTAACAATCAGCCGTTTCCAGCTACAATACTCACAACATTAACAATATCAACACTGTATTGCTGATCAATTTGATTGGACATAGATGTGCTTTTCTTTTGAAAACAAGAACATTTCTAAGTGACCTCAAACCTTTGAAAGGTATTGTATCCCTCCCTTTATTCTAATTATTTTCCCAATATACGTAACTGCCAAAGTCCACCAACTACTAACATGAGTACATGGATTAATGACTAAAAGACATCTGCAGTTAATGTTTTAAATGAATGTTTAAAAAAAATATAAATACTAAGTTGATCTGAGTGCCTTTCTCTCCGGTCTGTTCATGAGTTTGTATTAGCTTGTAGATTCCTCAAACTCACTTATCCTAGTACTGCCACCCCTCCCAAACCACCTGGAACTAGCTAATACTATCCCCCCACTCTAAACCACCTGGGACTAGCTAATACTATCCCCCCACTCTAAACCACCTGGGACTAGCTAATACTATCCCCCCACTCTAAACCACCTGGGACTAGCTAATACTATCCCCCACTCTAAACCACCTGGAACTAGCTAATACTATCCCCCAACCTAAACCACCTGGAACTAGCTAATACTATCCCCCACTCTAAACCACCTGGGACTAGCTAGTACTATCCCCCCACTCTAAACCACCTGGGACTAGCTAATAATATCCCCCCACTCTAAACCACCCTGGACTAGCTAATACTATCCCCCCACTCTAAACCACCTGGAACTAGCTAATACTATCCCCCAACCTAAACCACCTGGGACTAGCTAATACTATCCCCCCACTCTAAACCACCTGGGACTAGCTAATACTACCCCCCCCACTCTAAACCACCTGGGACTAGCTCATTTTATTCCATTCTTGTTCTCTCGGGCGAGAACATGAGGAGACAAGTCGTGTCATTGTATAAATACAGTCTTGTAAACATTAAAAGCAGGATTTTACGCAGTGCCCCTTTAAGTCATTTAGCAGATTCTCTTATTTAAAAATGAGTTTTGAGTAAGAGCTCAAAGAGGGGCGGCAAGTTGGTCTACTGGTTAAGGCATCTGAGTAGTGTCTCCTCCCTCGTAACATTCCCTCCCAGTCGGAGCTGTAAATAAGAATTGGTTCTTAATCAACTTCCCTGGGTAAATAACGGTAAAAAAGGATTTACAGGAGGTTTTTGTACTTGCTTCCAATGGGAATCCAATCCAGGACTCCAGCATTGCAAGAACCCCGCTTTACCAACATGGCCACAAAAGACCGTTTGTTTCCCCCACTCATCCTTATGATTAACATGCTGCATATATTCCCCACTCATTTGGAACTGAGCTGGACCCACACAGCAGATGCTAAGTTGTCTGCGCCTGAGGGCCTGAATCAAAGTAAAACTAAAGTAAACGTCGTGATCGCTCCTGCTCTCAAGCACTGAAGCGTTGCAAAAATGAGTGGAGCCAGTTTGGGCACATCCCACTGAAACTGTCCATTCCAAACAGACAGCGCTGCCGTCCTAATCCCCCCTATTTGTGAGGGAGTGACCATCCAGGAGAATGTCATTATCCCTTTGTCTCCTCCCCAGACTGTAAATGGCTCCCATGTTTGCCTATAGATTAGCTTGAACACATGCACACACACACACACACACACACACACACCTTGTCCCCGTAGTGAAGCTCTTATGTAGGATATGTTGAACTTGTGTTTGAATTGGGTTTGGGTTGGACTTGTGTTTGAAGGGGGTTTGGGTTAGACTTGTGTTTGAAGGGAGTTAGGGTTAGACTTGTGTTTGAAGGGAGTTAGGGTTAGACTTGTGTTTGAAGGGGGTTTGGGTTAGACTTGTGTTTGAAGGGGGTTAGGGTTAGACTTGTGTTTGAAGGGGGTTAGGGTTAGACTTGTGTTTGAAGGGGGTTAGGGTTGGACTTGTGTTTGAAGGGGGTTAGGGTTAGACTTGTGTTTGAAGGGAGTTAGGGTTGGACTTGTGTTTGAAGGGGGTTAGACTTGTGTTTGAACAGGGTTATCCTCTGAAAATGAGCTTGTTGGAGATCAGGTTTGCATTGCATTGGAATCAGGGCTACTCAAGGAAGCTTATCTGGCAAAAAAAAACACATGGCCCATAGTGTGTGCCTACTATTTTAGTTTAGTGTCTCTCTGGACTTCTTGAAACCTCAGTTATGCCTGACAAACAGCTCCCCATTCACTATTTCACCAAAGGGCTCTAATGAAAATAGTGCACTATAAATAGGCATGGGAGCACAGTCATAGCACTCGTTCTGGCTTAAGTTTTGTATATGAGGGCAGTTCAGATAGAGGTTGGATGTGGTTTAGGAGTTTTTGTAGAGCAGACTTAAACTTAAAGACTGACATGAGAGGTGATGATCCGCGCTCCACATCAACTCCAAACAGCAAATAGGGGAAAGTGGTATTTCTATTGCTCAGCTCTAAATCTGATATTTTTTATACAAATTAGAAATGGAGGATAATTACTATTAGGCAGGAGTATCTGTGGGCGTAAAATGTATTTCCCTCTAAAATAATTTCGATTCACCCCCTCATCAGCTGTCAGTACCATACCAGAGTTTAGTCACAGCTACAACAGGCACCTCCTTGGTGACATTTTCAAATAGATGTTTCTAATTAAATGATAAATTACTATTTACAGTGCTTATGGAGCTTACACCTTATCTAATTATGATATTTCAGTAATGTATTTTGAATATATAATTTAGTTTCACCATATTAAAGAAATTCCCAATTGAAAGTGTGGAGTGTGGTTTGTAGATGAGGGGATAGAAATGCACATTTAAATGCATGAAACTGAGGCACAATTTCCAAAAAGCCTAAGTGTGAAAGGAGTTCAGAATTGGATAACACAAATTCATTAAGCTTCTTGCAAAAGTGACAAAGTTTTATTATTATTTTTGTAGAGGCACTTTTAAAGCCTCTTCATTCTTGTCTGAAGGTTTTATATGACAGCATGTTGGTGGTGCTGTTTCTTGTCCGACTCCTTGCACAGATCAGTGTGAATCCCTGCAGCAAAAAAAATTCTGGCGGCTAAATAAACTCCTATATTCACTTCCCCACCCCGACTACTTTTCACCTGAATGCGTTTTATGCAAGCGTGAACAGGACAGGTGTAGGCTAATACTGGTTTGAGAAATACCCTGCATGCTTTCGATCCGTCAAGGCTTGTTTGCCTGTCTCATGCGCAATCTGGAAATGACTAACCCGAGGGGTCCGGCTCAGCCATAAAGAATGTCCAAATAATGCCGTAAAGAGGAAACATTATTCCTTTATCAGCATTCCAGTCCCTCAACATTTATTTGTCCCCTGCAGATGTTGTTAGACCCGTTCAATTCCTCACCCATCGCTCTGTACCTGCCTCCCAGGCTGCTTTGTGATGAGGATGAGCGTGTGGCTTTATCACCCTGAGCCAACGACTCCAGAAGACGTGGCCTTGGGTGAGCACTGATGACCTCGAGGGGCACTGCTATGGCAGATGTAGCCTGGGTAAGCCATCTAGGTTGACCACATATGGCCAAGCATTTTATAGATTTTGCATTTGTTTTGTATGCACTTGGTACTATAGATACCAGGCCGTCCATGCGGGTGGCATCGTTTGGTGATTTATTTTTGGAAACACTGAATGCGCACATCAATGGGAATATAGTGACGATCAAAATCTTTACTGTACATTGTGTAATTTGTTGAGAACAAAATGATGTAACAATGGTCAATGGAAACCAAAATCACCAACCGACTGGATTCAAACTCACACCGAAAATCCAAGTAAACAATATCACAGGCTGTTCCTACTTGCGTGAATTTCATCCCGGCAACTCGTAATGTGACTGAGTAGTGTGTATGGCCCCCACATGCTTGTATGCACTCCTGACAACATCTGGGCATGTTCCTGATATGACGGTGGATGATGTCCTGGGCGATCTCCTCCCAGACCTGGATCAAGTAATCAGTGAGCTCCTGGATAGTATGTGGCGTTACTTGGCGGTGTCAGTTGCGCCAATACATAATGTCCCAGAGGTTCTCAATTGGATTCAGGTCTAGGGAACGTGATGACCAGTCAATGGCATCAATGCCTTCGTCATCCAAGAACTCTTGTCACATGAGGCTGGGCATTGTCCTGCACCTGGAAGAACCCAGGGCCAATTGCACCAGCGTAAGGTCTGACAATGGGTCTGAGGAACAGCTCCAGAGTTCCAGAGCCTGGGAGCAACCCTGGAGAATGACCTGTCACCAAAGGGATTATGAGGTGCCCTGCAGTACTGGAACGGAGTGAGCGTGTTGGTTGATATGGAAGACAAAGGTAGAAGAGGCAGGCAGGGCGAAATCGATATTGTTTAGGGCTTTGAGTAGAAGGATATATATGAGTAGAAGGATCTTGTAGTTGATGCATTGGGAGATATGAAGCCAATGTAACTCACAGAGAATAGGGGTGATATGCTGCCGGGACCATGCCAGACCATCACTGACCCACAGGTCCCATTAGGTCACATGGAGTCTGTTTCTGACCGTTTGGTCAGAAAAATGAACACCAGTAGCCCGCAAGAGGTCATTTTGTTGGACTCTAGCAGTGCACCTCCTGTTCCTCCTCGCACAAAGGAGCACATACCGGTCCTGCTGCTGGGTTGATGCCCTTCTACGGCCCTGTTCATGTCTCCTCGTGTAACGACCTGTCTCCTGGTATCTCCCCCATGCTCTTGAGACTGTACTGGGAGGCACAGCAAACCTTCTTGTGACGGCACATATGGATTTTACATTGTAATTACAATAGAATGATTTATCCATCTAGGTTATTACACTTGGGAAAACAAAAGGTAATTAAAAACATCCTGTAGGATGCTATTCCAAGTGTGTAATTACACATGATTTCTGTTTTAGTAATAACACCATTTCTTGTTACAAATGTAAATAAAACATTGGAATTACACTTCTGCAGTCGGCTCTGTTGCACCATATGAATAGCTACACCGAAGATGGTGTCTCTGTAGCTAATCCCAATGGTAGCTGTCAATCCTACAGCTAGATGCTAAACCTCAGACATAGCCTGACATTCAGATTTCAGAATCAAGTATTATTCTACTTAGAGATTGTGTAGATATGCACAACAATACATATCTCACCTAAAATCGGTGGTTAAAAAAATTGGGTCAGTAATCAATAATGCATCTTTAACCGACAAACACTACTGGCTAAATTACCATGCTTATTGCCTGGCTACAATGTTTTCTTAGAACAATCAAAGGATATGTATGAACAATGTAATTTTTCTTATTAACTGTCTGGTCGGGGGGAACATTTTTTACCTAAACTATGTGAAATAATTGTATTTTATGTGTTTGTTGTATTCAGTATTTTTTCAAGTGAGGAACTCTGGAGGTAATTGAGAACCACTTATATCTCATGCAACCGCTAGAGGGAACTTGCAAGCACAGGACCACTAAGTTTGGGGAGTAGGTCAGGCAATCTTCTCTTATCTTATGGAGAAATCACAACAATTGAGCATCATCATTGTGTCGTATTATTTTACAGGTTTTTGACGTGACAGTCATTAATTCTTCATAATCAAGATTTATATAACATTGTTAGTAGTTAACAACAATCTTTAGGCATGTATTGAAATATGAATTGTATAACTTATAGAGTGCACTTGCCTGTTTGGGGTATTCGCGAAGCTAGCAATGCTAAAGTAATGAAAATAAAATACAAGGAAAAGTGGCACGCACCAGTTCTGTATTTTTCCTTTTATATTCCACTTGTAGATGTTTGTATTGTAATTAAGATGTTAAAATATTCTTTGAGCAGGATTTGCGTTTTTCTACCTTAAAGCAGTTATTTAAATGCAGCTTGTTGTAAGGCCTCCATATAGTGTTTTATTGTCTAAAGTTTTAATGTGGAATGCAGATTGACGTCTGTAAGCTTATTGAAGTATCTTTATAATGACATACATTTTTCTAAAGGCATTTTTATTTGTGTGCTTAGCTGAATTTGTTCACATTCTATAGCCAGGCTTTGGGTTTGTACAGCGATCGTGAGATTGTGTGTGTATGTGTGAAATCAGGATTAATGTTTGTTCTTAGAAATAGTATGAAGTTAACCATGATTCACCACACATGGAACATGGAACATAAATGATTGTGCTATTAGAAAGAGAGAACATAAAAGAGAACTTTAATAGATCTTTAGACACCTTTCCTATAAACCAGCGCAGTCATTCTGTCGTATTATTTATCCTGTTTTAGAGGTCATACAATCTGCCTTCCTGGTCCCACGTCTGGGACCTGTAACAGATTCTCACGTTTCTCATAAGCTGCTTATTCCTAGGTAGGTAGACATAAATTACAAATGTAATTACATGGTATTTACAAAGGTTTTTTATTTTAGTTTCACTTTCTCATTTGTTGCTTATTCCTGGGTAGGTACTTATTAGAAATGTAACTACATGGTATTATAGGTTTTAACACTACGTTGCTCATAAGTTGCTTATGTACTGTACATATTCATTGCGAATGTCACCACATGGTATCTACGAAGGTTTTAGGCTCTAGTTTCACTTTCTCATAAGTTGCTTATTCCCAGGTAGATACATTAACTACAAACATCACTACATGGTATTACAAAGATTTTACCTTTTTGTTATTTTTGACTAAAGTGTAACTAGTACTGCCGACTTGCATTATTATGTTACAATAATACATTACAGCTTCGACATCTACATTGTGTTATAAATGACTTATTTGCTACTTTGTTCTATTTTTGCCCACGGATGATATAAGGAAGATAGTTCTGGTGACACCAGCCTTGAGGTTGACCACAGGGCCCATCTCATCCCAAAGAGGCCAGACTCACCTGGATCTGGGTCATGTCTAGTAAAGAAGTTAACCATGACAAAGTGTTTTGGGAAGCTGTTCTTGGGAGCTGACTTGAGAGCCAGAGAAACCTACTTTCTTAAAAGCATCTAATGAATTTGATTTGATTTTTGATTTGTCATCTTTCATTGTGTTGTGCCGAAAAAAACTAACTGTGGCAATAAAATGTAGTTATGTACCAAACTGCAGATTTACAGTTCCATTTCACCCCTAGTTAACACATTTATAATTATTTTTCAAAAAGAGAAAGCTGTATTTTATTGGCGTATGAGTAAGGTTTCTTGTAAGTAAGGATTTTGCTTTCATAATAGCTGAATTCTGAAACAGTTCCTCTTCAGATTACCGCAGACAGGAAGAATTGCTCAATGCCATTTCTCTTTTTGACTGGTGTCACCGCAGACTACCCAGCTTTTTGACAGCTTACTTTATCAGGAAAGTAAAAAAGGTTTGATCACTATTTGCACCTGCCGTGGTTCTTCTCTTGCCAGTCTTTGACTTGATATCTTTTGTGATTCACAGACTAACAATCTTGACTGGATGAGTGGAAACCACATAAATAGAACAGTGGAGTGGGTGGTCAACTACCCAAGCACCCGTAACAGTGCATGCTGTCCGTTCACACAGCCCTGATCATCGCCACCGTTCACCACCACAAAGCAACCGGTTCTAGCTGTGTGGCAGAGTGACAATAATGTCACCTCGCACACAGGTTTCTATTTAATGAAGCGCCAGATGGATCGTTGGCTGAACAAACAGGGCGGAACTATGGGAGAGGGACTGAACTATGGGAGAGGGACTGAACCATGGGAGAGGGACTGAACCATGGGAGAGGGACTGAACTATGGGAGAGGGACTGAACTATGGGAGAGGGACTGAACTATGGGAGAGGGACTGAACTATGGGAGAGGGACTGAACCATGGGAGAGGGACTGAACTATGGGAGAGGGACTGAACTATGGGAGAGGGACTGAACTATGGGAGAGGGACTGAACTATGGGAGAGGGACTGAACTATGGGAGAGGGACTGAACTATGGGAGAGGGACTGAACTATGGGAGAGGGACTGAACCATGGGAGAGGGACTAAACTATGGGAGAGGGACTGAACTATGGGAGAGGGACTGAACTATGGGAGAGGGACTGAACTATGGGAGAGAGGACTGAACTATGGGAGAGGGACTGAACCATGGGAGAGGGACTGAACCATGGGAGAGGGACTGAACTATGGGAGAGGGACTGAACTATGGGAGAGGGACTGAACTATGGGAGAGGGACTGAACTATGGGAGAGGGACTGAACTATGGGAGAGGCCCCACTTGTTGAAAATAGAAAGAACTGCAACAAAATTATATTATTTTTATTTCTCGAAGATTACTTCCTATAATTTATTATCTATGAAAAAGCATCTTCCTAAATTGCATATAATTTGTGTTAGGATTTTATTTCATGTTCATTGGTCCCTGCCTTGCTACTTCAGACTGCGTTCTGCTGATTCGAGTTTGCAGTAGTAGGCCATAGGCTAAGCGTGAATGTGGGGCTAGCCCCTCTCTCACAATGTAATGTACAAAATTATACGTGTGAATGTATGTAAGTGTGATCAATGTAGATCACAAGAATTTGACGCCAATTGGGGCGACAGCCGGTAGCCCCACTACAGCTTCATTTCGTATTTCAGACCTGATTAGCTGTCTGTCTGTCTGGCACCAACATTAGTCGACAAGAAGACCGAGGAGGGTAGATTGTCTTAGCTAGCTTGTTAGCTTCACAAAAGCCAGATAACTTTAGAAAATGATTAGTGGAAAGTGGATTTCATACTCGAGCACCGGTTTGAAACCCTTAATTTGGATGAGAAACTTGAAGTAAAGCGACTTGATGCCCATCAGCCACGGGATAGTCTCATCACTCAAACTGCTGGTAAAAATAAAGTTTTTGAAGAAAACGTGGCTTACGGTTAGCATACAAAAAAAGGTGGAGATGGTACTTGGTTGAGGACGGGTTACAAAGATTTGAAACATCTTTCTGAGAGGATTGCAAAACATGAGAGCAGCGTGAGTCATCTGGACAATGCTGTGAAATTGGGATTACTTGGAAGGGTAAATGTTACAGCCCAAGTTGACAGTGCATACAGGCGCTCCATTGAGCAGCACAACAAACAGGTGGAGGAAAACAGATATGTTCTCAGTCGGATCATAACACGTATTCAACTGTGTGGAAAATGTGAAACCGCACTGCGGGGGCACGACGAGTCAGTGGACTCCCTGAATCCTGGAATATTCAGATGCATTTCTGAGACTGCCTGAGGGCAATTCAAGACTTCAGAGGCACTATGACGGTCAGCCCATCTTCAAAGGGACATCCAGCACTGTACAAAACTAACTGTTAGACTGTATGTATGAAGTGTACAGGGAGGAGATAGCCAAGCAAGTGGATGAGACATCATTTGTTGCCATACAGGCAGATGAGACAACTGATGTCCCCTGTAAATCACAAATAGTGGTTGTGTTGCGATACATGTTGCCTGACAATACAGTGACAGAGAGGTTTTTGGAGTTTGTGGAGTTTGTGGAAGTAAAAAAAAAAAAAGGTGTCTAAAAATGGCATTTCTAATAGCCACAAGTATGTGCTGGAACCAGTGAAGCTGGGAGAAAAGCTGATCGCACAGACTTATGATGGTGCGGCTGTAATGAGTGGAAACGTCCGAGGGGTACAGACGCTAATCAAAGAGACATGCCCACATGCTCAGTTTGTTCACTGCTATGCTCACCAGTTGAACCTGAGCTTGCAGCAACTTTGTTCAGTAAGGATGAGCATCCTGACGGTGTTTTTTTCAGATTTAACTGTCTGCTTTTGCCACCTTTGCAAAACAGAGACACATTCCAAGGCCACCCGCTGTAAGATGGAAATTTAAAGGTATACTGTCAAGGCAGTTTGGGGAAAACGCGTTGCGCTGCTCCTGTTTGTGGAGGACATACGCACACAACCTGGATATAAGTGAGGCATATGGCCTGTCAAAAAAACTCTGGGCCCGAGCCTTTCTGCAGATGCTGGAATTTATTTTCTTCTTTATTCCAGGAGTTGATGTTTTATACAACACTCTGCAAAAATGGGGCATCGATGCATCTGGGATTAGCAGTGCGCTCACCCGTTTCAAGGAGAATGTCCAGAATATGCGGAAGCAAACTGATGGATGGGCTGCCACCGTTCACGATGGAACAGACGAGCCAGGCCGACGAGTAACCAACACAGCGCATGAAGGAAGATGCGACACAGTCATCTCCCAGGTGGAGCAGAGGTTTTCACAAAGTGACCACCTGATTGCTGATTGCTGGTTGACAGCTCGCTCTTCCCACAATTTGTCCTGTCATTCCCTACATCTGAGCTTGACTGTGCGGTGAAACTAAAGCCTCTAGGAAACGAGGAAAAGTTGAAGTCTGAGCTGACCACTCTCTACCGCCACACTGAGCTTCACACTTGTAAGACGACCCTGTGTCTGTTAAGTTACATCCTAGAGGAGGCTTTTTTGCCGAGACCGTCACTCTGCTGAAAATTATCATAACACCTATGACGACATCCGAGTCAGAGAGGAACTTTTCCACCTTGAAGAGGGTAAAAACCTTCACTCGCAATACCATGGGACAGCCGCGACTCAACGCATTGGCCATGTTGTCCATCGAATGCCAGCTGATTCAGCAACTACATAACTTAATTCCCAAAGTAATTGAAAAGTTTGCCCAGAGGAAGAACCGCCATGCCACCTTTCTCTTCAAGTGAGCCCTCAGCCTTGGTGAGTGAAAGCATATTTTATCATCCTGCCTTTGTGGTGCTGGTCCTTGCATTGGTCATATTTTTGTGCTGGATTGATTGATATAGATGGTGACGAGTGTCAGTGTGTCCATGCTTATCTATTAAGGTTGTTGTCATAGAATGGATCTGTATCCCCAAAAGTTGTCTTTCCGCTTTGTTGTAGCCTTCAGTGGTGTTGAGCTCATTGCTGTTCATGTATGGCCCTGTAGGCACATTGGTTCTGAGCTTGGTTGCATTCCTAATTTAGGTTTGTAAATGTGACACTGGTAATTTTACATGTGTGTGAGAGAGAAGGAGAGCAATTTGACAAGAAGGTCTCTCTCTCCCCCTCTCTCTCTCTATCTTTCCCCCTCTCTCTCTCTCTCCCCCTCCCTCCAGTATGTGTACTACAACACCTGGTAGAAGCAAGCCGCTCTGTCGTTAAGTGTTTTGTGGAGCCACGCTGTTTGTTGATGTGTTAAATAAGCACAACAGTAGGAAGAGGGGGTTTTGTAGCTTTACTGGTATGTATCCTACATTTTGAAATGGTTTGTGCCCCACAAATTGTTTACATATAAAAACGTCACTGGTAATGGAGTACATATAAACTAAATCAACAAAAGGGCTGTGACAAGACCAGTTTTGCAATATGTTTATCAACACAAAGCAGAACAAACAATTCTGTATTTTAAAATGCTTTCTTGTGTACATTTTCTTTATATTTTGCTGGTAAAATAAATGACTCTAGATGACAAATGAATGATGTTTAGAGGAGTGAGAAGCGGTCATGATTGATGGGGCTGGTTGGATGGGGTTAGTGGCAGTCTTTTTCCTTTAGTTCATTAGTGTGATTCTCATGATATCAATGACTGTTCATTAGTGTGATTCTCATGATATCAATGACTGTGCAGAGAGCTTATTTTGATTTTGAAAATACATTAACCTCCAAATGTTCATGTCAATTTCAAATATGCTTCTTTACTGTTTGTCTTTTATTGCATTTTTCTCAATAACTTATTGAGAACAGTGAAATTGAGCTTTCTTCTTTTACTATATCATTGCTGTTCTCTTAGCTGTCTGTCAGCTTAGACAACTATGCTCAAAATGTATTTGTGTTTTATAATAGATATTCATGTTCAATTTACCAACTAAATAGCCTAAAATAACTTTCTCAAGCTGAAGTTGTCGTTTTCGATACAGGCATCCGTAGCCACAGGATTTGGGGGCCCTGGGGGTGCCGCAGCCACCCCGTCATATTGAAAAAATGCTAACATCAGGGGCGACCATTATTACTATGCCACAATGTTCACGTTGTTATATGTGTCACTTGACTACTTTAGTATTGATTTAGAAAATCAGTATTGTCATGTTTTATGACATGGAACAGGGTGTATAGAGAGATGCCGTTTTATTTTTAGAGAGTTAAATTGAGGAAATGATCCTGTCATGTAGACATCTTTGTAATTATGTTCCTAGTGTTGCATCATAGTAGAATACAATTTAATTCATCCTAGCGCTTTTAATGAGTGCAAACCAAAATTGGGAAGATGGAAAATGTGTGAATGGACACATTTTCTTTACCCTCTTTATATTGGAATATGATATTAAATGCATTAAAATGTATTAATTATTAATCTAGACACATTGCTATGATGTGAATTTGGATTAAAGCGCATCGAAATAACCAGACAATGTGCTTTTGTTTTTGTGCAAGAAAGCACACAGTTGTCTTTGAAATAATGGTTATGCCATGTAATTACATATAATGATTGTTAGACTGTCTCGGTTCAATGCTGGTTTGACAAGAATCATCTTCCTTTCTCCTCTGTTTCACAAAAAAATCTAAATACACATCCATGTACAAACAAGTACAAATAAAATAAGCATAGTTTTTCTTTCACCATTTGGGCGATTTTCATGAAGTTAAATGTGCGTGATATTAACGAGTATCACAATACTGATAACTCCTGAGCCTAATCAACTGCCACGTGTGCCATGCTACTAAAATTAACCTTGAAACATTGTCATTCCACGCAGAAAATGCATTAACTCGACTTATCTTTCTGGACAGCGGTGCTTTGAACAACTTCAAAGTGTCTGTCTGAAAAGTAATTTAACGCGCTGCTGTTGACTTTCACAATCTGTCAGAAAGTGATTTCAACGAGCTCACCAGCAGCCAGTGGGGCTTGCCTCCCTGTCAGAACGGGGGTTTGTCGCGGAACGCAGCTTTAGGTGACAGTCTGAGCAACATTCATCGACAGAGCTTTTGCGTTGGGTGCTCGCCGTTGCCCGGCCACTGAGATATTCACACAGCTGAGGTGACATGAACACAAACAACTCAACACACAAAAAAAAATACCACCAACCTCTTGAGGTTTACGTGTGGAGAGGCTTGAGCTTTGATATCACGTAAGACAGACAGATCTACAGTATGTTCAGTTTCAACGCTCTCATAATGCCCTTGATGGTGTCACGCTAAGCTTAAATATTTCATGAACAGATCCAATACCATGATACTATCATAAACCCATTAAGGGTGGAATATGCCATCAATGCTCAAGGGGACCCTGTTATATTCATTAACAGATCCTAACACAATACCGTAAGAATCCATTAGAAAGAGCCGTGCATGGCAACACATTCACGATAGAAAGGGATGATATCATGATCAGCCCCAAATCTTAATTATTTCAGTGGAGCAATGGATTACAAGCCTGTTATCGATATCTTCTGTGAGACAGTGATTCAATGCCGAGTCAAATGTATTTGTCTACAGAACGTGGGATTAGGATGTAAAGGCCCGCTCAGGGAAGGCTGCGATATTTAACCTGACTGTTTGGGCAAAGCGGTGGTTCAACTCCTGCCAGCGTACAGAAAGCCAGATGCTGTTCCCTGCTGAACACCCAGGTTCAGTTCCCAGCATGCCACTACGAGGCCTGGTTTCCCTCCACCTATCTCACATTGTATGTTTTCTTGTCGGTCAACAAAGCGTGGACAAACAGCTGAAGCTACTTTCCAGCCCCGTTCCTGGAGAGACACTGTCCTGGTTGTTTCCATTCCAACCCCATGTATATGCAGCCTCGGTCAGTTATTATTAACCATTCCGTTACGTCGTTGTCGGGTGCCACGTAACCAGAATTTCATTGTGCCGGATGACGCTGCGTAGTTCGGTGCACTTCGGGTAGAATAAACGTGTGTGTACAAGGCCGTACGCTATACAAGTCTTCACACTGTTGGTCTGGGTGGAAAATACTGACACTTGAATGTAGCACTCGGGAATGACACAGGCAAGGAAGCAGACAGACAGAACAACAGACAGACGTTCCCACTCACAGTGAAACTGGTGTGAGCAGTCTCATGTAATACTCAAGCCAATGAGGGAGATCCAAGCTGGCACTTCCCTTAAGACAATGTATGTGAAGTGTGCGTGTGCATTTCACTGAGTACATGCTTCCTTAAGGAGTACCTTTGTTTGTTAGAGCCACCTATCTATTTCCTGTCCTGTTTCTTTCATAGAGCGGTGCCTGGTTTAGGATGTTGCTGTGGAGAGTCCCTGGTAAATTACGCATGTCATGAAAACCTACCATGAGAAAACAGGATAGGCTAATTGTTGCTGTAGCCTGTTTCAACCTGTGCCTGCTAGTTCCTGGAATGGTTCAATTTACTGTTAGTGACTGACAGGGTGCCCACGATTGTTGAGATTGCCCAATGTTTTGATTTCTCCTCTGTTCGACCAGAGTATGAGTTTCCAATTTCAACTATATGAACTTGGGAACTGGAAATTGGGTACTGTGCTAAAGCAGACATTTTGTAATGAGATTTATCACACTCTGAGCCTAAGGGCTCAATCACTGTTGGGCAACAGGGAAAAGTTCTTATGGGGAAGTTTACCCAAGAAGATGAAAGCAATAAAGTAATACCTCCGTCTTTGACGCTTTTGCTCAGCATGATGGCCTTAAGCCACACAACATCTAAACACCAGCAACACCGCAGATGCAAGACTTCATCTGAACCTTGCTGGACATGGGCTTTTCATGGGCTTGTTATGTCTCTTGCTCAAGGTTGCAAATACGGATAACTTTCCCAAAGATTTTTTGGGAAATCTTGGAATTTTAGAAAGGTACAAGATGTTGTAGTCTTAAAAGCATTTATCAACTGGGATTATTAAGACAATGCCATCAAAATAAATATTGTCATAAATCAATCAAATGTTATTTACATAGCACATATCTTACAATGAAATGCATTTCAATGTGCTTAACAAGACCTTAACAAAATGAATAAATGCGTGGCTAAAAGGTTGAGTTTTAAGATGTTTCTTAAAAATTTCCAACATTTGGACAAACCAACACTTTAGTGCATCCAAAGCTCTTACCCAAGCGCTGAAACATAGCGATTCAAACATCCATCCGTTGGTAACACTATATAGGCTAGGACTCTGTATCAAGAACATGACAACTACAAACATCGATCATCATCATCATTACATTCCCTTTTATGTCATTAACTGGCCCTCTGGACAATAATACAGTTATTATATACATCTTAAAATATGGATTGAACAGCGTCATCGTCCTCACTATCATCATCATCATCATTTTCATAATTTTTGTTATCAGTATTGAAAGGAATTACTCAACATACCTTGTCTGGCTGTGTTGCTTGCAGAACAACGACTGAATAATAATAGTCCCTTTCACTTTCCTTGTCCAGCAGCTTCCCATGTTTCTGCTTCTGTTTCCTGTAAGACATGTGGAGTTGACTGCACCAGTTCATGCTCTTTCCTTAAAGTTGTTAATCATTGTTTTACTGAAACACTTTCTCTTTCTCTTTAGGATGCCCTGTACGCCCTCAAAAATCAATACCTCTTCGTTCCTGACTACATCCACTCAAGCCTGGCCACAGACTGTTCTCAGTTTGCCTAAGACACCCGCATGGATACTTTGAGCATAGTTTTCCATGTACTTCTTCCCTATTACAGCTACTCAGTAGGGCACGAATCTTGTGCTATTGCCAAGAGCATAATGGGTCTCAGTTACTGCAGAAAGCAAATCAATCCATGTGGTGTCTGTCTCTTGCAGTAATCTAACAGAGAAATGTGTTGTGTCCCAAATGGTTAAACCTCGCTATATAGTAGAGATCTAGACTCCTAGGGTCACTGTAGTGCATGTTGGGTACGTGTTTCTGTTAAACTGCCTTTTCATTCTAAGTCATCAATCTGTCAAAAGAAACGTATACAAGGCCTGTTTTAATTTTTTAGCTTACTTCATTACTTGCTTTATGATAAAATCATGAGAATAAGATATAACCATCTTTGGGAGCATGTGTGACATTTTCTAACAGTTTAATGTTCGCAAGGCCCGGGGCCTGACGGGACATCGGGTTCTCAGCATGCCCAGACTGGCCAACAGGCGTCTTCATGGAAACCTTAAATCCTTCTCTCAGCCAATCTGTAATGTCAAGTAGTTTCAACCAGGCCACCATAGACCCTGTGCCCAACAACGCAAAGGCAACCTTCCTAAATTACGATCATTCAGTGGCACACTGTGATGGTAAATCCATCAATAGGAAATATTAATGGAAGTAAGTACAGAGACAAAATTCTCCTGGCATAATTAGCAGTTTATTTGCAAATAGAGAGATGCGTCAAAAGCTTACAAAATAAACCTGTGAGTAATCTCTGAGGAAAATACAGAACAATCAGTATTTATTACAGTTAAAAGGGGTGTGGCAGTCATTCATTCTCTAAAGACAACATTTGTTCCTTATCCTTCCTGCCCCCACCTGTGTCTTCCTCTATCTGTCTTTGGTGTTCACTCTCAAGGGGGTAGGGGAAACATCGTGAAAGTCACTCTCAGACAGCTAGCCACATTTGTGAAGAACAAAGGAACAGATTGGTTTAGGCCAGTGTTTCTCAATCCTAGTCCTTGGGACCCAAAGGGGTGCACATATTGGTTTTTGTCCTAGAACTCACACACCTGATTCCAATTAAAGACATGATGATAGGTTGGTTATGTCACTCAAGTGTGTAAGTGGTAGGGCATTTGAATCAGGTGTGTGAGTGCTTTGGCAAAAACAAAAACGTGCACCCCTTTGGGTCCCCAGGACCAGGATTAGGAAAACCTGGTTTAGGCAGATTACCAGATTGTCAGAGGATCCAATGATCCACTGATATCATTCAGACATGTCACAAAGACCAGAGTTACATACCAGGTAATAAAAAAGCAGACGTTTCTAAAATGAACATTAGTTCAAGAAATTCCTTAACAACAAAGCATTAAATCCTTTGAAAGGCTAGTGTTTTTACTGTGCACACTAGAAACACGCAATTTGCATACCTTAACAAATCCCCAGACGATCTGATTCAACAAAACATCACACCTTGACAAGAGGAAAATAAACAGTGCCCCCCTCCCTGACCCATTTGAATGGGTACAGAGTCTAAGCATGTTAGAGACCGCTTTGAATGGGTACAGAGTCTAAGCATGTTAGAGACCGCTTTGAATGGGTACAGAGTCTAAGCATGTTAGAGACACCTTTGAATGGGTACAGAGTCTAAGCATGTTAGAGACCCCTTTGAATGGGTACAGAGTCTAAGCATGTTAGAGACACCTTTGAATGGGTACAGAGTCTAAGCATGTTAGAGACCCCTTTGAATGGGTACAGAGTCTAAGCATGTTAGAGACCCCTTTGAATGGGTACAGAGTCTAAGCATGTTAGAGACCCCTTTGAATGGGTACAGAGTCTAAGCATGTTAGAGACCCCTTTGAATGGGTACAGAGTCTAAGCATGTTAGAGACCCCTTTGAATGGGTACAGAGTCTAAGCATGTTAGAGACCCCTTTGAATGGGTACAGAGTCTAAGCATGTTAGAGACACCTTTGAATGGGTACAGAGTCTGAGGTTTCTCTCTAGTCTACCATCCAGCACAATGCTGGAAACTAAGTAGTTTCCCACTGGTGTGTTTTATTGGAAACTCAAACTTTGCAGGCCAATACGCATTTTCCTTGAACATCTTTTTATTTTCCTTCATTAAGTTGTGTTGATCTTAATATGTATTACATGTTAATCATGAGACTGTCTGCCATTATCTACGTTTCTACCGCTATCTTAACTGTATTTCTTTCAGCAGCTATAGATGTTGCTCACTTACTGTAAAATAATATATAATTTCAGCAGCTGAAAAATTTGATAGCACATCTATACATGTTCATTGGTATTCCACTTTAAAAGAAGGGATTGTTTTAAGTGGTTACACACAACTTTCTTACTTATTTACAAATGTACCTAGATCAGGTCTGAGCACAAACACACCTTCAGCATGGTTTGAAATCCAGCCTGCAACTATTTCAGCACACCCCTCTATCTTTCCCACAGTCTCTCTGCTATTCAAAACAGCGTTAAATGCCAAAAATACACATAAATAATTTAACTAATAGATAAATCGTCATAGGTCTGCCACTTAAAAATAAGCTAGCCTGCTCGTAGTTATACATGTCCATAACTCATTTTAAATATTAAATTATTTGCTACTTTAATGTAGCCTTTTAACAGTCATTAATTATTTACAGATAATTTATAGATGATTTAAGAGTTCCCTTGAAGGTTTCATATTTGTAGTAGTTGGGAAGTCTTCAGGATGTACTGTACATGAGAAAAAGAGATTTTACACATTTCCAGTCAGTGAAAATGTTTCTCCAGTTATTACGCTTACCACCCACACCAGTTATTTCAACATGCATGGTTAATCACATAGAATTGGTGAGTTTGTGTATGTGCTATTTTTTATTTTATTTTAAATGTAATAGCAAAATACACTCACCTAAATGATATTTAGGAACACCTGTTCAATTTCTCATTAATGCAATTATCTAATCAACCAATCACATGGCAGTTGCTTCAATGCATTTAGGGGTGTGGTCCTGGTCAAGACAATCTCCTGAACTCCAAATTGAATGTCAGAATGGGAAAGAAAGGTGATTTAAACAATTTTGAGCGTGGCATGGTTGTTGGTGCCAGACGGGCCGGTCTGAGTATTTCACAATCTGCTCAGTTACTGGAATTTTCACGCACAACCATTTCTAGGGTTTACAAAGAATGGTGTGAAAAGGGAAAAACATCCAGTATGCGGCAGTCCTGTGGGCAAAAATGCCTTGTTGATGCTAGAGGTCAGAGGAGAATGGGCCGACTGATTCAAGCTGATAGAAGAGCAACTTTGACTGAAATAACCACTCGTTACATCCGAAGTATGCAGCAAAGCATTTGTGAAGCCACAACACGCACAACCTTGAGGCGGATGGGCTACAACAGCAGAAGACCCCACCAGGTACCACTCATCTCCACTACAAATAGGAAAAAGAGGCTACAATTTGCACAAGCTCACCGAAATTGGACAGTTGAAGACTGGAAGAATGTTGCCTGGTCTGATGAGTCTCGATTTCTGTTGAGACAGAATTTGGCATAAACAGAATGAGATCATGGATCCATCATGCCTTGTTATCACTGTGCAGGCTGGTGGTGGTGGTGTAATGGTGTGGGGGATGTTTTCTTGGCACACTTTAGGCCCCTTAGTGCCAGTCAGGTTTATTAGAATTATAAGTTATGAGGACAGTTGCGTGATATGTTAGATTAGATTCAACTTTATTGTCATTGAACAAGTACAAGTACAGTACAATGCAATGCAATAAGCATCTAACGAGAAGTGCAAATAGGATTGCAACATTTTGTGTGAAAGTGAAACAACCTACAATGTATTGGATGTATAAATGTGCAATTATGGCAAATGACCATAAAAATTAAAATTCTAAATGTGCAGTGAAGTCAAATTTGAGGTGCAAGTTAGCATGTGTGGATGAAATGCAGGGATAGCAGCAATGAGGTTCCCGAGCTAGACATGTACATGCAACAACTGAAAACATCCTTATCAGACTTTGCAAAGCAGTGTCAGAGTCCAGGAGTACAAAGGGAGTAGTGTAATAAGGTCTGTGAGCGGCCTGGGGTATGGTTAGAAAGAAACTGTTCCTTAGCCTGCTGGTGCAAGAATGGAGAGACCTGTACTGCCTGCCTGATGGGAGGAGGGCAAACAGTTTGTGACATGGATTTGAAAGGTCCCTGATGATGCTGCACACCCTATGCAGACACTGCTTGTGCTAAAGGTCTATAATGGTTGGGAGCTGGGCACCAGTGATGTGCTGGGTGGTTTTCATCACCCGTTGCAGGGCCTTCCAGTTTGCCATGGAGCATCTGCCAAACCACGCTATGGAGCAGTTAGTCATATTGCTCTTGATTGTACAATGGTAAAATCTCAAAAGGATCTTGGGAGACAGATGGTCTGTCTTTAAAATGTACAGGCACTGCTGCGCCTTTTTGAACAGGGTTGAGGTGTTGAGGGTTCAGGAGAGGTCCTTGGAGATGTGGACACCCAGGAATTTGAAGCTGGGCACACACTCCACCTCAGTGCCATCGATGAGAACTTGGGCATGACTGCAGCCTTTGGACTTCCTGTAATCCACAATGAGGTCCTTGGTCATCTTTGCATTGAAGGCCAGGTTGTTGTCAGTGCACCATGCTGCCCAGCACTTGACCTCCTCCCTGTAGGCTGACTTGTCAATGTCACTGCTCAGGCCTTCCACCATGGTGTAGTCTGCAAACTTGACGATGGTGTTTATTTGTGTACAGGAACACTGTCGTAGGTGAAGACGAAGTACAGGAGGGGGCTCAGCACGCAGCCTTGTGGAACACCAGTGTTCAGAATTAGGGTGGAGGAGGGAGATGAAGTTGTTCAACATGACAGGCTGGGGTCTGTTGGTTAGGAAGCCCAAAGTCATTAAATGGAGTCAGGAGCTTAGAAGACTTAGAGCTTAGAAGACTTAGAGCTTAGAAGTCTTTGCACTAGATTTGAGATTTAATCAATTTAAAACATCTCAAATGATGCGCTGCCAAGAAATACAATAGGCACCATTACATAGGCTGAGACACCGGACTCTTCTAGTTAACAGCGTTTAGATTCCCTTTGTGGTAGCCTACAGAGCTTTGTGTACAGTAGCTAGTTTGCAGTCTGTGTCCAAGCGATCATTTGTTTTATGTTTTCAAAATTATTTTGCGTTTAGTGCTGATTATACCTAAAAAGCCAATACCTGTGATTGGCCCTGTTTGAGAGTTGATTCTACTGTAAAGTGTTCCTCTACTGTAGAGACGAAACTTTGGGGCATATCCTAAGAAAAACTTTAGATTAGATTTAACTTTATTGTCATTGAACGGTACAAGAACTGTACAACGAAATGCTGTTAGCATCTAACCAGAAGTGCAAATAGAATAGAGGGCAGAACATTTATAAGTATCAAGTATACTGTATGTTACAAGTGGGATGTATAGATGTGCAATGAAGGCAAATGCAAGTGCAAAAGGCATTTTTTACATTTGTTTAAGAATATCAAAATTAATATTGATTTTGCAATATTCATGATCAATATCGCAATATCCAATTTGTCAATATCGTGCAACTCTACCTGAGTGGCAAACAGTCTGTGTGTTTAATCTGCAGTCTGTGTGTTGAAACTGATGGCTATAGTAATGAGTCTGACCCCTCTGGCACACTCTGACTGTCCTCACTGATGGTTTCACACGTTTAATGAGGGGGAAATACTTGGGGAGTAGGAACAGTGAAAGGTGATCAGTCTGTCCCAGGTGGGGGAGGGGAATGGCTTTTTAAGAATGTTTGTATACACATGGTCTAATGTATTGTCTCCTCTGGTGTGGTAGGAGACATTTTGATCGAATTTGGGAAAAACTGTTTTCAGAGTTGAGTGACAACAATAAAAGCACCATCTGGATGGTGCAGTTTGCTGTTTGCTTGCAGCCTGCAGTTTTTTTCCTTGCTAATTTTACATTAGCATCCGGGTGTACGGGACTGCAGTAACAACAATGGATGTAAACACCCGAGGCAAGTAAAAAGGCCTGCATTTAATCATCAGGTACTGCTGATTGGTTGAGCAGTGACTCCCGGTTATGTTAGTGTCTGTTCACCATGCTGTGTTTACATAAATGCACAGGTCACCTCCTTTGGTCTTACCGGAGTCCTCTGCCGTTCGGTCAGCCCTGATGATGTCGAGCCCCTCCCGCCCAATTGTGTTGTTGGTTATGCTGTTGTTTAGCCACGTTTCTGTGAAAATCATGATGGTGCAATCCATGATGGTTCTTTGTGAGATTATTCTTAGTTGTATTTTTCCCGTTTTGGCCAGTACCTGTACGTTAGTGTGGAAAAGGGTAGGGAAAGCCAATGCGGGTTAGCATTAGCCTAGCCCGGAGGCCACTCCGCTCCCCTCGCCCTTGATGGCGCCTCCAGGCACTTCCTGTCAGGGATATTTGCGTCTCCTGGGCTGTCTTCGCAATAGTTGGAAGATGTCAAAATCTGTGTAGACACCGAGCCTCGCGTTGTGCATGCGGCGCGATCTTGGTTTTAAAATGACATGATATATAAATATATATACAGTTGTCCTCAAGTTTGCATACCCTGGCAGAAATTGTGACATTTTGGGATTGATTTTGAAAATCTGACTGATCATGCAAAAAAGTGGTCTTTTATTTAAGGATAATGATCATATGAAGCCACATATGAAGCCACAATCACATACAGTGGGGAGAACTAGTATTTGATACACTGCCGATTTTGCAGGTTTTCCCACTTGCAAAGCATGTAGAGGTTTTTATCATAGGTACTCTTCAAGTGACGGAATCTAAAACAAAAATCCAGAAAATCACCTTGTATGGTTTTTAAGTAATTAATTTGCATTTTATTGCAAGAAAGTGTAATGGAAATTTGCTGAACTACTGTGACAACTATGTACGCATGTGCCAAGAGGGGGGGGGAATACTGGGTGCCATCCTGCTCTGTTATGTTAAGTCAAATGGAAGTACTGAAGTCATTGTTATTAAAGTGAATCACTGAAGTGATTGTTGCTGTTCTGCTCAGGTCCAAGGACAGGGAGGGACAACTGTGGCCAACAGTTCCTAGATCTGCTGAGACACAGCCTAAACCACTGGGTTTAGGACGTAACTGACAAAGGGGGACTGGTTGAAATAAGCCTGGACTGGACAAGCGTTCTGATGATTTCTGTGTGAAGGACTTAGACACGCCCTTATGGCTGTTGAGAGGATCGCTGCTAAGCTGCGCCCCTGAGATTTCATTGGTCTTGACCTTGTGTGTCTCTCTGCTTGCAAGTGTTTCATGAATTACTGTTGTGCAAAGGGAACTGGGTCTCTTTCTCACCTGCCTTGAAGTTTCTCTCTGTGAAACTTAATTTCCACCACAGGAGCTAGAGCATAATAGTTGACAAACCAGCATTTCATCAGTGCTCTGTGTGGAGGAGTGACAAAGCCCAAGGGACATCGTGCTGTCTGAAACCAGTGTTGCCACTTTGTATTCCTGTCTCCTCCGCACCTCTTCTGGCCGTCCCACTTCTCCCTCTGGTGCCCACAGGACCAGTCGATGAAACAGGGGGATTTCTTGGTGGCCGTGTTTGTCCTTTCCCTTTAGACCATGGTCTTCTGCACTGTCCCTGTCTGTTTTACTCCCTCACTCCGTCTCTCCCTTGTATTTCCACTCACTCTCCCTCCTTCCCTCTGACCCTTTATTTTCACTCCTTCTTTCCTTTCCTCCCTTACTCCCTCAGCTCGGCCCGTTGATTGGCAGGCCTCATCTTAGCAAAGCTTCCTCAGGCGCCGAGCTCCGTGGATACACGACAACAACCTGCTACAGGGCATTCTGTTTTAATGAAAGCCAAAGCCCCTTAGAGTACGTGTACACGCACACACACACACACACACACCCCGATAATGACATCATTACCTGTGCTCTGCAGGATCCCCTCTGGCTTTTAATGCAGAGGAGAGCCCCATGTCTCATGGTTGAATTGGAGATTTATGTCTAAAGATGTCAAGAGGCCACGGCTCCAACTGAAGCGCGCGCGCGCGTGTGTTTGTGCGCGCGTATGTGTGTGAGAGCGTGCGTGCGTGAGCGCAGAGAGCTCGTTCTGTAGTGAGAAATGGATAACAGATCTGGCACACGTGGGTCGGACAAATGGGAGAAACAGTAGGAATCCAAATGTCTTACAAGCTGGCGGTCGAGAAGGAATCAATGGGGGCGATTGATTGCTAGTCGGCTGGAGGAGAAAAAGAAAGAGGTGGGCTATGACGAATACAGGGTTGGGGGGGGGTAATCTGGACGGGCTCTCCAGGTAGTTCAGATTGAGTCAGCCTGTGGAACAGTGATGGATCGGTGGAGACACTACAGTAAAAACATACCATATTGGCTTTTTTCCGGCCCGCCCTCCTGTACCGCTCTATCATTCCTGCCACTTGTAAAGTAAACAGGACTCCTAATCGATAGACTCGCTCTGAGCCGTGTTTTAAGAAAGTTTGCCGTGTTTTATAGAGGCAGCCATGTTGACCTTTAATCTTAACTTTAATACAACAATATGAGAGCGCCTCCAACAATCCACTTTGTATTGACCTGCTGCAAACAAGCAAAACCGAGCAACAGAATTAACATACGTTTTTATCGATTCAAGATTATGAGTATCCAGGTCTATACTGTATTGCAGTGACAACAAATTAAAAATGTTTTGTCATTAGGCACCTTCATAAGTTGTGAAAAGTGAACAGCCCAACCTGGAATCCTGAATTATATAACCGGGTATGGAGTCTTGGCTAGAATCGATGCAGCTAACGTCAAAGGGATGTCAGATGAATATTGTCTGTCTTTTAAATGTTGTTTGTGCATCCCTGGTTGACCTCAAATCTGAAACCCCAGCTCATCTGCAAAGGAATTGTACAAAGGGCCCCAATGGCAAATGGACTCCAAAGATTATTTGAAATGATAATGCGTGGGAGGTCTTTTGTTTTGATTTACATGTTTGGTTTTAGTTCTGTTTTTGTTTTCTGAGGATTTGGTTGGGTTTAACTTTTCTCTGTCTTCTTACGTCTCTCAACTTGCTCAACAATCCCGCAACTCTGTTTCTCTCTCCCTCTCAATGACATTTAAAATTTCAGTTTTAATTTATAGACTTTCATTGGCATAGTAAAGATAATATTGGCAAAGGAAGTGCAAGACAGAAAGCTATAATAACAAAAGTTAAAAAAAACTTTAAAAAGAACTGTTGTTCTAACATTAGACACGTTTGATAATATAAGCTATGTACAGATTTGCAAAGGTATGCAAATACTTTTGAGTAAGAATGACAATGAATAAAGAGATTGGTTAGGCTGCTTTGTGTGTGTCTCTCTCTCAATTGTATATGGATGGTTAATGTAAAAATAATTGAATAAAAATAATGTACAGTATGTAGTATTCTGATTATATCAAAGTCAAAGTCACATTTATTATTGTATGAATGTATGCTTTGTATCAATTAAGCTCATGTAGATGAGTTAAGGAACAAGAGAACATCTGTGTTTAGATTCTATCTCAGGAAGTCACGCTCTGTCAACCTGAGGAATATGTGATTGATCATTGGGTTTGGGTGTTGTCATGGTATAGTGGTCTCTGGGATACAGGATGAATGCAATGTTGTAGGTAATGACGAGATGATGTACGGAACAGGAGAACTATGCTGCAATTCCATAAATTACTGAATGTATCTCTCTCTTGACTCAACTGGGTTTATTATTTTTCTGCTATACATAACTTCTGAAATCCAACAAGTATGTACTGCTAATTGGCTGTCAATCTACTGTGACCGCTGCTGTGTTTGTGATTTAGTTACTTCAAAGTACCGCTTTAAATTACCAAAACCCCTTTAAATTACCATAACCCCTTTAAATTACCATAACCCCTTTACATTACCATAAACCCTTTAAATTACAATAAGCCCTTTAAATTACCATAACCCCTTTTTCATTTACAATGTATATTTTCTAAATTAGGTGTGAAGTGAGGAAATCTACTCAGGTGTGAATGTCAGGTATGAATATAAAACCAGATTTTATTCATTAACTCATTCAAGCTCCTTTTTAAGATAGCTTTATCACTCTGAACAATCTCACTTGACCACAAAACCATGGTTATTTCCTTATAGCATCACAGCATTCAGCTCCCAAAAGTTGCATTCTTCTGATATTCTCTGGGGTAACCAGTACAAAAGGTTATAAGATTAACTTGCATTTGTGAATAATCACATGGCCTAGGTTGTGTTTTGCAATAGTTTTCCATTTGGATAAAGCCTAGGTAAACAGGAAAGAATCAATACAATCGGTGAATGATTTATCTGTTCTATTCATTTTATTCAATCATATCCGTTAGTTGACCTCCATTTATAATAGGCACACACAACACAAAAACATAGGCCTATGGCATTTGGCAGCAACACAATTGATTAGAAAATGACGAATACCTACCACTGACAAAATGTGCATTCAACAATTTGAAAAAGTTCCTAGATAGGAAAACAAGGTCATACAAAACATCATTGCATTTGATGCAACACTAGTTGACGACATACAGCTATGGAAAAAATTAATAGACCACTGCACCTTTTTCTTTCCTTTCCAAAAAAGTTGAAAAGGAAAGTTTTGAGTGAGGAACAGAAGGGTTAAAATTAAGAGACCACTGCAAATGGGTGCAGTGGTCTATTCATTTTTTCCGGTGCTGTATATTTCAGAATATATATTTTGGTGTTATGAAAAAGAGAACCTTATTATACAGAAAGTATTCTGATAGACTGACACTAAAATGAACATCATCGAAAAACATGATATGGAGTACAAGGAGAACATGAGCAAACTGTAATACTACTCAATTTACAATCGCACCTTCAATAACTGAATTAAGTCAACATGGTCTCAAAGTTCAACATGAAACCAATTTACAACCGACGATTTGATCTTTTATAGGACACTTATCCTTGCTCAACATTACATTTATACGAAAACGTGCTTTGCATGCGGTGATAGCTGGACATAATTATGTTTACCTCGCTGGCTTCATTCACACACATTATGTCTATTGCCTATTGATTGCAAGAACATGGCCTGTGCAGATTGCACCTTTCGGTACACGTACTAATTCGGCAGACTAGCACAGGCATAGACAGCAACTTTAACAATTGAACATCTGTTTATTTGTATAATTGTACACATTCACGGTGAAGTACTGTATTTATGGTGCCTAAAAAAATATCAGCATATTCCTTGTATATGCTGTGGCTGAATAATCATTGGGGGGTGAAAAGGAAGGGATAAGCCAACCAAAGAGAGGTACGGGGTAAAAGTTGCAATATATCCTGATGTTTTTTATTGGTAGGCACTCGTTAAATGTGAGGGCGTGAACACCTTATGGGGGGGGGGGGGGGGGGCTGTAAAAATGGTGAGGTGTGTCCTAAGGTACAGTGGTGGGGTTTCCTTAAAAGCAAGGAAGAGTGGGAGAATGGCAGGATGCTAACTGTCCTCGAATTTTGATAGCTCCTTTGCCCTTCCTCTCAGTGAAAGGTTGTGACATGAACCAGTTTTGGGGTGTTGAGTAAAGACTGTACTTCTGGAGACTGGCCTGGAAGTGACAACATTCATAAGAGGTGTAAAGATAACTAGGACTAGGAAACAAGGGCACTTGGCGTAGTGTTTATTTATATTTGTGTGAGAAAAGTGCCCTGTCCTGCTTACATAGCCTGCTAACCTAACCATGCCTCCGTGCACCTGTGACTGCTGCCTCACAGACTGATGTTTGAGCAACTCCGCCTATTGTTCTGTATCAGCCAATCAAATATAAAACTAAGCATACACAAAACATGCTAGAACACTCCAGAAATATGAACCCTATCCTTAACACAAACACTAAACCTAAAATGGGTTGATGATAGCCAGCTAGTTGTGCAGTCAGCTAATTAGATTGAAACCACATTTGACATTTACGTCACATGGCTGCTATGCTCAGAGACTCAATGACAAATGTTTCCCTTTGCCAGCACGGGATTTGATCTAGCAACCTCTTCTTTGGTTGTTAAACCTCTAGGATAACCGATATCTGCCTTCTGTTCCCTGATTTAAAAAAAAAATTATAAAAAGCTTACGTTGATGAAATAATTGATATTTTCATTTGATTGGCTGTTGCAGAAGAATGGGCAGAGTTGCTTAAACCTCAGCCTGTGAGGCAGCAATAGAGTGCAGGGCACCTTGGTTCTTTTTGCTCTAACCACCTTGCTGTTTCTAGCTAGAGAAGCACACCTACCATGCTGCTGCAAAGAGAAGCACACCTACCATGCTGCTGGCTAGCGAACCAGCTAATTTCAAATCAGTGAGAATGTGATTAGCACAAGGCTGCTTGCTTGTGTGCGTTTGATTACATACTTATCAGTGGCTAATGAGTGGCTGTGGCAAGCTACTCCTCGTCTAAACACCATGCCTAATCTGACATTGTGATTTAGAGCTGGATTATTTTTAATGAGCAGCTTGTAGAGCACCTTCAGAAAAACACTGAGTATGAAAAAAAAAAGAGCTACATAATCACAGGTCACTCAAGCTACATAATCACAGGTCCTCAACTGGCAGCTTCGTTAAATAGTACCCGCAAAGACCAACGTCATTACTCAACGTCAGCAGGTGACTCCAGAATGCCGGCTTTCGAGGCAAAGTCGCAAAGAAAAAGCCATATCTCAGCCTGGCCAATGAAAAGAAATGATCAGAAGAACACATGACACTGGATAGAGGAAGAACCTCTTCACTGTTGACGTTGCAGACTGGTGTTTTGTGGGTATTGTTTAATGATGCTGCCAGATGAGGGCCTGCGAGGCGTCTGTTTCCCAAACTAGAGACTCTCATGTATTTGTCCTCTTGCTCAGTTGTTTACCCGGGCCTCCCATTCCTCTTTCTATTCTGTTTAGAGCCAGTTTGCACTGTGATGTGAAGGGAGAAGTACACAGCCTTGTACGAGATCTTCAGTTTCTTGGCAATTTCTCACATGAAATTTCTCAGAACAAGACTAGACGACTTTCAGAAGAAAGTTATTTGTTTCTGGACATTTTGAGACTGTCAGCCATAACATTATGACCACCTGCCTAATATTGTATTGTAGGTCCCTCTTTTGCTGCCAAAACGTTGAGGCATGGACTCCACTGAAGGTGTGCTGTGGTATCTGGCACCAAGACACCACAGCACCACAGTTAGCAGCAGATCTTTAAGTCCTGTAAGTTGTGAAGTGGGCCCTCCAGGGATCAGACCTGTTTGTCCAGCACATCCCACAGATGCTCGATTGCATTGAGATTTGGGGAATTTGGAGGCCATGTCAACACCTTGAACTCGTTGTTGTGTTCCTCAAACCATTTTTGCTTTGTGGCAGGGCGCATTATCCTGCTGAAAGACGCCAATGCCATGAAAGGTGCACAAGGTCTGCAAAAATGCTCAGGTAGGTGATACGTGTCAAAGTAACATCCACATGAATGACAGGACCTAAGGTTTCCCAAGCAGAACATTGCCGAAAGCATCACACTCCCTTCGCCAGGCTTGACTTTTTCCCATAGTGCATCCTAGTGCCATGTGTAGGTAAGCGACGCACACGCACCTGGTCATCCATGTGATGTAGAAGAAAATGTGATTCGTCAGATCAGCCCACAGGGGTCATCATGGACACCCTGACTGGTCTGCGGCTACGCAGCCCCATACATAACAGAACGCCTATGTAGATATTCCATAAAAAATCGGCCGTTTCCAGCTACTATAGACATTTACAACATTAACAACATCTTCACTGTATTTCCGATCAATTAATTATTTTAATGGACAAAAAAATGTGCTTTCAAAATCAGACGTTTTTAGGTGACCCCAACATTTTGAATGGTAGTTTATATAGTATTGGGGATTCATCCGTGGAATGATGTCTGATAAAGATAATTATCTGAAAGGCCAATGTTCTAAGAAAGGTTGATTAATCTGATGAATCTGTCAGGCTCTAATATGGATAATTCCTAAAGCACTGTCCGCAGGTACCTGACAAAAAGGCGTTGGTGTTTTTTATGAAGTTCCTTGCCCAGCCAATTCAAACGGGGATGGACCCATTCTTTTCCATGAAGGAGAGCCTCCACAGCATGTTGGGCGGATTGGAAACATCTCCATGCTGCCTGGGGTTAACACTCTCACTCTAAAGACACGTGCAACAGAACCTAGCCAATCAGAACACCCCTCCTTCTGGTCCAGGTTCTCGCCCTGCTTGGCTTCAGGGGCGAGCCAGCAGGGGGGCTGCAGGGTGCGTCTGAGGAGTAGACCAGTGAATGAGGCATGGGGGGTTTGGCACAAAATAATGACCTCTGGTATTATCGGCTGAATTTATAACGTAAAGAGATAACGGGATGATTCAGCTGCGCGCCACCTCCTTCTCACGTCCTGTCGTGATCCCAAGCCCTCCTCTGCTGTCATCCACGGACCCACGGAGAAACCTGGCATGATATCATAGCAATGATTCCAATGGGAGGCTCAGAACTGAGATTGAACTGGTTTCCCAGACAATCGTGCAGCAGCAGGTTTTGTGTCCCACAGCAGGGAGGGATATGGAGCTACAGACTCCCGGCTTTGCTCACCCAAAGTCATCTTGTATTAGGGGTTTATTCAAATCTTACCGTACGAGGGCCGGACCCTGATGGTTTTCTGTTTTACCCCATTGTTAATTAAACCCATCATGTGAAGGCCTTTTTTCTGGGACTGTTCACTATGGCCCATTGCTCACCGTCCCAACACATCGCCTCAATGAAAATGCACACCGCACAAAATGCGTTCGCTATCCAGACAAGCCCCAAATCCTCTGAGACCTACATCCAGAGGCAGTCCTGATGACCAGCCAGAAACAACTCGCCCGCTTTCCTCCCTGTGGCGGCATGCAGACACGCTGACCTATTCCACGCGGTCACAGAGACCCAGCGTCGAGTTTGGAGAGTCGCCAGCCAGCTTTCCCTTCCTGGTCCCATCCTAACCCCCCCCCCCCCCCCGAAAGTGGATCACCGTCCGCCAATGTTGACCCCCGCAGTAGCTCAAAATGTGCTTTAGCACGCTGAGCTGAGCTATGTTGATCCTCTGACTCGATCAGCATGGCCAGGTCCCACCACAGCTCCTGCCTCCAGCCACTGGTGGGAAATCAAACAAATGCCCCTGGCACTCGTGCTCTCTCCCCGGGCTGTCCAGGGTACTTGGCAAACACACTGCATCACAGCAAGTATTGATCACAAATAAATTTGGATTATTATTGCGATTATCACAGTGATGTGCCCAGTGTTATTATTTATTCAAAAAAATACCATATGGATACTCCTGTCTTTTTTTAAACTACTCTGTCCGGGGGAACACCAGGAACCCTGTCATTTTGGTTCTCTCTGAGACCTCATTAAATGGTTTAATTTTGGATAAGGACATTGAAATGGCTTTCTAAATGTTTTGGTGTGGTATGCTTTAAAGGGGGCGTGGTGTATGTATGACATGTTCTCTTGTAGCTTTGTGTTCCCCACTAGTGTCACTTGTTTGGAGGAGTGATTTTCTGTACCTAAGAGCTACGGAACAGACAGAGCTATATCTCACCACCTTTCTTTGGGATATGCATTTTTCAAAATTACCCTCAAACTGATGCATGTCAACTCTGAATTGACTGTAGACATTGTAGGTTTTTCTTTTCTTCAGCCTCCCTACGATTCAACCTTTTCAATAAAAGCCTTAAAGGGTATATAGAAATAAGGAAAGGGAGTGAAATTATTGCGAGAATTATTGAGACTACTGAAATATCAAATGTACGTAAGTGTTCAGATGCTTCCTTTGTCCTTTGACCATTCATGAAATGTCTTGATTGGAACTTGCTTGGACGCCAACTGTGACAGATTTAAATATACAGCTCCGGAGAAAATTAAGAGAACAGTGCACCTTTTTCTTTACTTTCCAAAAAAGTTGAATAGGAATGTTTTGAGTGAGGAACAGAAGCGTTCAGTTTGCAGTGGTCTCTTAATTTTAACCCTTCTGTTCCTCAATCACAACCTTCCTTTACAACTTTTTTGGAAAGGAAATTAATAAGTGCAGTCGAAATTTTCTCCGGAGCTGTAGATACAGTGGATATAAAGAGTCTACAAACCCCTGTTAAAATGCCAGGTTCTTGTGATGTAAAAGAATGTGACAAACCATGTCAAAACTTTTTCCACCTTTAATGTGACCTATAAAGTGAAAAAGTCAATTGAAAAAACAACTGAAATCTTTCAGAGGGAAACATTTTAAACTCACAATAACCTGGTTGCATGAGTGTGCACACTCTTAAACTAATACTTTGTTGAAGCACCTTTTGATTTTTTTACAGCACTCAGTCTTTCTGGGTAAGAGTCTATTAGCATGGCATATCTTGACATGGCAATATTTTCCCACTCTTCTTTGCAAAAGCAGAGTTTGCAATGACTTCTCTTGTGCACAATCCTCTTCAGATCACCCCACAGATGTTCAATCATACAACACAGACCTTTCAGGGAAGAGGGGTTCAATATGGATATGCACTCTACCCTATAAAAGTGCTGCACCCCAAATATCACAGGTGACTGCTGTTGCTGCACTTTTCAAGCAGCTTGGGTGCCAAAGACACTGTTGGGGAAGGTGTTTGTTGGAGGTGATGGTTGGTTGATTAAGCCTATGCATCTTGATGCCCGGCATCTCTGACAGCTTTCTTACATTGGCATATTAAGTCCTAATTTACCGGATTGTTCCACCAGACATTCCTTCATATTTGGGCAGAGTTGTCTAGGAACAAGATTACTAGTAACTGATAGCATTCTGAAAGTAACTTACACCCAGTGTGTGCGTGTGTGTCTTTATTTGTGTGTGCCTTGCTCAGTATACAATACTGGTTATAGACTGATGAGCAGCTTACCAAGGAGTATTTTCCTCTTGGTTTTGCATCTCATTGCCTCCTGGCCTGTTTCCCAATCAATAATGTCATTCTTAAGCAGTCGGCGCTCTGCTGAGATGCTGTGAGACTGCAGTAATTACCTCCTCCATTATCAGACCACAGCTCTCATTATACTGTAAGCAGCTTTTATTAGCCACCACTCTGATGCCGTGGCTACAGCCAAGCACCCAGTGAGGGCCAGCACGCACGCCCGTTTCCTCTAAAACTGACTGGACAGACACATGCCTTTACCATGCCGCTTTGTATGTACAGACAGACACATTGAAAACCACACAACCCTCCCTCGTCACTGTCTAGTCTGCCAGATAGTCTTTACGAAGATGTGCTCCCACGCCCCCATTTCTGGAGACAGTTCAGCCTTTCAACTATCACGCTCTCTCACGCTCTCTCACTATCACGCCCTAAAGCAGATATCATTGTCTACAACAAGTGCCCTTTGACTAAGAACCCTAACCCTAAATGGCCTTTTTAAAAGGACTGACTATTCAGTGGTCCGAATCTGTTAGCATGGATTTGGAGACAATGGGCGTTTTGTGAGCTGAGCTAACATTTCACTTTATATCAGTCACTGTTAACTTAATGACCTTTGAACCGCTGTCAGATTAAACTTGATCTACACTTCCTGGTTGACCTATCAAATTGATTGCCCAATAGGTTTTTCAAATCTGCTCGCTTCTGCATGGATTTCAGTGGGCATGTTTGTGTGTTTTCGATTAAATTTGCAATTTGGGAAATGAGCACGAGCAGCGTCCAAAAGACCCCTTAAATTACATTCTCCGTGATTGTCTAATAAATGCCAACTCTTCTGTGTGTTTAGGGACATGTGGCCTGACCCGTGAAAAGTAAACGCGTTACAAAAGAAACAGTTATCCATTGGCATTCTCACTGGCACCCTGTGCTCCAGTTGTGTTACTCCGCTATCACCCTAATGGCAGTGCGCTAATGGTTTCGCCAGACTCCAATTAGCTCTCCGCCACGCTCCGTCGCTCGCTCTGTCCTTCCACTGCGAATGGGCCTTAAATCGTATGAAATACCACGGCCATTTAGTGGGAACGGCTGAAGGCTGTTTAATAAACAGGATACAGAAACACGCAGGCAGACCAGGAACCTCTGTGCACTCTTTGTGGGTGTGTGACCCGCTGGGGGATGTCTGATAAGAAACACAGGATGTCGTATTTGGAAAAAGGGGTCATCAGTTCAATCCTTGTTGTCCCCATCTGCCTATAGCTTAGCAACCGAAATACCTTTAAAACACTGCAGCGTTGTGCTAACTCAGGTGGCTTCAACCAATGTACCTGACTGGATCCTCCTGTGTGGCATCTGTTTTGACGTAATTCTGGTCTGCCTGAAAATAGAATGTCATCGTTCCGGTCCCTGGCAACAGCTCTCTAATACTGTAGCTCTAAACTTATAAATAAATCACTGACTTCACTGTCTCGAACAAAGCCACAATAAAAAAAATGATATCACTCCGCCGACGTTCTGTACTTTTGAAAGACCATAGAGAAGTAAGAGTCTTTGAAACTGCGGACGTCCAATGTGACAATCGATGCAGCAGCCTTAAAAAGCGAAGGGAACAAACCGCACTTGTCGATGGCAGCGCCTTTGACGTCCGCTCCCCCGACAAATGAAGAACGGGCGTTAATGGAGGGGCTGTTGGCATTGGGGCGTGAAAGGCACATTGGCACAGCATGGAGCCGGCTAGCCCAGTCTGGCGCAGCCGTAATGTCCACGCGGTGTCACTCACAGCCTTCCCTCCGTGTCAGAACCCGCCGCTCTCTCTCCCCCGCTCTCTTACCCTTGCCAAGGTGAATTCATTAACGGCAGTGAGCAAAGCCCTGCCGTTATGTTCCCCAAGTTGGATGAAGGCGGAACGGCCTGATGCCTGCCTTCTTTAAAACAGGATTTATTCCCTCTGGTTTTCATCTCAGAGTTTTCCTCCCTTGATGCTTCATCCTTCATCCTCTTCCTCCATGAGCTTATTCACCCACTGTTATCCTCCACTGGCTTCCTGAGTATTTTCCAGATGACTTTTCTCCACAGGGAATACAGTTTGCAAGTAGAGAATTTTATTGACATTTTCACAGATTCATGAATATAAAAACAGTTGTTAATATGCTTAATAAACTATACTTTTATTTCAACACTTTGTTTGGGTCTGGTTCCATCATGGCCTACTGTTCCATCATGTTATGTGAATGTCTCGGCCATTTGTTTTGTGTGTCTACTTCATATTCATCTGGAAGTGGTTTTCTTGCGTTATTTGTTTTTCAGCTTCATAAACACTCCAAGGTGACACATCTCTTCAGCTTGGATTTGCACTCCCACTACACTGAACATACCAAAGCACCTGCCAAATGAGTTACAGCGAGCTCGCCAAGTGCTTGGCAACTTGAAACAAAACAGCCTTCCAACTGTGTCGCCTTGACAACTTGTTGAAGGCTAAATAAAATCCTTGCCCTCAGGCCACGTTCATTGAAAGTCGCTCATCGTGTCTCTGAGATCTCAGTTACCTGGTATTAAAAATCCTGCCCCTTCATTCAGTGTCTAGGCCGACCATTCGGTTATTTAAATGTTCAAAATCAGCTTTAAATAGGATGGAGTGGACATATAATAATTGCATTTAGTCAGCCAGGCTCAAGAATAACCTGCTGCTTCGACCACAGTCAACGTTGGCTTTTGTTGCTCTTCTCCTTGGTCGTTATCTCATCATCTCGTCTGTTGCCTGTGTTCTCCAGTCACCTTCCACTGGGCCACTTGGTCTCCAGACAACACATTCCCAGCGAGTGCTGACTCTGTACTCGGTAAGGCGGTTCAGTCATTCCTGCTAACTTTCCCAGAAGCCCCCAGCCCCAGTCTTTCTCATCCTCTGTGTTGTTAGACCCAATTAGTGCCGGCATAACTATTCAGCTGGCGTGGCGGCAATGGCCGCGCGGCAGCCTTCGCATGTCACAGCCAATCACATTCAAAGGGACAAAACCAGCAGTGGCACCTTGCCGTGACTACATAAATGATGCAGTGTGGAGCTGAAGAAAGATAAACTGGGCTGGGCTACAGATGCTGACTTTCTGTCATCTTAATGGCTGCTGTGTGTATCTGAACCTTTCTGTCTCTGTTTTCTCTCTTCCCATCTTCTCCCTCTCTGCTTCTCTTAAAGGGGCCATATGTAAGATTTTTACTCAACTACTAGCATTAATACGAACATTAATGACCAAGAAGACATCTGCCGCTCTGTCTATGAATTTGCATTAACATGTATTTGCCTCATACTTGCTTTAGACACTTAGCAGTGCCGTCCCCCCACCCTAAACCACCCTGGACTAGCTAGTACTATCCCCCCACCCTAAACCACCCTGGACTAGCTAGTACTATCCCCCCACCCTAAACCACCCTGGACTAGCTAATACTATCCCCCCACCCTAAACCACCCTGGACTAGCTAATACTATCCCCCCACCCTAAACCACCCTGGACCAGCTAGTACCATCCCCCCACCTAAACCACCCTGGACTAGCTAGTACTATCCCCCCACCCTAAACCACCCTGGACTAGCTAGTACTATCCCCCCACCCTAAACCACCCTGGACCAGCTAGTACTATCCCCCTACCCTAAACCACCTGGGATTAGCTAGTACTATACCCCCACCCAAAACCACCCTGGACTAGCTAGTACTATCCCCCCACCCTAAACCACCCTGGTCTAGCTAGTACTATCCCCCCACCCTAACCCACCCTGGTCTAGCTAGTACTATCCCCCCACCCTAACCCACCCTGGTCTAGCTAGTACTATCCCCCCACCCTAACCCACCCTGGACTAGCTAGTACTATTCGGATCTCATTCGGTAAGTGAAGAGGAGGAGGAGAAAAGTCTTGTTATTGTTTAGATTCAGTCTTAAACGTTAGAGACAGGCTTCTACACAGTGCCTCTTTAACTGTCTTGACTGAATTCAGTGTGATCAATATTGGCATGAAGAACATATGTCAGCCATCAACAGTAAGCTCTCTTACACGTTCACTCTTTCTCCCTCACTCACACCTTTTCTCTTTCTCTTGTAATGATTGAATCTCCTGGCCTTTACACATGGAATATATTTATACACGCCCCTTTTGTTTTTCGCCCAAGAGTGGTGCCTAAGCTTGTTTATTTGCTTTGGAATTCTCAAGGCAAATCCTAAATAGAGAGAGCGGCGTGTTGCTCTAGAGATTTATGGGTGTCCCCCTGACTGCGTGACTGAGGAACGAGGATGAAATTGTCCCATTTATACACTCCAGTGTAAACAAACAGGTCTGAGAGAGGGACCGGGATGAGACGCTACGCCGCCGCACTCGCGTTTAATGTTTCTGCTGTGATGGATACAAAAACGTGGCGCCCTGTGCCTTTGGAGATCCAGCCCCAGCAGATTGCCTCCAATGGTTTCTTCTCTGCAGACTTTAAGGATTCGTCCCAAACTGCCGTTCCGTTTCCCATTCACATCCTATATCCAGTACACTCCAAGAACCCTGTTGGTCAAACCGAGGGCACTAAGAAGGGGGCATGGAGCCATCTGGGGATGCTGCTTCCCCGGTGGTGATTCATGGGTTTAATCACGCCTGCCCCACACACTCCCGCCGACGCTGCCTGAGCTTGACACATCGCCGCCTCCTAGGGACCCACCACCATTTGTCCTATTTAGGACACCGTCGCCCCCGCTGGTATTCATAGACAATTAGGCCTGAAGGCGCATTGGTCTCGCTCCGCCGGCAAACCCCCTCGCCTCGGGCACCGAGCCACCATCTAAGAAGTAGAGCATGAAATGCGACGCTACCGCCTCCAATTACTTTTAAAACGAATGCTCTTCTCCACCTGAGCTGTAATTCTGTTGACCCAGTAATGTTGTTTAGTATGTTGTTATTCAGCAACCTGTATCATCACAAATTAGACCTGGGTAGACAAGGAACTAAGTTGTTTTTCTGCCTCTTTGACCTGCAACTTCATTGCCTCTCTCTGTGCCTCGCAGTTCAGGGAGTTGCATTACATTCTTCGTCTTTGGACATGAGCTCAACTCTGACCTAAATAAACCTCCATTGATTTTTATGTGGCTTTATTGCTGCATCAGGTGAAAATGCGATTGAGTGTCAGTTTCTCATTAAAATGTTGTCTGATTGCAGATCACTGGTGCGGTGTGGAGCCATGGAAATATAATCTTTAGAACCACATTTCTGTGTAGAATACACAACCAGTAGATTCAGAAACGCATTCTGGAATTAAAGCAAAAATGATTCTCTATTGAAGTAATTTAGGGGTCTCCAACCTTTTTGGACCAAATGAATATGAAATCTGCCTGTTGTTTGGTGAACTACTCATAAATTGGCTGTGAGCTGTCAGTAGCTTGTGATCAGCTCATTGAAGTAGATGATGCTCTGGTGTGAGCTGGCAGCAGTTGTGGGTACCAGTCACAGTGCCAGGGTTGGATGTGCTATGCTGCTTTTGTATATTGTATTACAATGGTAGTACAATCAGATATGGAACCAGGTTAAATCTTTGCTAGTGCGCTATTTAACTTGACTCTAAAAATGCTTTAATGTGCTCGTGTAATAGTCTCAGTATGATTGCCCTGCTTTGGGCTCAAACCAGTGATCCTCTGAACACAATCAGAACTGTCACTAATGAAGCATCATTACAATTGCCCTGCACTGAGTAAGAGAAATAACTTCTTCAGTGTCTCAGAGTGACTGACATTACAGATTGAAATACCCCTCCTCCACAGCAGCAGCTACCTTAGCAGCTGGGCAGAGTGATCCGGGTCATGGAACCAATGTAACAGTCTCTATCCGACTGCCCCATGTGGGGCTCAAACCAGCGATCCACTGACCCATGTGGGGCTCAAACCAGCGATCCACTGAACACTGCGACAACTGTCACTGACATAGCATTGTTACCATTGCCCCCTCTAAAGCTGCGGAAGGGAAAATAGATCTCAGAAAGAGTGACGTAACCGATTGAAATGCTACCAGCGCAGACCACGGTACTAACGGACTAGCCATTTCTCACCTGTTTCACCAGCAGGGAACAATGAAAACCAAGGAAAAGGGACATGAGGGCACAGTTAAGCAGGAAGAGGAGCAGAAGAAGAAGTCCTGATTTTTCAAATCTGGAGATTTGAAGCTTTAGTGACCGAATGTTTGTTCCCAATGGATTCATTTTCCTGTGAGGTAAGAGGCTTATTTATGTGGACTGATCTTTCCAGCCCCAGTGCTCTGTTGGTGCGTGCGTGTGTGCAAAGTCTTTAGGTCCCCAATGTTACTTGCAATGTGTCATCTATCTATCTTCCCTACTATCTCCTTCTCTCTGTCTCTTTCTTTTTCTCCATCTCATTCACTCATTCTCCCTTACTTTCTGCTTATCCATCTCTGCTTTTGACCCGGGATGTATTTGGACCGATACCCCATGCAACAGAAAACAGGAGTCAGCCATTTTGAAAGATACATTATTCTATTTTGTATGAGGTGTGGCGCCGGCCTGCGTTAAAGCAAGGCCAAATTGGAGAAACAGGTTGTCTGTAGCAGTTGGACCAAGCACGTGACTGTCACTGTGGGTGACTTGGCTAACAGCAAAGCCCAGATTCATTTTTAGAACTGTTAACGGTACACACAGTCTTACCAAAAGGCACGACAATCCACCACATTTAATAACCCTCTCTTCTGCAAAGCATTAGAACTATTTGATTGACATGGGAAATCCCCGTGCTTCCACACTCAAGGCCTCACCGCGGCGGAGCCCAGCGTTAATCTCATTAATGCGCTAATTTGCGTCTATGAATATGGCTCCGACTGTGAGTGGGACTGGATTAGAATGGAGCCGTAGTGCTGAATTTACAGCGGGGTGTGAGAGGCCTTTCACCTGCTGAGGATCCCTCTCACTGTAGACACTGGCTTCAGGCTGCTGCTGGCTGGCCCGCTGTCGGTGTGCAGTTGATGAGCGAGCGCTGTTACAGAGTAGGGTGTGATTTGTGTGTGTGTGTGTGTGTGATTGATGTGTAAGGGTGTGCGCGCACGGACTAGTCTGTGTGAAAGGGAACGTGTGTGTGTGTGTGTGTGTGTGTGTGTGCATGCGCGCGTGTGGGTGTGTGTGTGGTTATGCAACTATATTCTGAAACGGACCACCTGTGTGCACAGACCATTTGGTTAGTATTTCAGTTATTTATGTCTAAGTGTTTGCATATTGTGACGTTGACGTCACGGACGTGTCCTTCCCCCTGGCGGGTGAACTGGGGAAGTCTCCCCGCATGGCTCCTCCCTCCAGGCGTCCTGGCGGGTGAACTGGGGAAGTCTCCCCGCATGGCTCCTCCCTCCAGGCGTCCTGGCGGGTGAACTGGGGAAGTCTCCCCGCATGGCTCCTCCCTCCAGGCGTCCTGGCGGGTGAACTGGGGAAGTCTCCCCGCATGGCCCCTCCCTCCAGGCGTCCTGGCGGGTGAACTGGGGAAGTCTCCCCGCATGGCTCCTCCCTCCAGGCGTCCTGGCGGGTGAACTGGGGAAGTCTCCCGGCATTGGCTCCCGTCGGGGCTGTGGCCCTGTGGAGCCGTCACGCGGCGTCTTCCTGAGGCCCCTATCCTGTCAGCCCTCCAACGAGGCTCCGGTCACGCAGAGCTCTGCCAGCTGTCAAGTCATGCACCACCACCGTGTCTGTCTGAGAGATACGCCAGTGGAATGCGGACGGGGGGGGGGGGGGTATATTTACTTGAATGGGAGAAAATGAAAGACAGACGAAAAGAGTGTAGACACTTTGCGTGTGTGTTTATGTCTGCGCTGTGTGTGTCCATGTTTTGTGTGTTGTGCCGATATCACACTCATCAACGCAAACACCACAGGAGGCTTGGAAACAGGCTTTGCAGAGCCTATTGGATTTTCCCCCCCCACACCTGCGGAGTACATCTGAATTACCGAGGAGATTGGCTTTGGTCGGTTCATTCGCTGGAGATGCTCCGTGTCAGCTGTCATGGGCCGTCTGGCTGCTTTGGGGAAGGAGTTGTCGGGATGCCTAACTGCCCGGACGTCTGTGTGCTTTGAAAAGTTTGAATCCTTCTTGGCTGTAATGGACCTTGTTGATTCAGTTGTATTTACTACTGGGTTCCTCCCTCCGGCCGTTTCAAAGTACTTGGAAAGAGAGAGACTGTCAAGCCATTGTTGTTAACAAGGCACAACCCCATCTTAACCCCTCTTTTGGGGATAAGATTCAATATTTACTACTGAATCAACACTGAAGTAGTATTTGAAGTGGTGTCTGTGCATGTGCCTGATTGTTAAAATCATGAATATGGATAGATGTGTATAATTCATGGAAACTGAGGAAACTGTGTGATCTTAAGTGCAATGGTTTTAAAGAAACATTTTGGGTCTCACCCATAATAATCATATTAGTTATATTATTTTTACTATATGAATAAAAATGAACCAGTCCTACCATCTTCCTCAAGGATTCATTGCGAAGGTATGATTCTTTTCAAAGCTATCCTCTCTGATATACAGTGCCCTCCACAAGTATTGGTCACAATAAAGTCAAGACTGCTATTTCAGAGTCCCATCCCCTATTTCATTGTATTTAGGCCATAGCTATCCCTCAGTTGATCAGGAGGCAAAAGTCCTCTAAGTAAAGGGGGGGGGGTTCTATGCTATTAGCTGTTCTGATCCGCCTTTCCAAGCCAGCTTGTCAATGGCTGAATGTCAGCAAGCTAATGTGACTCTGCGGATATTCATCAACCAGTAGAAAAATTTATCAACCTTCAAGAGAGTTGATTCTCCCTTCAAGAGAGTTGATTCTCCCTTCAGGAGAGTTGATTCTCCCTTCAGGAGAGTTGATTCTCCCTTCAGGAGAGTTGATTCTCCCTTCAGGAGAGTTGATTCTCCCTTCAGGAGAGTTGATTCTCCCTTCAGGAGAGTTGATTCTCCCTTCAGTTTGAACATCCGAAAGTGCTTGTGCCTTTTCTTTTCATTTATAGTCCCAGGTAGATTTATTGGCAGCAGATGAGGCAGAGTGTATCAGAATTCAAAGGGAAAAGCAGTTGTGGGAGAAAGACCATCCTGATGACATTAAGTATTACCACCAAAGAGATGGAAGGTTCTCATGAATGTAATGTTTGTTTTATGTTTCCCCATCAGCAGGGGAAAGTTAGCTTTTTATATTTAAGGAGTACAGCTTTGTAACTAAAATCCCCAGATAAGCGGGTTTCTCTGAGGATATCTCCGTTCTAACAAAGAGGATTTCTCTATCTGTGCAGGCATTGTGTGTCACTCTTATCCACTATGGATTCTGTAGCATACTGACCATGCCTCTTGTGCATTTGTAAATGAATGTATATCCTGGTGCAACAATATAGATTCCCACTAACCCTATGTGAAGTATGATAGGGCGCTCAGGCATGTCTATGCCCGTAAAGCCTTTTCCTGTTTGGAATTGAAGCACTTCTGCCGGTATATATGAGGTTGACGGAGGCCTGTGTGCCCAGTACTGCTAGTCTGATGACCCTGGGCACATCTGGGTTACCAGGGTCCATTTCCTTTGAGAATTCCTCACGCAGGTTTTTAGAGACAGGTATTTGGGAGGCTCAAACATTGTTCACATACTCACACAAACTATTCCACTGAACCACTGTCCTTCCTGAATTGCTGCAGACGTTTAAAAAAAAATGGTGGCTACGGTAACGGGATGACAGGATCTCTGATATATCCCCATCTGGAAGACATCATTTGCCAGCCATTGTTACACTCGCCTTGCTCTTCCCTTTCTAAAGGTGGAAACGGGTCTACCTCATACTGTAGACTTTATACTATATCAATCCTCAACTGAGTAGTGAAACCTAAATTACAGGCAGGATTGGCAAGCGGAAAAACACATTCATTGTGAATTGCTCATATTGTCAATACTATCTACAGCAACCAGAATGCTAATTTCAAGGAAATATTCGGTGTTGTGTGCATTTTGTTTGTGCACCAAGCTAGTATTCAGACCCCTTTACTTTTTCTATTTTTTGATGTTTTATAGACTTAATTTATTATTTATTACAAATATTTTGCCATCAATTGAAACACAAGGCACCATATTAAATAACCGCAAACACTCTTTTAGAAATTAGTTGCAGTTTATTGAAAATATAAAATTATAATAAAAAATGGAAGTCAAGCGCGTAAGTATTCAGTACTTGGTAGACGTTTCTTTGGAAGCGATCAAAGTTTTGAGTCTACTTGACTAGTTTTTGTTGCAGGCAGGAGGCAGAACACAGGCACAGGGATGTCTGACTTAATAAAAGAACTAAGAAGTAACAAAACTTAAACAAGACATGAACAGAACAGCATTACACAAGGAACAGTATCCAAAAAATGACCGACTGGTACATGAGGGAAGGACAGTGATAGCTAACACAGGTGAGGGCAATAATGAAACTAAACAGGTGTCTGTGCTCCAAATGAGGAAGCGAGGGCTTGGATCTCACCGGCTGCCGTGCCAGGACATGACAACCTATGCTTTTAGTAGCTGTGCACACCAGGATTTGTGCAGTTTCTCGCGTTCCTTGTGGTAGACCCTCTTAAGCTCTGTCAGATTCTGTCAGGAGCTTGGAGAACAGGGGTCTTCAGGGGTCCCGATGGATGTTCAGTAGGGGCCACGTCCAGGCTTCGGCTGGGCCACTCAAGGCTCATAACACAGACTTGACCCAAAACCACTCCAGTGTTGCCTCGGCCATGTGTTTTGGGTTGTTGTCGCGCTGAATGACAATTCTTTGTCCCAGTCTGAGGTCCTTCGCAATCTGGATCAGGTTTTTTTCAAGGACCTCTGTATATTTTGGTCTGTTCATCATTCCCTTATTTCCTGACCAGTGAGCTGAGTCCGTGTCACTAAGAAGCACCCCAATAGCATGATACTCCCACATTGATTCACTGTTGGAAGGGTATTAGCCAAGTGATGAATGGCACCTTGTTTTCACCAAACGAGGCGCTTGGCATTTAAGCCCGATAGTTGGACTTAGGGCTCATCAGATCTGAAAATGTTTTCCCACTGAGTCCTTCAGGCAGCATGTCATCTGCCTTTTACTCAGGAGTGGCTTCAATAGTGCCTCTAACATTTTGGCATGATTGATGGTGTGCTGCAGAGATGGGTTTCCTTCCGGCAGGTTCTTGCATCTCTGTATTGAAAATCTGTTACAGTGGCGATTGGGTTCTTAGTCTTATGCTTGACCAAGACACTTCTTGTCCAATTACTTTGTTTAGCTGGATTGTAAGCTCCTGGAATAGTCGTAAGGGTTCCAAACGTCTTCCGTTCTACAACGATGGAGCCTGAAACGCTCCTCAGAAATTTCAATGCTTTAGACATTTTTTCTGTAACCTTCCTCAGATCAGTACCTTGATACAATTCGATCTCTGAGGTCCACGAAGAGTTCCTTGAAATTCATGCCTTGGTTTTTACTCTGACAAGCAAAGTGTGGGACCTTTATGTAGACATGTTTGTGCCTTTCTTCATCATGTCCAATCAATTAAAGGGTTATGAAATACCTATGTGCCTGAGATATTTCAGTTTTTTCAGTAAAAACATTTTTGGATTGAAATCAATTTGTGTGTGTTGTGAACCCATGTTTATGTGCAATAGGGCCTCTCGAATGTAAAAACAATGCAAAATATATCTGGCTCACGCTGTCACAAAGCAGAAAATTAGTGTACCGTTCTAAGAGAAGACATACGAACACAAAAAAAATAATCAATCATCCAAGACACTGAAAAATCACTTCTCTACTGATTTCCCTCATTCATTACAGATAGATCAATGTTGGTTACTGTTCTGTCCACTCCATGTCCATTCTTGAGTTGTCCATTGATTCCCTTCAGCCCTCCATTTGTCTGAATTGCTCCCCCCTCTTTTCTCTTTTTTCTTTCTTTTTTTTTTCTGGTCCAAAGAAAGGTATTGTTAATTGGAGTAAAAACATGCAGGAGTGACATAGTGGTCAGGTAGCCAGAGGCAACAGGGGTGGTGTCCCAATAGGCACCTTGTTAACTACCAAGGGAACAGCTTAGTACAGCACTTCATAGGAATCAGAGTGCCATTTGGGAAGTGGACAGAATGATTAACGATTAGCCATTAGCTGCTGGGTCTTTTTCCAATTACTGTTCAGCCTTAATGAATAGTTTTTGTTTGTTTTGCTCAACTCTCAGACACCCAATTAGCTAGGCTTTGTAACGGGAGCAAGGAGAATGACGAGGAGAGCGAGTTAGTTGAATGAGGAGAACGAAACAGATAGTTGAAATCCTTTTGTTTGCTTTTAGGGGCCGAGGAGCCCCAAAGCTGAGGAGGGCCCGGGCTGAGGAGGGCCCAGGCTGAGTGGGGCTGCAGGTTTGACGGCATTAAAGACCAGAATCAAAGCGTCTTTTAAAGCAGTCCGCTTGGCCACGGTCTACCAAGCCAAATATGTCGACGTGAATTACAAGGGGGTTTACAAATGTGATGGATCTCGATCTACTCTTTGTCGTGCCAGTCTTCTGTATAGTTTGGACTTCCTTGTCTGGGGTTACAGCTGTGACAGTGCGTCCCTGGCTGTTTGAGTGTGACAGTGTGTCACTGTGAATGTAATTAGGTTTTTAACAATGCCAGCAAAGTATGCCATCACTGCATTATTTGCGGCAGTGGGAGTGTCCCTGGCCAGCAACGTTGACCTCACCACCGCTGTCCTCACACTGGCGAAAGACATAGAAAATTACATTCGGGACAGCCTCTTCTCTTGCTGTTTGTTCGAATCAAACAAAACGAGAACAGAGGAAGTGTTTGACGTGCACACAAACCGACTGAGACACACACACACACACACACACACAGAGGAACGTTGGCTCTGACACAACACTAAAAGAACAGAAATCAATTTGTTCTCTCTTTCCACCGCACAAACAGCCGCTCCTGTTCAACATCTGGTTGTGTTATTTATCGGGCTTGTCCAGAGACGTAGCATCCCTCTCGCATTCATAATTCAAAAGCGTCTCTCTGGTCCGTGTTCACACTCTCTCTACAAGCCGGCGAATCCACTGCCGTGCCTCGCTATTATTTCCACGCCTTTGATCTCCTTTGTAACTGAACGCGGGCAACGGGTGCCGTCTGAAATCGGATCACTTATTTGAAGAAGATAATTAAAATGTCTTCAGTGTCTCCGCCCCCCACACCTACCCCCCCCCCCCCCCCCCCCCCCCCCCCCGTTCCTGCACCTTGGTCTCTGTAACGTCTGTGGTGATGGGAAATAGTATCCCTCTCACAGGCTGTCTGAGAAAGACTAGAACATTGTTCGCAGCTGGTTGCCGTCGGGCCAGAGTACCCGGGCACGTTTGTGGTTGGATTAGTCAATCAATCGATGAAATGCATTTTTTCTTTAAACATGAACTTTACATCAGCGGATGCCCAGTCTGAAGCCCAAAAGAGCCAGCAGTAAGATGCTGAAGCACAGGGGTTAGGTTGAACTCCCTAGATAGACAGTTACCTATGAAGAGACCTTGACAGGAGCCGGGCTCCCCAACTTGCCTAAAAGACAAGACATTCTGACAGCGGGCTCCGAACAATGCCTCGGATCCCGTTTATGGAGTTGAGCCTGTACATTTTTTTGCTGGAACATTGTTATAGCCAACTGAGTTAAAGAGAATTTGTTCCCACTGTGATGAGTGATGCTGCCTGCCCCATTCTACTACAGTGGGGACATGTCTGTCTGTGACAGAATGCTCTTTAGATAGCATTGATTTCTTTAGTCATCCATGGATTTGTGTTCACAGATTTGTGTTTGTGTACAAACACCAAATCTGCTAGGGCTTTGAGCGGAATAGAATATAATTTTATAAAGGAGCTGGGAAATAGACAGAAATCCATACAGCGATACATCGACTCAGTTGTTCCAATGACAATAAAAGGACATTATGTTTATAACAATGTGCTTATTGTTAGATTTTGTTCTATTAATTTTTTTGGGGGGTGGGCAGCTGTCTGTCAGTCATTCAAAATGACACATCATTGTCTCTCATGCATGACAGAGCTGGGTATTTTCTTTCTCCGTCATCTCCATTTGGGCCCCCGCAGATCTGCTTTCGCAGTGACTCGCTCTGTGATGATTTCTGCTCCACTGCACCAGTGGTTCTGGAGCCTGTAAAGTGTGATGGCCCTGGCGATGTGTCTGAATGTTGTTTTTTTAGCTTTCGGGAGCTTTTCTTTGCGTCAGCCTTTCCCTGGCTAGTCCACGAGGACCTTGCAGAGGAGTAAGATGGCTCATTGCATGTTAGATGGAATTTTGAGCATAATTTACATTGAGGTTTGAGCAATTTATACTCAACTTCACTAGAAAAAAACAAATGTTTGTGTCCATATAATGTTTAGTTAATCAAAACTCAATTGCATTAAATATATGTGTTTGTTATACATAATAAAGACCTATAACAAAAACAATCGAAATAGTATAAGATAATGTCCGTGCCATCATTATGAAGCAAATTCATGGTTGCCTTTCAACAGATGAACGCTGGATGTCGCTGGTGCAACTCAGTCTCTGATTTAAGTCGCTGTCCATGGTCCTCAAGGGGATAGTGGCAGCTGTAACAGGGAGCCTGAATTTCTCAGCCGCTGGATAGGCTACCCGCTTGTCCTTTATTTTAAAAAACATAGGATTATCAATGTAACGAATTCCTTTGAATATATTATTTTATTCGTATTGAAGAAGAAGAAGAATATGCACTTTAATACACGTTCAAATATAAATGACAAAGCAAGGCACAGTAACTCATTTTTGATTGACGGTAACTCAATTATTCCCCGAGGCAGCCAAACTGATTTAATTTATTTAAATGTTCCGGGTGGCACAATATTGCCCTAGTAGAAACCGTAAATGGCGCTATGACGAAATGACAAACGCACTGCATTTTGTCAAGCATTCCGCGCCAGATCCCGAAAAGCACTCGTGGAGAGAGCAGCTTGAGAAACAGCACCAGTGGATACGAAAGGACAACTGGTCTTACCGTATCACTTCGTTTCTTTCATCTGAGTGTGAAGGCACCCTCCGTCTCTGACAGTCCAGCACTACTTCAGAGATCTTGGAGACCACAAGTTACATGGATAACAATTCGGGCTATATATTTAATCTTATTTAATATCCGTTTTCAGGCATGCTAGTCGGATACCGCGCAACAACCAGACCTCATCGTTACCAATTATCTGCAGACGCTAAAACTAGATTATTAAATGTAATGGCTGAAGAGACAAGTTGTAGGATAAAAAACTCACTTCATTTGAATAAGTGATTCCTCTGGTTTTGATAGATGTGGCCAACTGCGCGTCGATTTAACTCATGGATGGGCTACGATCCCACTTTTGAATATTTTTCCGGAGTGTTGTCCACGCTCTATCGACCGTTGAAGCCCTGAAACGCGGGCGGCATACCGTATGTTTCAACCCAAAATTGCGAAGTTAATGATGTCGTGGGTCGCTAGTTTAGTTGTGTGTTTTGGGAAATGATTACTGGCAACTGCGACGGTACAATAATGGTTAGAAGATGCCTTGTGACGTTCAAACCGTTCAGGTAAGAGACGAACCTACTATGTACTGTCTAGACGTTATTATTCGTATGTTCTACCCTGCACGTGTTAATTGTTGTCCTTTAATTTTATTTTTAATAGCTCAGCCTGTAATTGTTATTTAACCAACCTACATTAACTGTCATTTAACCCAGGTTGTTCATTTCTTGAATGACCAGCATATTTTTGTAGGTTAGGCACCTAATCCCTGACATTATTGTATTGCAATTAACGGATGATCTGGCAGCACCTGGTGCTTGGAAGGTCTGTTACCCGATGAAAGTGAGCGTTACTTTCTCTCTGCTAACTGAATTTGAAGGCGATTCTACAGAAGGTAGCCTTCCTTGCTACAGTAGGCCCACATACCATCTGGGCTGATCTGTACATGATCCACTAAAGGATGATGTATGCATTGTGTATATTATGGAGAGTGTTTTGCGCCCACCTGTGTGTTTGTGTGTGTATATGTATGTATGTGTGTGTGTATTTATATATATACATATATACATATATATATATATGGTGCATATATTCTATGTATATATACGGTACCAGTCAAAAGTTTGGATACACCTGCTCATTCAAGATTATTTCATTAGTTTGACTATTTTCCAGATTGTATAATAATAGAGAAGACACCAAAACTATGAAATAACACACATGGAATCATGTTGTAAGCAAAAAAAGTGTTGAACAGATTTAAAATACATTTCATATTGTAGATACGTTAAGTAGCCACCCTTTGTGTTTATGTTCGTGACACTTACCACACTCTTTGCGTTCTGTAAACTAGCGTCATGGATTTTGATCTGTTGAACACCTTTTTGCTTACTACATGATTCCATATGTGTTCTTTCAAAGTTTCGATGTATTCACCATTATTCTTGTGTAAGTAAAGAAAAACCCCTTGAAGGAGTTGTTGTGTCCAAACTTGACTGGGACAGTCAAGTATGTATGTGTGTGTGTGTGTGCGTGTATTTATCTGTGTGTGTATCTGTGTGTGTGTGTGTGTGTGCATGCGTGTTTATATGCTTATGTGACAACACCAGCTGTTTTTCCCAACCTGACACAGTAACCAGATTAAGTTAGATATTACAGTCCAGTGTTCACAGCTGGGTCCACGGTGGCGGATCACTGCATGAAAACAGTAAAAACAGAATTGCATAATCAGCCGAGCGAGATAAGATTACCTGAGATGCTTATCGCTTGGTTGGCTTCATTATCCTGGCTGCGTTCCAAATCATACCCTACTCCCTATGCAGTGTCCTTCCCTGGACCGGGGTAGTGCACTACATACGCAGAACTAGTCATCCATCACGCTCCACTGGCCCTGTGCGGTGCAGGATTGTCACCATTGACTGCCTTGCCTCCCTAAGGGGTTAACATTTATCTAGATGAGGGATGGGCAGACTGGCAGGTCGGTTCATGCATGTCTGTTTGAAGCTGTCTAACAACAAGGCAAAGATCTGAATCCTCTTGTTTCTATTTAATCTGTCTCTACTCCAGGTCTAGATAGGCGCCCTTGAAGATTAGCTACCCTTGAAAATCTCATTCAGACTCCGTTCCGTAAAACACCAATTTGAGATAAAGCTTTTTGAATTCTCATCCGGATCAAACGTGCTGTTTCTAGGTTCAAACAGGTAGCCTACATTCTGAAAAACCAATCATTATACAGAGGGCAACCCTAACTGTCTTGTTCACATCAGTACCAATGAGGGCAAGCGAAAGAGGGCAGACGTTACCTCATTAATCGCAAAGAGTATTACAAAAAAAAATACACAAACACAGAGCCGCAAACCGAATAACCCAAGCGCCGGGTTCACTTCAATCAACCTGGGGGCTAGATCTGATAAGTGCAGCAAGCCAATTAGGAGATAGCGGATCTGTGCATCTGATCCAATTACCAGACCAAAGCATTTACTTTAAGCCTTTTAATTAGAGCGGAGTCAGGCAAGGCCCTGTGTATAATCCTCCCTGGTTATCATCTCTCTATCAGTCCCTTGATGAGGGTTTAAAATCGGGATGAACGATAAGAGGAAAGTGTGGAATGATGGCCTGTGAAAGAGGCCACAACACTGCGCTTTGACATCTCCCCTCAGAAGCCCACAGAATTTCGTGGAGTGCATCTCTGTGAAGAAGCGCAGTCATATACGCGCACAGTATATGCTCACACATGTATGTGCACGTCTCTCACACACACACACTCACTCGCACACACTCTCACACACACACACACACACAAAACCCAACAAAAAAACCATACTCAATATGGCCTGGTTCAGGATTAAAGAGCCGTAAAGGAGTCGAAAGTTCGGAGCAGCTCGTGAAGTTGACTGTTTCCCATGGATCCCTTCATGCCCTGGGTGAACTCCGCAAACCCGCCGCCCTCTGAACCTTGAGGGCAGCCTGGCTGAGAGCAATGTCCCTTCTACACGCGACCTTTGGAAAGGGACCCATTTAACAGCAGTGGGCCCCGGGGCCACGTGTCGTAACTCTCCCTTCTGGTTTACCCACCAGACGGTCATACAGAAATAATCCCAATCACAGGTAGCAGTGACGGATAATCATCCCACCTCCTCGGTTTTAATCGAGCGTCTCTCCCTCGCGTTGGAACCGCGTTGTTGGATTGAAATGTGTTTCAGGATTGGGCTCAGCCCTCCCCCCCGACGGAGACTGAATCATTCAGACATACAACACAGTATGTTGCAGCAGATGGCTTTAATATTTCAATATTTCACAATGTGCCGTGTTTCCATGAAAAACAGCGATGAAGGCGGTAATGAATGTCTCCCCGCTGTTTCGTCTGCCCGGGCTTATATTGTTGTGCTTTCACCGCCTCAGGTTATCGTCGTGTCATTATGTTCGCTGTCTAAATGATGGATCAAATGATAGATCATCCGTAAGTATTGCTTACCTAGGACTAGACTATTAAACAATACCTAAAGTAATATATACCTTGGCTAATATATATTACTTTATCTCCAAATGTATAAATGTATTCATCTTCCTTGTGTGGCTCATTTGTAAGAGCAACGACAGGATTGTTAGTTTAATTCCTATTGGAGACCAGTAAGAAACTCTTGCTTGTAGTGAAATGATAGAAACTCTTGGTTGTAGTTAACCATTTCCTGTAATATGTGTTTTTGGATTAGAGTATACCCTTAATTACTACATAAAAATGTAGGATGAATACTGTATATGGAACACGTTTTGAGTATTATAAAAACGGGAGATGTAAAGGTTTCCAATAAAAAGCAAAGACATTAGTGGTTAGGAGGGTCTAGAGGCTGTCAGCATGGGTTTAAATCCCACCTACTGCTCTTTCTGCAAAAACTGTTGTTAACCACTTCTCTGTCCAGGAAAACATAAAACGGTTTAGAAAGCTTACATTTCCCATTTTGGTAGTTGTCCCTTTCTCACTATACACCTATTTGTGTTGTGTTGCAAAGCAAAAGTCGAAGCATTCTGATGACTGACTGAAAATCATTGAATGCGTTTTGCGGAGATTCACACCCGTTCTATCCAGAGTCACTGTGATTTTGGTCTGCAAAACGTGTTGTCAACTCGCCTCCTACAGCAAATGAATGAAGCATCCAGTAATGACACTTAGAAAGATTACAGCCCTGGTGTATTGTCGGTCCGCTAGCATATACCCTACTCACCTTGGCCAGCTGCCAAACCAACCGATTCTTTCCTGACCAGATTATTCAGCGTTGTCAAACCCGCTGCTCCTTATCGCTGTCGGCAGCGCGGTTCTCCGTTGAACTGTGTGTTAAACGTGCGGCCACGTGACAGCGCAGTTTACTGTCAAAACTCTCCCAGAATCCAGCACTTTGGAGAAACTCAGCTCATTCGGCTCGAGTGTAACGCTATGAATAATTCAGTCGTCTCACCCGCCGCTGTGGGCCCTAGCTTTACACTGCTGGCACAGATACAAAGGTATACGGTATGCAGAAACAAAGGTATAGCGTATACAGAAGAAAGGTTATACGGTATACAGAAACAAGGGTATATGGTATACAGAGACAAAGGTATACGGCATACAGAGACAAAGGTATATGGTATACACAGACAAAGGTATACGGTATACAGAGACAAAGGTATATGGTATACAGAGACAAAGGTATATGGTATACAGAGACAAAGGTATACGGTATACAGAAACAAAGGTATACGGTATACATAGACAAAGGCATATGGTTTACCACAAGTATTGCATTAGTTGCCACTCTGTACAACAACAGCAGTCTGTAATAAAGCACAACAATGTGCTTTCTCTGTGAATACAGAAGAGGAGGCGTATCTGGCTGTGCAAAGCACGCTGAATTGCAAATTGGAAAGTAGTGGTGGAAACGGTTGTTGATATTGTAGCCTACTTACAAGCGGTGTCAGGGGAGAGGAAAATACGAGTTCAGTATTTGGCCTGCGAGAGGCTTTACTTTTGACTTTGGCTTCCTTGGATTATTTCCCTTCTCTCTCCTCTCCACCTGAACCAGTCATTTACCCCCTGGGGGGGCGGAAGCAGGAAGCCGCCTCTCTCCATCTGAGGTGCGTGACGCGTTTTGTGAGTTATTGGCGCATTGGGATGAGCTCCTGGTCCCCTAATTGGGGGATCGGGGGAGATTTGGATCTGTGCCTGTGAACTGCGGGCTGGAGATGGGATCTAATATGGCCCCTGACATTTTGACTTCCCTCCACAGGGCCTGTGTTTCCTACTGTTCAGAACTGTACTGCGCTGCTCGTCCTCCCTTCTGACTGACTCCCTCTTCTCTCCCTCCCCCCTCCGACACATCCTTCTCTTCTAAACAATCGTTTACCCTGTGTCCTCCCACACCCTTTCATTGCTCTTCCTCCCGCTCTCTCGCCTTCTCACACCTCTTGTCTCCCCCCCCCCCACTCCATTCTCTTCCTGCCGTCCGTCCATCCAGGATATTCGTGGTGGGGATCGGCTTCTTCAGCCTGTGTTTTCTAATGACCTCCCTGGGGGGACAGTTCTCAGCCAAGAGGCTCGGGGACTCACCCTTTACCATCCGGACAGAAGGTAGAGACACTCTCAACTTGTGTTTTCTCTGTGTGTGTGTGTGTGTGTGTCTTTGGCCCCAGCTAAGTTGAGCCCTGGGGCTTCTGTCTACCGGGGCTTCTCCAGTCAATGGGAACTGTGTAGCGTGTGGTAATACGACACACGGAAACACCATTAATCCAACCCTGTTACACAACACAGGAAAGGGGCTGTAGTCCTGTATGTGGAGTGTACTGTAACGCGGTTTGCTGCCTAGCATCTGAGGTAGCGTTGGTGTGCTTGGCACCTGTACAGCCTCTAGACGGGCTGGTTCTCATCAACGTTTACCCGCGCATATACAGTAGCAATTTAGCGTAATTTTACAGAGGCTGTGAAAGCTGTGAAAGCTGCATCTCACCACAGAATTGGTCACTGGCTGACTGAAGAAACCATGCCCTCAAACTGGGGCCCTGGGCCAATGATAGAACGGGGAAATGCTGTATCTAATCCCCCCACTCTCCTACTCAACAAGGTGTGAACTGTGTAATCAGGGTCAGGTCCTTTCTGGCCAGCAGCTGTCCCACCCTCTGCCTGAGTAAAAATAAGAGGCGATTTGGGTCCTTTAGCCGCGGATGAACAACTCATAATGGAGGATAAGCTGACGTAAAGCCCTTGTAACTCTGAGAGGATATTGTAGGATGGAGATGAGTGGTGTTTGCGTGCCTGTTTGTGAGAGATTGTGTGTGTGTGTGTGTGTGTATGTGTGAGTGTGTGTGTGAGTGAGCACACTTGATTAATTAACCAGTGATGCTTGGATGTCTGGGGAGGCATCTGGACTGAGCTCATTAAGAATTGCAGATTGACCGACCTAGAAGTTTCCCACAGGACTGTGTGTGTGTTTGTGTGTGTGTGCGTGTGTGAGAGAGAGAGAGACAGAGAGATGAATTGGCAGAAAGTTGGCGCTGTAGTGGGGCGACAGCAGCAATGTGGGACAAGATTGGTACCAGTGAGACAGAGAGCTGTTTCCATTTGCCCTCTCTGAATCAGCCCTGTGGAAACAAGTGGCCCTTTCTAGTCTCTCAAAAACACACACTTTGTGTTTTTTAAATATTTTATATTTATTGGACAGGAAAATGGTGAAAGTTACAGGAAGGTGGGTTAGAAGCCATGCAGCAGGAGTACATGTGTGCCGGAGGCGGCTTAGACCTCTGGACCACGCTTGACCACAATGTTGAAACACAACAAATTCCTCTCGGAAATACAATTTACAATCAAAAGTCAAACGTAAATGGCAGTTGGTTATGTCGATTTATTCAATTGCAAAGGAGCAAGTCAACAGCACGTCAGAATCAAGAAGATACACTAACTGCAGGATGGGTGGCTCTCAGTCTTATGGTTACAGGGGCCTTATATACAGTGGATTTATAAGACGTCTACACACCCCTGTTAAAATGCCAGGTTCTTGTGATGACCTATAATGTGAACAATTCAATTGAAAAACAAACTGAAATCTTCGAGGGGGAATAATGAAAAATAAAAACCAATAACCTGGTTGCATAAGTGTGCACACCCTCTTATAACTGGGGATGTGGCTGTGTTCAGAATTAACCAATCACATTCAAACTAATGTTAAATAGAAGTCATTACACTCCTGCCATCATTTAAGTGACGCTGATTAATCACAAATAAAGTTCAGCTGTTCTAGTAGGATTTTTCTTAGTTGCATCTCAGAGCAAAAGCCATGGTCCGCAGAGAGCTTCCAAAGCATCAGAGGGATCTCATTATTGAAAGATATCAGTCAGCAGAAAGGTACAAAATAATTTCAAAAGCATTAGATATACCATGGAACACAGTGAAGACAGTCATCATCAAGTGGAGAAAATATAGGACATTACCAAGAACTGGACGTCCCTCCAAAATTGATGAAAAGACGAGAAGAAAACTGGTCAGAGAGGCTTTCAAGAGGCCTACAGCAACATTAAAGGAACTGCAGGAATTTCTGGCAAGAACTGGCTATGTGCTACATATGACAATTATCTCTCATATTCTTCATATGAATGGGATATGGGGTAGGGTGGCAGAAAAACATCCAAGCCTGGCTGAAGTTTGCAAAAACAAAGTCTCCCAAAAGCACATGGGAAAATGTGTTATGGTCTGGTGAAACCAAGGTAGGCCATAATTCCAAAAAGGTAAGTTTGGTGCAAAAACAACACTGAACAAGTAGCATCATGCTTTGGGGCTGTTTTTCTTCAGCTGGGCCTTAGTCAGGGTGTAAGGAATTATGAACAGTTCCAAATACCAGGCAATTGTAGCACAAAACCTTAAGGCATCTGATAGAAAGATGAAGATGAAGAAGTTCTTCACCTTTCAGCCCAAAAACAACCCAAAACACACTTCCAAATCCACAAAAGTATGGCTTCACCAGAAGAAGATTAACGTTTTGGAATGGCCCAGCCAGAGCCCAGACCTGAATCCAACTGAACATCTGTGGGGTGATCCTAAGAGGGCGGTGCACAGGAGATATCCTTGCAATCTGACAGATTTGGAGCGCTTTTACAAAGAAGAGTGGGCAAATATTGCCATGTCAAGATGTGCCATGCTAATAGACTCCTACCCAAAAAGACTGAGTGCTGTAATAAAATCAAAAGGGGCTTCAACAAAGTATTAGTTTAAGGGTGTGCACACTCATGCAACCAGGTTATTATGAGTTATTTATTTTTCATTTTCCCCCCTCAAAGATTTGTTTGTTTTTAATTGAATTGTTCATGATATAGGTCACATTAAAGGTGTAAAAAGTAATTTTACATCACAAGAACCTGGCCTTTTAACAGTCGTGTGTAGACTTCTTATATCCACTCAATGTAGCCCTTAATTAGGCTTTTGTAAAAATTAGGGGGTATGGGACACCCCAAAATCATGATCTCAACAATAACACATGGCGTTTCTAGTGAGATGAAGTTCCAGTGTTTCAGACTAGTTATTACTACCCTTTCCTGTTCAGAAAAGACAAAATCAGAAACAACTCCTGCGTCTCCTGCATTACGCTGAGAGTCACCTGGGGTATACAGGTCTGCATGCTGGCAGGGGTTTATGGGAACTTCTCTACCCATGTGTTGTTACACCAATAGCATCTCCTCTCCGCCTCAACGGATTATCTCTTTACACAGCGGGCCTCTTGCTCACCTCTACTACAATACGCTCAGTGAGTCAACCCGCCCTCTGTGTTGAAGACGGTGAGGAGAACCAGGTGAATGAGGAAACGGATGACAGATGCACACAATATGGAATTTCTGTAGACTATGAACGGTTGTAGGTCAGCCCCCCAAAAACGAATGGGACAGGTAGGCAAAAAATAAAACATTGTCAGTTTTTTCTTATATGACATTATTTTTAGTAATTCGTAATAAAGACAAAATGCCCGGGATCTAACGTGCAATTGGGTAACCCAGGAGAGTCATTATGAAAAAGAGCCCACAAAAAGAAGAGTGCATTTTAACACGTAAATGTCGTTTTACTAACACCAGCGAAGGTCAGCGCTTGTGACATGCTGGTCCACTGTGGTCTCTGGTCTGTAGCTGCAGCTAGCCTTCTGGGCTTCACAGGGAACTCGAAATCCGGGGGGAGACGACGACGACAAAATCCATCTATGTACCGTGCTCTTAACAATTGCTACTGTAAGTGGCTCTGGATAAGAGTAACTGCTAAAGAATATAACGGCAGCAAACAAAATTCAGAGAAAGAAGCAATATTCTATGATCAAAGGGTTTCTGGCCTGCAGTTGACGCTAACAAGGCAACTGATTGTTTTGCCCTAACCGGCATGTTTCACTTCCAGTGGGTTTGGTTGGAGCTCACTGATCATCTATCGTTTCCCCAGTAGAACAGAGCCCCGCTCCCCGAGTCCCTGTCTGTGGACCAAACAGCGCCCGATCCTCTGATAGTGCACTACTTTTCAACAGGATGGTCAAGAGTAGTGCATTCTGTCAAGAAAATTAGGGTTGCATTTGGGACGGGACCTTTTCTCAATGTTTATGTAACAGCGACTGTGGAGATAGAGAGGCCCCTGGCTGACAAGGCATAACCGTGGCTGTTTAACTAAATAGTCTGTTGAGAGCTGCAGCACAGAGGACAGTAGTTATAGACCAGGACATTGTTCAGTGTTGTTCTCTCTGTAGCCACTCGTAATCGCACACTGCAAGGCTTCACAGATTATTCTGGTGTCTCGGTCCTACTCGAATCTGTCCACGAGAGATGAGTGGAGCAATGGCTATGTGGCTTTGCCTTGTCTAAGTAAAGTGAGGATGACCAAAGAACTGTGGTCCACTAGCTGCGAGCAGTGTCATTATAGTCTGTAACGCACAAAGAAAGCGTAGCCCGATTTGAAGGCCATGCATGGGGGTGAACAGTCATACGGAAACGTTCAGAAACCCACAATCAGAAACCGCTGTCACGACGTGGATGTGTTATCGATCCCTGGATGGAAATCACTGTCAACAACGTGGGGATCGGCACACAATTCCACTCGCCCCTCCGCTCTCTCTATGTTCCGTGAACGTTGTATTTAACGTTGCCATCACCTGTCCCTCCGGTGCATCAACCCATCAGCGCCTGTCAAGCAAATCTAGCATGACACTCTCCAGCCAAATCCAACACCGGCAGTGCAGTCACAGAGGGGGAGCTCCTGGGGTGGAGCACGTCCCGATTGGCTTCAGGGACGTCGGGCACTTTCGTATGCTGCATTCTTGAGTTGCAATGAAGTTCATTGGTAAGTGAGGCATTCTGGAGGGATTCGTTTGACGGCTGAGGTTAGCTTCACTCTGAAGATCCGCGGGCGACATAGTGTTGTCTGTCCGAACCGGGTCAAATGCAAATATAAGGGAACGTTGAGTCACCTGCTTATTGTGAGCGGTTACCATCCTGTTTGGAAAACAGTTGTGATGTGTTCTATAAATAAAATGGCTGCTGAGCAAAGAGCAAAAGTTGTTCCTCCCAGTTGAATACGTTTACTTTGATGTGACCACAGTACACCTATTGGCCCCGTCTGGTCCCTGTAAGCCCAGCCAATTCACAGTCCCAGAGGGTGCTTACTACTGACACAAATATATCCTCTCTCAGCAGGACAGCAGTCATAAGAAATGTCTCCCCTCTCACTCTAAACAACGCATCTTTATGCCAAACATTATCTCACATTCATTCCGTACTAGCAAGGTGACTGAAGCTTTACGGCTGGCTCAATTACCTTGTCCGCAGTACAACCTGCAATCCGGCTTTTTCCACAGGTTCCTCGCTCATTGCTGCTACCCCCCCCCCCCCCCGCCCCCAGGTTTTCTGATATCATAGTATTCACTGTAGGACCCCAGATACATTGACATCATTCACAGAATCCAGGCCTCTGACGGCTGATGGGGCGAATCTGCCTCCACCACATTGTATCGTGTTTTTAGAGAAGAGAAGGGGGAAAGAAATATCCGTTCTTGTTTGTTGTTACTGGTCCAGGCTGATAACGGCCAGGAGCGTACCTACTGAGCCATAACTCAGATTAGTAGCTCTCCCCAGCTACTCCCCTCCTCCTCTTCTCGTTCTTCTTCTCTCCCTTCCTCTCTATCCCTTGGAGATGAATACATTTATCAAGTGCTCGAAATGAGACTGAATAATGATTGCGAGGCCAACCGCTAGTGCTGAAGCGTTACCACCTTTTCTGTTATTTTCTTCCCTTCCCTCTCTTTCCTTCATCATGTCGTCAGTTGTCGAAGATGTTCACCAGGTGCCACCACAGCGAGCGGGGCGATCATTGCCTTTGTATGAGCGTGACAGGGGGGATAGCTTTGAGGCGAGAGCAATTAATTTGTTTGACGCGAAAGAACAAAGGAAAAAGGTAAATAATGTAAGCCAGCAGTTGAACCAGTCCCGTTATCTTCTAAAGCTGCGCAGCTGGCTCCCAAACAAGGGAGGCTCTCTGTTTCAGGGGTTCGAATGCGCCCACTCAGTGCAAGGCAGTTTCAGCCGTAACCCCTCTCATTTAGCTTCGCTGCAACCACACACTTACGGATCGAGCCGCAACTCACAGATAAAGCAGACAAAGAGGTTATGTTAGCGAAAACAGAAACGCTACTATACAGTATTTATTCACAGTATACTCGCTGAGACTCTGAGATACGCTGTAGGCGGGTGCTAACACTAAGATACAGCTGAGATACTGCATGCTGAAATGTTAGCATCTAAGATATTAATGCTAGGATGTTGGCACCTGAGATAACATGCTGTTAGTGCCTGAGATACTGTATGTGTGTGAAAAGTACATTTGATACTGTATGCTATAATCTTAGCCCCTAAGATACCATATGCCAAGATGTTAGCATTTGAGATACGGTATGCATGATGTTAGAGCCTAGTAGATCCTATGCAAAAAAAAATGTATACAGAATAGTATGATACATTATGACTTAGAGACCCCAAAATGCAAGTGCATTTTGGAACTCTAACTGCAGGACGTTTTGGCTAATCTTTCTTGTTGCTCATCAAATCTTTGGCCCTGTTGTTTCTTTTTACCTGTGAGTTCTGTTTTTCCCCATGTTGATAGATGACAAGTAGATTTAAGTGTTACCTCATTTGTATACTCCAATAGGCCATGTAAGGTCAAAATATGTTTCCTTAAGACCAATATATATATATGAATCGTTTGTGCTGCACATAATTTAGTCAGATATAAATTTGAGAAATCAGTTACGTTTTCTTCGGGCAATTGTATTTGTTTATATTATATTATATATTTTTCCCTTATTTCTGAACACAAAATATGCAGTGCCTTAAGAAAATATTTCTCCATATATTGTTGTGTAGACTTAATTTATGATGGATTACACTATTTGCCACCAATATACACAATATCCCATAAAGAAATTCAACTTGTTGTTGATCCACTACATTTTCAATTTAAATACAATCCTGGCCTGTCTCGCAATCCTTGCAGCTGAGAAGCATTCCCATAGCGTGATGCTCCCACTTCCATGCTTCACCTTGGGTATAATCCTTGCAGCTGAGAAGCATTCCCTTAGCATGATGCTCCCACTTCCATGCTTCACCTTGGGTATAATCCTTGCAGCTGAGAAGCATTCCCATAGCAGGATGTTCCCACTTCCATGCTTCACCTAAGGTATAATATTAGACAGGTGATGAGCGACACCTAACCTTTTTTCTGATTTAGTTGGCATTTTGGCCTTATAGTTTGATGTTGGTCTCATTAGACTAGAAAAGTCATGTTAAAACTTAAATTTTTTGTGCCCATAGAGCCGTTCATTTTGGAGTTGGCCATATAATATAATAAACAAAAGTCTTATCAGATTTCAGATATCAATACTATTTCATGCAATGGATTCTTTGTAATGTCCAATCAGCACAAAAGTGTAACATTTGCTATTAAAGATATGAAACCGTAATTTGATGTGTGTAGGACAGAAACGGACGTTGTGTGCATTTCGTTTGCTTGAATTGCCTTGTGCATCAGCCAAGCTGTTTGAGATTGTCACTTGCAACTTGCATCTGCTACAGAAATTGAATCCAAATTGTTCTGCGTGACAGATGTTGGTAAGTGGCATTGAGCCGGAGTAGGAGTCTGTCGTGTTTCTGTCGTGTGAGGCAGCTTGATGTACTAGTACACCCTCTGGACAGGATGCTGGTATATCACAGAGCCTCCCACCCAATCAATCTCCTTAATGCTACGTGCCAGGCAGAAACACATCCCATTTCTACAGTATGACAAGACTGAGGTTTGAACCCCCAACCCTCCAATCTCATAGCAGACACTCAAGCTACAAGGCCAGTGAGTTGGTTGTTGAGATGTTTGCTTCGGCTATATTCCTGGACTTTGGGCTCTCCAGAGCTATTTCAGGAAGCAGGAATTAACGAGGATGTGACTCGGGTGCTCCTCAGGGCAGCATGGGAGAAAAAGGGTGTGATCAAGACTACTCCTTCTGTAGCTGGGACTTCCTGCCTCCTGCTCTCACTACTAATTTCATCGTTAATACGCTACGTTCACACCAGGGAAAGATTTCTCTCTTTTAATCTCTTTGCTAGTCTCTTTCTCTCAATTTCTCTCACCTTCAGCATCTTTCCACCTTCATATCTCACGGTCCATCACCTTTCTGCCATATCTCTTCCTTTTATCGCCTGTACATCTATCTCACATCTGTTTCTAACGCTCTCTTGCACTGCTTCTCATTTCTTAGAAACTCTTCCCGCTGGGTGCCTACTGTCAGATAGTCATTTCACCAGGCGCACTGGCAGTCAAAGATGTTAGATTCACTGGTGTAGACGGAAAACACAAGTGCGCAGAGACGAGTATGAGTACTTGATGTATTGACCCCTGTCTCTATCTTTCTTCTGTAATGCGTTGTTTATCTTCTGTTAATTATGGGTTTCGCTGTTAAACTGGCGAATACCTATTGTAATTGTTCCGGTTAAATTATTTCCTTGGGAACCCATGAAATCTGAAACAGAATTTTCCATCATTTTGGATGTCCCGCCATTACGAATATGAGAAAACCGCTTCAAATGCTACTCCTATTGTACCACTAAAATCTTCCTGTAACTTGCTAGTTATGAAGTTATAATTGCATTGACTAGCCAGGGTGTCAGGAAACATGTCTGTCGACCAATAAACATTCAGGTGGGCGTGGTTTTGCACAAAAGTGCATATAAATCCGACACAACAGTCAAGTTATAGCATAAATGGATGTATAATTCCAAAGCAGAGTTTTGATGTAACATATGAAAGTAAATTCAGGCTGGCCACGGTGGTAGGCCACATGACTAGAAGACTACCGTGTTATCTGTTGATCCATGAAAAATCCCCCATGCCACATTTGGTGCACCTATGTACAACTGAAGCTGAATATATAGCTGAATGCTAAACCTGGCTTTAATTCCCGTTGACTCTTTTGTTAGCCTGGATGACGTAGAGAGCATCAACTCTGTAATTCTGGTGATGTCCAGTACTGGGCCGCTTAGTGCCGGCGAGCACGTGAGCGAACGCGCGCAGACACAAACACACACACACACACTTAAACTTCCCACTGCCAACTTGCTCTGCTGGCGACAATATCCTGGTTATGGCGCATCAGTCTGCACTGTAAGAATCTGTCGTAATGGGAAGAAATAAGATGTTGGTTCACCCAAGGCTGCGTATCGTTTTCTACCACTTCGCTGCTATTGGAGCAGGAGCCTTGGCTCAGAACGTGGGAGGCCCCATGCATACTGTGAAATGACACCCCCCCCCACTCAAAAACCAAACATGCTTTCAGGACACTACATAACTACACCAGCTATACAGGTTTAGAGGCCCAGTATATTTGCATAACTGACTTTGGACGGCCTAAGTTGTTGTGAAAACAACAACAACATATGTTGACAGCGTTTGAAGGGGATGCGTCTGATATGAAGGCAGCTGTTGTTTTTTTGCCTGCCGTCAACACCCCCCCCCCCCCCCCCAGCGTTTGGTGAGATGAGAGGGAGATGCCGTGTTGGGCGGAGGAGCAAGGTCAGCTCCGGGCGACAGTGAGCGTCTCCACACAGTACTTAGTGCAACGTCATGTACAAACGATCCATTTACTCTGGAGGTCTACACGCGGTCGCGGCCCAAATGGCACCCTGTTTCCTTTAAAGTGCCCACGACTAATGTGCGGTAAGGGCTCCGTTTGAGACGCGAGTCTGGAACTCGTTCGTCATCTGATAGATTGTCCCGGGTTGGTTGATTGGTTCTTTAATCCCTCCTTTCTGATTGATTTGTTTAATTTTCCTAATGGATTTAACTGAGTCGTTCCCCATTAGCAGACGCCTCTGTGGCTCCGATGAGTTTCAGGAGAGATTGCAGGGAATCTGGTTAACTCTGAATGCAGGTTCCTCACTTTGAATTCTCCTTCTTCCCATTCTTGGACATGCGTATGCACACACTTTAGTTTGTCTATCCTTGTGGGGATCGGAAATCCATGTAACCTTTCCCAAATCCTAACCTTTACCCAGGAGTTGGGCTGGGGCCCATCAGGGCTGGTTATGAGAATTCTACACACGACAACATCTGTCAAAAAGCTAATCAACAGATAGTATTTGGCAGCTTTGAATTACATTTTCTATTGTTCTGTTTTATTTATTGAGGCATGCCGCTGGTCATAAAAAAATCACAAGCGCACGCAACAAAAAACAGATTATTGAGTTGAGAATATATATAAATACAATGGCATGACAAACAATTAAAAAGTAACAAGAAAATAGAACTAGAGGTAATAATACATGTGTGTAATGTAATTGCAAGAATATTTCAGAATTTCTTTGAAAATGGGAAGAAGGATATACACTCCAAATTGCCTTATGGCTGTTGCCAAGGCAGAAGATAGACAAAGACGTTACATGGTAAGATGATATGTATCACTGGCCTAATGATAGCCAAGCTACCAAATGTCATTAGAATTGTTTCTCTCTTCTATTCATCATTTTTCTGGTTCACGGTGGTGCACTGTCTGGATGCTGGCATTATTTAAGTGGTGAGATGTTGTGCATAGCCGACTAGAGCGCCTTGTGTAAAGTGCTCTAATATGAGAAGTTAGAACTGAACTCTTAAGGCCATTGTGCTAACAGAAATAACAAGGTATAGGTTACAAAATAAATAGGGATCGTATAAACTCCCTGAAGCACTGATAACAAGCTAAATAATGGATATGTTTGTTAAGGCTTCGAACAGATCTGAACTAAATTTGTTACGTTAGCGCAGGGGTACCATAGCTTGTTGCTACGTTAGCGCAGGGGTACCATAGCTTGTTGCTACGTTAGCGCAGGGGTACCATAGCTTGTTGCTACGTTAGCGCAGGGGTACCATAGCTTGTTGCTACGTTAGCGCAGGGGTACCATAGCTTGTTGCTACGTTAGCGCAGGGGTACCTTAGCTTGGTCGGTTTGGGGTGATGGTGTTGCTGCTGTCACATTCTAAGGATGTAAGCCAGCACTTGACTTGGGATAAAATATGTACAGGAATGGATAAATCGCACATTAGACTATTTTCATGAAAATGTATGTGCTAATAAGGCTTGCCTAAAAATGAAAAATTAGAAGTACCGGAACGCCGTTTCGGCCCAAGTCGAGCGCTGATGTAAGCTTCTATTCTCTGTGCCCAAAGCACAGGCCAGAGTATTTGAGTAAAGGTAAACCTTCTGTACTCCAACTCATCACCCATTGAGGGTTCCTCTCGTGCATGTGACTTTCTCGCTCCACCTTTTTTTAAACATAATTTTCAACAAGCGCAACGTCTACTCTTGTAATTATTTAGGTCGCCATGTGCTTTTAAAGTAGGTTATCTGAGTAGATGCAGATTATTTAGGGTACCATTTGCGTTTGAAGTGGGCTGTCTGAGAAGAAGCGCTCAACATTTCAACAGCAAGTCGTAGGTTATGTCAGCATTTAGAAGGGCGATGAAGCAAACTGTTTAAACTGCTCTGCGCTGAACTCAAATTATGCTGCCCCTTCTCCAGAGCCACCACACTCATACTCTGGCTCAGGCCTGTTTGATTAATATAGGCTTTGTCGTCAGTGATCATTGATTCTCTTGCATTAGAGCTAGATTTCACGTATGTTCGGTGCATGAACTAAATGAGCAATGCTGTGATTCAGTGCTTTTTTTTTTTTAATCATTCTTTTTGATGCAATGTTTCGGAGGATATTTCCCTACTCAGACGGAATAGGGCCAATAGCCAGAGTTCAGCACTGGTTGTGACTGGGGTTTATAGGTGCAGTATGAGGTCAACCAGCCAATGTTGTTAGTCAACTACTTCAACCCTCCAATTGATCTACAAAGGTCATACAGTACAGTGAAGCCAGCGTTTTTTGGGGGATTGTACTGCATACTGGCATCTTGAGGAACCTCTCTCGTTCATAGTGAGCGAGAAACCCGTTCATGTAAATTAAATTCAGTGTAAATAATTGAAGGGGCAGCATTTAATCGAAGAGGAAACATGGACAACTCATTCCATTCGGACTTGCTGGGCGTTGAGACAGAGGTGAAAGGGTGAGACGTGGACATGCAGGACAGACCGGATGGGTCGGAACGCTCCTGTCTGCTCTCCTGTCTAGTCACTGCTATTAATAATTTATCAGACAATCACTCTGCAGGGCAGAGAAAGAAATTGGTTTTAAGTCCACTGAGAGATTGTGTGTGTGCGCGCGTGTGTGTGTGTATGTGTGTGTGCACTGCGTGTCTGTGTGCATGCGCACAAGAGAGAGTGTGTGTGTGTGTGTGTGTGTGTGTGTGTGTGTGCATAAGCGTGTAATTATGTGTGCCGTATTCTCGCGTGCCTCTGCGTGTTCATGTGTGTGTGTGTGTGTGTGTGTGACGGACTATGAAAAACGACACTCCTATATCTGTGATGAAATCTTGTGATGGCTACATCAAACGACTTACTTACGCTGTCAGCACGAGCAAACAACATGATCAGAGGGACCAATGGAATAACTTCACAACCCATCACCGCATCGTTAGAGCAAATACAACACGCATCAGCAGCCCAGTCGCATTTCAGGTAATGAGATTAAGCAACCGCTGCCTGCTACCATGCTCCTTCTGCCCCAGACTGGGGAGCTCATTGGAGCCGGCATGGCTGTCAGATTACGCTGAGTGTGTTAGATGGGAATGAGAAGGGGGCATGGTCCACTCTGTCTTACTCCAGCTAAACACACTATTTATTATCCCTTAGCTAGGCCTGTCTTGCAATAGTAATAACAAGTACAGTGTCTCGGACTTGATATAAGATACAGTCTTACTTTCCTGCTTTTTGGACCACTTTTGCAAAGGCAAATGGAACATTTTGGATAGAGATCAATGTATGCATCATTTTCTATTGAGAGGTTTCAGGTCTGTTTTTGGATAGAGAAGAAGTGTGCCAAAAGAGCAGGATTCAAACCTATGACGCAATTGCAACTAGGACCTGTGTCTCATTGCAATAACTCCTACAAAATCCAGGAGAGTTGAACATCACAGCAAAGCTTTCCTCCTAGGCCTTCAAGCCAAATCACTCAGCTTTTTTCCCCCAGATTGTTCGTCTGACCATCACGTTTTGCAGGTCAACACTGGGGTGAGCACGCTCACTCACCTAATGACCTCAGTTCATTTCGGCAGGTGTCGGAGAGTCTCCTGAGGGATTTGCTTAAATGTTATGAGACCCTGCTGGCTACTCCTCCCCATGCAAAGCTGGCCAGTTCCACCTATGGGGCACAGTCAAGCTCAAACCCAAGACAGCTGGCCACTTTAATGCTGCCACCTGGGATGTCAGAGAAATGTTGAGCAAGTTCAAGTGGGTTTCATGGTTTTACAGTCAGATTTCAGTTAGATATTTTCAGTTAGATATTTTCAGTTAGATATTTTCAGTTAGATATTTTCAGTTAGATATTTTCAGTTAGATATCTAGATACAAATGATTTTTTTTTTGCGCATATTGTTTTTGCTAGGATAACAGACAGTTTTATTATGGTGACCAGTATTCAGCCATAGCACCCGGGCCATAAAATCCATGTAAATGGATGTTGAATGAGCGATCGCATAAACAGCAGCGTATGATGAAGTAACACTTAGCAAACAGAGAGACTGGGCATAACACAATTCCCAATGGGCTGGGACCCAAGCTATTATCTTTACAGTCAGAACATATTTCGACTGTGTACAGAGGTGAATGCTGGGCTTCAATTGATGGCATAGTGCTACTGTGGGAGGATGCTGTTTAGTAGCAACCGCTGTGCCTACTGACAATTTAAACAATGGCATCTTCTTCCTACTGTGACCTAACGCCTGGAGACGATACAAACTACTTTAACATTCTGGAGGTTATAGCAAAGTTTGTGGAGTTTGGTGGCTCTCAAATTCTGACTATCTCAGCAAAGCTTGCCAGTTACCTTTTAGTAGTCTGGTCTGTAGTCAGCTAGCATTCAGTAAGGTTGTTTATTAATATTTACCAAAGCACTTAAAATGGACTCCCCAGACCTCCTGTAGCCTCATGTGTAATTCATCCGCAGCTTAGCGTTTTTTGTCATGAATCTTGTTCTGGAGGCAGATCTGCCACCTAGGCAGAAATTGAGATTGGTGGCCTCAGTGTTGAAGGCGAAGCTTACATTTCAAACGGACTGCATGCTCTGAGAGGGCCAGGGTTAATGTTTGTATCTACCCTAACCTTAAACCTTACCCTAACCTTTAAACCTAACCCTTACACAACTCTAACCTTAACCGTTTGACATTTCAGATTCAGTCGCGGTGGTGAAGGCTTGGCAGGAGGGAAAGCGTCATCCATTTTGCTGACAATTTTGTATGTTGTTCATTCACTGAAGTATTACTGAACATTCATTCCCAGCCTCCATTTTGGTTCAGGGCGTTCACCCATCCCTATGAATGCCTCTACTGTAGTGTCCATTTTGGCCCAAAAACTGAACGTAAGCCTCTCAAAACTCCTTGCAGTTTAATTACACCGGTTTGGTCCCACGTAGGTCTGTGGCCCCTGTGTCCCTCCTGCTGTTTCACCAGTCGCTCGCTTCATTAGCTGTGAGTCGGGAGTAAATAACAGGATGAATGAACGGTGCCAGGCCAATGAAGTGTGCCATCAAGCATCATGCGTCTGGCTCTGCCAAGGCTTTTAGTGCGGACCGGGGGCTTTGACAGATGCTAATATATCTGCTGAAGGTGAATTATCTGGACAAATGCAGACAGGCATAGAGAGGAGGAAGACAGAGAGGAAGAGGGGGACGAAGACAGAGAGCGAGAGAGAGAGACGGAAAAAGAGAAAAGGAAGATAGAAGGAAGAGTGAATGGAAGGGAGAGAGAAAAACAGCAGGACAGACAGAGAGGAGGGTAGACAGGCAAGGCTATTGAAGGACAAAGGGAAGCGACAGAGAGGAATGGGGAGATATGGAGAAGTGGGGGAGACCGGGAGAAAACAGAAAGGGTATTAGATAAGAGAGAGAGGGGGAAGCCACGGAGAGAGACCTGGAGAGAGACCACATATTCGCCCCTCTTTTTACTCTATCCGATGATTCTGTGTGTTTTGGTCATCAAAACTATATGAGATTGTTTTTGTTTTCTGTTTTACAGTATCACAAGCCGACAGCTCTCCCCTCTTCCTCCCCACGTCTCTTTCATTCTCCTGCTTCTTTTTATCTCACTCCCTCGCTTCCCCAAGAAGTCTCTTCCACTGATTGCCGGTCAGAGGCAGCCTGAGGTGGCAAAGGCCTCATCACATCTCCTCATCTCCCTCCCAGAGAACGGGGGTTAACCTCACTCTCTGTCCTTCTCTCCTTGTGTCTTTCCTTTTGGCCTTTTGCCTCAGTGCTATTTATCCCCTCACTATCCCCTCCCCTCTTCCTTGGGCAGTACACACCGAGGTCACCCTAACCCTCTCACACCCCTCCCTCCCTTTCTCCCTCCCTGTCTCCTCCCGCTGCTCTCCCGGGGCAGCACTGTACTCGGTCACGGTAGGGGCACTCTCCATTCCTCTCCAACCCCCCCCCCCCCCACCTTCCCCTTTATTCCGCTGTCACTCTGCGTAGCCCTCCAGGGCGGCACACTCCCTTGTGACACTGACACACAGTGACGTCCAGGGCCTTTGCCGCGCTCTGGACCGTGCCCCCCGGAGCTCTCTCGCGAAGCCACTGAGTCCGTCGAGCTGAAGGTAGTCGGCACAAGACGCGGCCTTGAGGGACGAGAAGCGTCGTCCTCCCCGTGAGGGAGTCGCCGCGCTCAATTCTAAGCGTTATTGGCTTTTTGAATGACGTGAACGTCGACCGGTTTAAGGGTGAGCCGCACGTGTCTGTGCCCAGTAACGGTTGGTTAAAATGAAGCCCGGGGATGTGGACGGTTAACGTATACGCTCCTGTACCCTCCTGGCCGTCGGTTCGGTTTCCACGGGAGACGTGCTAACTGCTGCAAACGGCGCTAAACCAGAGTGTCCAATAAATGACTTCAGTGAAAGGACATTTTCTGAGCACGGGGATACTGGTCTGAGATGCCCCGCGCCAGGCGGGGGGGGGGGGGGGGGCGGGGGGGGTCACACGGGGCTTGTGCGCGTGCTTGGTACTTGGTTGATTTTAAAAGACATTGACAGAGGTAGCCTTGGACTGCCGCGTTCGTCCAAGTCTCCTTCAGCTGCAGGCCTTGCTTGACTTACAGCAGCTCTAGACAGTCATTTGTCCCTTTTCCTGTCCCTGCCGGCCCTCAACATACTGTACTCTACGAATGCATTACAGTGCCTGCCTTGGACTTGGCTTTGGCAGTAGGGGCGGGAGTTGGGAGCAACTCGATACGCTGCTAACGCTAAGCGATATGTCCTGTGGCTTTCACAATCCTTTGTGTTTTGTTAGTTGATTATATCGTTTTGTTTGGCGATTTGAGGTTTTGACACATGCGTCCGCTTCTGAGGGACAAAAGCGAGTTCTGATCTGTCATGAAGTGCTGAAAACAAATGGATTATTCAGAAAGAGGATGCAGAACACATTTATAAGGAAAACCCGTTCAAGTTTTAGTTCACATACAGCGAGTTGGATGATATTGCGATATTGTCAAAACAATGCTATCTGTCTAAGGCAATATTGTAACTGATAATATAACACAATATTAGTCCTTAGTTGCCATGATATCCTCATGTGGTCCTTTAGTGTAGAAGGGCTTAGAGAGGAATGTTGATGAGCTTCAACATCGTGTCAAACTCGCCTCGGCAACGCATTCTTTCCCAGCTAGTACAGCTTCCATTAACGTTCATTCATTGCATGCCAAACCCCCTTTCATGTATTTTGTGTGCAATTTCTTCCCTATTCACACACGTTCTCAGTTTCATATGTGTCCGTTTCTGGCCTTAATGTGGCTGTTCTTCCTACAGTAGCGCTGGTTGTCTAGGCTGTCGTGTGTAGTAGGAGTGGACTTCAAGGCCCTGCTGGGTTTCAGGGTCTGACATCATGCTTTACAACAGCATGAAAGACACAGTGCTAAAATTACCCTACCGCTGGTGAAAGACATGGAATGAAAGAACGAGGGAGAAAGAGAGAGGGAGGAAGCGAAGTAGGGAGGGAGGGGTGTGTGTGTGTGTGTGTGAGAGAGAACAGAAAAGTGAGAGAGTGAGAAAGGAGGAGAGGGAAAGAAAGGAGAGTGCTGATCCAAGCCGAGCACGGCAGCTTCAGAGATGCAGAAATCAAAGAATTGGTTTTGAGAGGATGTGCTAACGGAACAAAGTGGGGGGAAAGAAGGGGGGGGTGATTAGAGAAGGAGAAGGAGAGAGGAGGGGAGGAGAAACAGAGGAAGGGAAAAGAGGAGAGGAGGGGAGACAGAGGGGAGGAGAGAGATGATTACAGGAGGGGGGGGGGAGGGGAGGTGAGGCTTTAATTGAAGGCGCAGAGTGGAGCCACAAAGAGATGAGTGAGATAGCTACTGTACACACACTCTCTCTCCCTCTCCTCTCCTCTCTGCTGTGCCATTTGAAAAAGAGACGAGACACAAAGGAGAAGTGACAGAAGTTCATAGCTCTAATAGACTCTCCCCCATCTCCCTCCCTCACTCCCTCTCTTTCCCTCACATCTCCATCCTCTCTTTTCCTCACTCCCTCTATTTCCCTCACATCTCCTTCCTCTCCCTCCCTCCCTCCCTCCCTCACTCCCTCTCTTTCCCTCACATCTCCATCCTCTCTCTTCCTCACTCCCCCTCTTTCCCTCACATCTCCATCCTCTATCTTCCTCACTCCCCCTCTTTCCCTCACATCTCCATCCTCTCTCTCCCTCACTCCCTCTATTTCCCTCACATCTCCATCCTCTCCCTCCCTCCCTCCCTCCCTCTCTTTCCCTCACATCTCTATCCTCTCTCTTCCTCACTCCCCCTCTTTCCCTCACATCTCCATCCTCTATCTTCCTCACTCCCCCTCTTTCCCTCACATCTCCATCCTCTCTCTCCCTCACTCCCTCTATTTCCCTCACATCTCCATCCTCTCCCTCCCTCCCTCCCTCTCTTTCCCTCACATCTCTATCCTCTCTCTTCCTCACTCCCCCTCTTTCCCTCACATCTCCATCCGCTCCCTCCCTCCCCCTCTTTCCTTCACATCTCCATCCTCTCTCTTCCTCACTCCCTCTCTTTCCCTCACATCTCCATCCTCTCTCTTCCTCACTCCCCCTCTTTCCCTCACATCTCCATCCTCTCTCTTCCTCACTCCCTCTCTTTCCCTCACATCTCCATCCTCTCTCTTCCTCACTCCCCCTCTTTCCCTCACATCTCCATCCTCTCTCTTCCTTACTCCCTCTCTTTCCCTCACATCTCCATCCTCTCTCTTCCTCACTCCCTCTCTTTCCCTCACATCTCCATCCTCTCTCTTCCTCACTCCCCCTCTTTCCCTCACATCTCCATCCTCTCTCCCTCTCTCCATCTCACCCTCAATTCAGTTGAAAGGGATTTATTTAGAGAATTCTGACATTCAGAAAATGTACACGACAATCTTTTTCGAAAAAGGTAAAGTCATTTCCGATGTTATTTCGCTGGCCACGTTCAGCGTTGACGGGACACGTAGTTTGCGAGAACTAATGACACGGCAAAATAAACCCGAGATTGGTTCTGTTTATAGAGTCGTTGGTGCCCTACCGGCTGGCTGCCCTTCCCTCTATGGTTCACGGACGGCACTGCTGTGGCGGCACATCGCTGTATTCCACGTAGCGGACGCAGGAGTTCGCCGTGTTTGATTCGATTTCAAACTCTTTGTGGGTCTGCACGATCTGAAAGAAGTTTGTGTCTCTAATATGATCACCGTACGTCTGGCGGGACTATCGGAAGTGCAGCTCCGTTTTAATCTGGTTTCGTGTGCACTGTGTGCATTGCCTGTCTCTCCCTGACAGCCAGGCCTTTCGCTGGCAGCCTCTCTCCATAGCAAGGCCATGCTCGACGAGTGCGTACGTCTGTTCCATGTTACTGTGGCGGTGGTCACTGGGGCTCTGTCAGGTCAAAACCAACTGGCTTAGGTGCTTCTTCTCTAGGTTCATCTTTCTCTGGGTGCTTGAGTCTGGGTTTCCTTTACATGGGTGAGACATTTAACAGCTTCTTTCTGTCTAAGACTTTGATGATTAACGGGTATAGTCACAGTTCAGCTCTGTATGCATTTTTGGGGGATTCGCCTAGTATACTGAGAATATGCTTGGGTAAATCTGTATGCAGTTTCCTTTGGGTGTTTATTCTGTTTTCTGAAGTCTTGGTTGGTAATTGGATCTGTCTCTCTCTCTCCCATATCCCTCAATCCCTCTATCGCTCTTTCTCACCAACCAATCTCCCTCCATCTCTCTCTGCCTCACTTTATCTCCCTCTCCCTCCCTTTCAACAGTTTTTGAGTATTAGAATACAATCTTATCTTAAACAGTAACACCTTCTCAGGATGTTTTGGGTATTTCAGAAGCAGGGCTATTAACTGTTAAAATATTACAGATATAAATGCAAGAGGCAGAGAGTTGAAGATACAACGTCTTTTCTCTTTACATCTGTAATAGTTTTTCTTCAGCCTTCATACATCTTACAGGTAGATATAAGCTTAACAACTGAGACTCGGCTTGTCCATAGAAAACAATTACATGCATTACTGCTTTCATGTCATCTACTCTTTTTAGCAACTGACTGTATCTATTGGACATTGTGTTGTGGTGCTGACCTTGTGTTGTGGTGTTGACCTTGTGTTGTGGAGTTGACCTTTTGTTGTGGTGCTGACCTCGTGTTGTGGTGCTGAACTCGTGTTGTGGTGCTGACCTTGTGTTGTGGTGCTGACCTCGTTTTGTGGTGTTGACCTCGTGTTGTGGTGTTGACCTTGTGTTCTGGTGCTGACCTCGTTCTGGTGTTGACCTTGTGTTCTGGTGCTGACCTCATGTTGTGGTGTTGTTTAGTCCACCTGTGCAATGACTATTAGGCCTACTTCTTGAACTAACACTTGTTTACTTTATTCTGGTTGGCTAAGAGCATGCAAACAAGGCCAACCACCCACCAACCCAATACAATGTACCATAACAACGTCCCTTCCCTTGAGAAAGCTGGCTTCCTGTCCACGTTTTGCAAACAATCCTTTTTTTCTCCTCCGTCAGCTAATGATTAGAAATCCCCAGCTACAATATTTTAAACTGCATCTAATTACATCTAATTGAATTGAAGTTTGAAAATGGAAATGAGATGGAGAGGAAATTGTAGGCCAGCAGAATATCATCCAAGGCTGTATGAATTGGTGGGCTTCCAGGACAGATCTAGGATCAGATTATCTCTCCTGTGTACAGATCTCATTTGTGGGGAAAGGAACCACAACTGACCGTAGATCAGCGCTCCCTTGTAAACACTGTGAATGTTAAGTTGTGCTCAATCTGTGGTATGCTGTTAGACAGGCTCTACCACTGTTCATTTCTTTTGAGAGGAACGTAAAGCCAGTCAGAGCGGAGAAGAGAAAAATAGAACACTGGATCTTAAGCGGAGAAGAGGAAATCCATGCTGTGAGGATTTGCTAAAAAAAAACACACACACTGGCCAGCCTGCAGGGAGCGCATTAGCGTTAGCTGAAGCGGGGTTGCGTGCATGTCTGTGTGTGGCACCGCGCCGGCATCGTGCACACTCGGAGCCTGTTCCCATCTCCAACCGCACCGCCGATCCTTCTTTGGTTTGTTCCCCCCCCCCCCCCCGACGCTCCGCGGTCGTCTCTTGTCGAGCATGACATGCATTTCGCACTGCGAATATGCAGAGAGCCCGGGGCCAATCCCGCTGACACCTCGGCCCGTTCCCTCAACACCCCCCCCAACACCCCCCCCCCCTCCTCGCCCCCGCTTGACCGCCTCACACCTCTATCTGAGTCACTGCCGGGGAATGCATTAAGGGCCTCGCACAGCTGCTTAGACAGACCCCCCCACCCCCCCCCCCCCCACCCCCCGAATGGTTTGTTTGAGCTAGCACAGAAAGATGATCATGAGGAACGATCTGTGGTGTGAGGGTGTCACCGGATCACAAGAAAACAGTGGCTAGGTTTAAGCTGGCGCATGCCTGGGAACGCAAAGGAGTCCTTCCAGTAAAAAGCCGTGTAACAGCACATACTGACAGAAGCTCGGTGAAGAAATTAGGTGACGGACCATTTCAGCCTGATGGTTGACACTCAATGTACCCCTTGAAGAGGCTTTTGGCACAGCCCAATGGGGTGACGGGGTAGCATTCACAGTGCTGCACAATTACCAGGATGTGTTTAACAGCCCACAGAGTGCTGCTGAAGGTTTTTGTTTTTGGCGCAGGGTTTACCCTGTGAAAATCTGAGGGGAGGAACAAAAACAGAGTGCTTCTTAGCTGGAGGAGAGGAGAGCTAGTCTGAAGAGTGGGTCCTGTCCATCCATTAAATATGCCCTCTTGAGGTTTTGTATCATTTCAACAAGTAGTTGGGAAATTGTTGCTCAACAGCCAGAATGGGTCTCATTTTTATTTTTTTTACTACATCATCTAAATGTGTCAACATCAATCCAATGTGTAACATATTAAATTATTTGTTGGGTTTAAGATCCCATAATACATCTTTCAAAAGTGGACCACACACTGGAAAGTGAGCACTTTCCTGACCTTCCATTAAGGCCATGTTGTTGGGTTTTTCCACTTTGCCCTGAGGGGTGTGTGTGTTCATGTGTGTGTGTAGCAGTTGGACTATAATTTTGTGTTCAGAGAGGCTTGTGTGTAATAAAACCGAGCGCCTGCTTTTTCAGACGTTTTGGAAATGCAGCTTTTTTTGCAGCTATTGATGAGGAGAATTTACATGTGTGGGATCGGCTACCAGCCACTAACCCCTCTCCAAACTACCGCTCAGTGCTTAATGGATTTTGCTGCTGCCTGTATAAAAAAAGACATGTCTGCTTAACCAGTAATCTTTAGCAAATATAAGCACAGCACTAAGGGCAGTGGTTTTTTCCCATGGAGAGGAGAGAAGCTAACATGCAGCTTTATAGTATTACTACGCTATACTACTTGCCAAAAACGCAAGACAGACCTACAGTTAGTAGCGATTTGATGTGCAAACAGTGGCTATATGGCGGAAGAATTGCAAAGCTTTGAAACTGCGATGTATGGTGGATCAGTTGTGGCTGATAACAACGAGTTGTGATTTATTATGTCCAGTGATTTGTAGATCAGCCAGTCAGCAGCTGTTTTGATCTATTCAACTGTGACCTCTGTATGTGAGTCCAAAACAACAGGTGCGGAACATGATTGGCATCCATACGGAGAGAGAGGTTTCCGGGTGGACGGACAGGGCCGGCGAAAACCTGGGGGCATCGGCGAAAACCTGTTTGTTATTGAATGGCTGGCTGGTTAGGGTTTGAAAGAGACCGAGGCCTTTCAGGGTGCAGTTCCAGTTCAAATATGTCTCATGGAAGCAATATGGAAGAAACAGGTCAAGCACACAACTGTGTAGATAGATGCAGGCTTAATTATTTTGAGATAAGAACAAAATGGGAAAATATCACACGAAGAATAACAAACTTTTAAAAAGTCTATTAGCTGAAGAAAAGATCAACCCACAACGGCGTCGTTTGCAGGCTCTCGCACACACACCCACCCACACACACACACACACACACACACACACTGCTCAGTAGCCGTGTTAGAGTCTCTAACAAGGAAATCATTTTCACTGCTCACGCACTGGATGAAATACAATGTGATGTGGCAGTAAATATTCATGCCAGTGTGCTGGGTAAAGCTGCAAAGAACGGTGGTATTCCTGTGATTTATGCCACACTAACTGGGGCACCTCAACACGCTGTGACATAATCCCAGCCTATGGAAGAAAACGGACCGCTGCTGCTGCTCAGTTTTGAGCATAATGAGCATGTGAGGTTGTTTACAACAAAACGATGAGGGCAATCAATGGAGAAAGCTCTTTGAGAATGCGTTATATGTAGTGAGTGAGGTCAAGCCGTAATATAAACCCAACATTTCACATGTTTTTACCCGGGGAAGGAAACTGTTTTCTGGAGAAACAGAAAAGACTGGAGAGTTTTGTGTATGTTAATATCGACAGTGACAGGGGGTTTAAAACACTACCGTCCAAGCTCTCAGCCATCCCCTTCAATTTCCTTTGTTGATTACAGTTGTTAGGCTTTCTGTGCTGTGCTAGAGGTGTGTTAATGTTCAGGCTGTTCTCTTCACCCATAAGGTGGGTTCACCATGTTGGTATTGAGCAGGGTTCTACTCCATTTCAGTTCCAGTCACTTCAGGACGTACACAAACACTCCTTCACATGCCTTCCAATTGGGAACATTTGGAATTGGGTATTTGGGTTTACATTCTTGTTTGACCGGAATTAAAATGGAATTAAAACCCAACCCTGTGATTCAGCTGCCAGTCTCTGCCAATATCCCGACCAATGAAACTCCCCCGGGAGGCCTCATTATAATAATGATATAGTCTGCTTTGACTGAGGCCTAATGCCTATCTGCAGGGAGACAAAGAGCTATGGCAGGCAACAGAAAAAAGAGCCAGGCATTTCATATAGTACAACTGATGCTCTGGAGATATCCAAATCAGAGCAAGTAGACTGGTCTGTAGTTGGCTCTTCATAGAACTATAACAACTAGATTGTGCTGCAGCTAGGTCATTTAGCTGACTTAATCTGACATACTGTTGATGTCTTTTTGTAAATCCAGCAAAAACCTGTAACCGACCCTGAAGGTTATCATGCACACTGTATACAGGTGGCCTGTAGTCCAAAACGAATGCATTTAGACTGCCTTGTAACATGTTAGGATTAGTGTTTTGCTCTATGTAATGTGACTTAATTCCCTGCAGACTGTGAGGTCATATTCTGCCTTTGCTCTTTATCCTCCTAATGCTATGTTAGCACAAAGCTTCTGACTGGATCACACACACCTTCCTTCACAAAACGGGATTTGTCATTGAGGTTGCCTAAATCACCGAAATGACAATGTTGTGAAGGGACACCCTACGTTATAACGACCCTTTCAAAGTATCCCACATATACACACTCACCTAAAGGATTATTAGGAACACCTGTTCAATTTCTCATTAATGCAATTATCTAATCAACCAATCACATGGCAGTTGCTTCAATGCATTTAGGGGTGTGGTCCTGGTCAAGACAATCTCCTGAACTCCAAACTGAATGTCAGAATGGGAAAGAAAGGTGATTTAAGCAATTTTGAGCGTGGCATGGTTGTTGGTGCCAGACAGGCCGGTCTGAGTATTTCACAATCTGCTCAGTTACTGGGATTTTCACGCACAACCATTTCTAGGGTTTATGAATGGTGTGAAAAGGGAAAAACATCCAGTATGCGACAGTCCTGTGGGCGACAATGCTTTGTTGATGCTAGAGGTCAGAGGAGAATGGGCTGACTGATTCAAGCTGATAGAAGAGCAACTTTGACTGAAATAACCACTCGTTACAACCGAGGTATGCAGCAAAGCATTTGTGAAGCCACAACACACACAACCTTGAGGCGGATGGACTACAACAGCAGAAGACCCCACCGGGTACCACTCATCTCCACTACAAATAGGAAAAAGAGACTACAATTTGCACGAGCTCACCAAAATTGGACAGTTGAAGACTGGAAGAATGTTGCCTGGTCTGATGAGTCTCGATTTCTGTTGAGACATTCAGATGGCAGAGTCAGAATTTGGCGTAAACAGAATGAGAACATGGATCCATCATGCCTTGTTACCCTCATTTATCATTCTTGCGTAGAAACAGGTGTATATGTTGGCGTAAGATTTTGCTTACACTCCTCTCACCGCCTGATTTATGAAGCTGTGCGTACCTTTAAAATCCAGGTGTATGCAATACCTTCCCTTGATAAATGCCGCGGCTAAAAACGACCGTCATTAGAATAACACGCCCCTATATATTCAAGTCTCCACTTCCCCCACGCCCTCATTTTACGCAATGGACACACGGAAGACGGCAAAAAAGAGAAACTTCTCTGACGTGGAGATTGAGACGTTCACCAGGGAGGTAGAAAGAAATAAAATTGTTTCATTTGGCAGTTTAAAAAGCGGAATAAAAGATGATGATTTGATGTGGAGTACCATTCATTCACATGAATAATTGCATGACAATTTGTAATATTCGTCTTATTATTTTATGATATTTATTATTAATGACGTTTATGTTATTTAGAAGACGAATGTCGTTATTATTATTATTTCTATTATTATTATTATTATTTAAAAGAAGAAGAATGTCTTTTTTATTATTTTGTCAGTCTGAATTCTATTTTGGTCATTAAAAGCCTTTTATTACTGAACCCAGTACGTGCGCAACTGCCGGGCCTAACCCTGAAACGTCATGTAAAGCGCACAGGCTCGCATCTGAAGGAATACATATAAATCAAATGCTTTGGTAAAGTCACACAAATTAAACATTGAAGTCCATGTTGCACAAAAATAAACACTGAAGTTTGTAATTATTATGTTGTTGTTTGTTTTTTTACAGTGGGTCATAATATATCATATCTTTTAGTTTGTCAGTGCGTTAGGATTTTTTTTTCTGCGCATTTCCGCACTAACTCAAAACGTGCGTACACCACCTCCTGAGCTGGCGTAGGATTTGAGAGTGCCGTACGCCAATGTCCATATTGATAAATCTCAAAATCACCGTGGTTTTGGGTGTACGCCAGGTGTACGCTGGAAATTTGATGTACGCACTTTTGATAAATGAGGGCCAATGAGTGTAAATATACTACACAATGGGAGTGGGAAGATTTGGTCTCCATCTATTCCCCAAGGGGAACCAGCAGTGCCTAAAAAGTGACAGGAAGGTAGTGACAGAAAGGTTTCTAGGACTTAAAGACCCTGGGCGCTAAACCCAAACCCTGCTGCACTTCCTAATTAAAATTGAGATATTTAAACCACCACTAGATGTTTTTTACATAAGTAATTTTTCCATGTAATTGGAGTACCAAAACACAATTTAATTACAATACTTGAACCTTCTACCTGGCACAGCCGATACTGCCAGTGCTCAGTTACAGTAGTGCTCTGGGTCTTGGTCATCCTAAATCATCCTCTTTCCTACCATTTGCCCCTGGCCACTGCTGTTTTAAATGCTCCCATGGTCTGCTTTTTCCATCTGTCCTCATCCTGGCTCATCTGCAAGGTAGAGGTGTAACATGTCATTATTTAGTGTAAATGTTACTATACTGGTATAACCACCCTTCCCTCTTAGAAATACCATGCTGTTGCATGTTCAGATCGGGAAAAACTTTCCTTTTCAACTTTTTTGGAAAGGAAAGAAAAAGTTGCAGTGGTCTCTTATTTTTTTTTCTGGAACTGTACATGCAATAGTTAAAGCCAAAATGAACTACACTGACAACAACTTTTTTTCAGGCTAGTCAAGTAGCCAAATAATGTATCGTATGTAAATACTTTTAGCCTTAAAATAAATTTCAAATTTTCTAAAGGTATCATCTTAGTTGTAAAGTAGATAGTTGATGCTTTAGATCCTAACTTAAAGGTGCCATTTACATTAGCTTCTTCATAATTTTAGCTTGTGTTGAGAGTTTTAACGCTCTGCCATATTGCTGGTGACTAAGCTTACAACCTGACTGATGTACATACACATATAATATATACAGTGGATATAAAAAGTATACACACCCCTGATAAAATGCCCAGTTTGTTTTTCAATTGAATTGTTCACATTATAGGTCAAATTAAAGGCGGAAAAAGTTCTGACATGATTTATCTTTGTCAAATTTTTTTACATCACAAAAACCTGGCATTTTAACGGGTGTGTATACTTTTTATTATCCACTGTATAAACGCAACATGCAACAATTTTTGCAACAAGATTTTACTGAGTTACAGGTCCTATAGAAATTAACAGCATGTTGAAATACTGTAAATTCCCCAAAATAAATAAATAAATGTCCCAGAATAACCTTTTTCAGCTCATGAAACTTAACACCAGCACTTCACATGTTGCATCTATATTTCTGTTGAGTTTATTTAACCTATTTCTTTCATGTTTCAAAGATGCCTGTAGACAGGGAAGGTGTCACGTACACTTCTTACATTGCATTCATCCCCCTGAGCATTCCTACGGTCGTGCTTATGGTCTGACTCCCAACGGGAGGTAGTTCGTTTCGGGTCACATCAGGCTCTCAAAATGTGGCGTGAGCGAACAGATAAGTCGATAGTAAAACATTCCTGTCTATTTATGAATCTGTGAGCAATGCATGCCATTTTCAAACACTAAATAAATATAATAAGTAAAGTAATAATATTATTGGACGAATAAAAACAAGTACCTGACAAAAACAAGTACCTGAGACTGAAGAGAAGACTTTGAGCTATAGGTTTGACAGGTCGAGTGGCAGTAAGAAAGCCATTGCTAAGAAAGCCCAGGCCTCTGCTGAATATAAATTTTGAAACAAAACAAATTGCCTATAGGTTAATAAAATAATTAATGTACAGATAATGTACCAGCTTGAATATTGATATTATTATTTGGAATGAACGCATTCATTCAATGTTTTATTGTAATACACAGTGACTTGTGTTTATATAAAGCACTGTAAAGATGTCTAGTTAGTAGATGGATAGTGTATTATGTTATCAACATGTAATTTGCTATCATAATGGCAATTATGAAAAAGTCAATTAACAACGGAAGACAGACAGACCATTATAACCCCTTAAAAGGGTAGATCTTTCCATTTCCAAAATGTCACTGAATATGGTTTCCTACACCATCAAAAGGTACCTGTCTACTCTGAGTCTACTGCTTGCGTGATAGGCAGCTCACAGGACAAATGCTTCTAGCAGAGCTTGAAAAAGTTTCAGTTTCAACTGTGAAGAGAAGACTTCGAGCTACAGGTTTGACAGGTCGTGTGGCAGGAAGAAAGCCATTGCTAAGATGGGAAAATAAGAAAAAGAGGCAATGCCAATTGACTTCTGAAGACTTGAAGAAGGTCTTATAAACCAATGAATACAAATTGACATCTTCGGTTCATTACAGAGGTTAATTTTACGCAATCAAGTAGGCAAAAAGATGGTTCCTCAGTGTGTGACCCCAAGTGTCAAACATGGAGGAGGAATCATGATGGTCTGGGGCTCTTTAGGATCTGGAGTCAGCAACTTGCATAGAGTGAGTGGTCCCCTGAAACAAAATGGCTACCACAGCATTTGGCAGCGCCATGCAATACCCTCTGGTATACACCTAGTTTGTCAGGAGTTCATCCTACAGCAAGATAATGACTCAAATAATTTCTTCAGGCTATATAAGAACTACCTTAGTAGAAACAAGCAAGATGTTAGGCTTGAAATCATGGAATGGCCAACATAGTCTCCATACCTGAACCCCATCAAGCTGGTTTGTGATGAAGGGTGAAATCCAACTAACAGTGTTAGGAAGAACTTTCCCAACTAAATTTTATTTCAGTTATAGAATGATTGCTGCAAGGGTGTTTGGTTGTTATGTTTGCAAAAGATGGCTACTTTGATGAGTCAAAAATGTAGATAAAATATACATACACAATTGGTGTAAATAGAACAAAACTATTCTGTGATTTCTTTTTTTGTCTCCAACTGTTTATTTGTTCTATGCTTTAAATTCAGAGTATGTTAAGACATTAAACTGTTTGAATTTCAAAAAAATAATTGAGGTGTTCTAAAACATTTGAACAGTATTGTATATGAGAGAGATTGTTTTTGACCAGCCCACCCCAATAAATATGATACGGCCCCTACGGCAATTGCCAGAATGGCCAATCTGCCATCTGGCTGTTGTTGTAAACCATTTTATAATCTTGGTTGAGCCCTGGGAATTGACTTTCTGGGCGAAAAAGTGGACTACTTCTGGTGTGTGACGATAAAACCACAGCCAGAGACAACAAAAGGAAGTACTTCCCTGAGCCAATAACGTCTTCGTGTCCAAACGGCCATCGTGATCATTACGGCTCATCTAGAGTCAACGACAGCTTGTACGGTCTCCAAGGTAACCTGTCACACAATGATAGGTTAACAGCCGTCCGATCAGGACCCCAAGGACACCAGATGTCACTGCCAGTCACAGGGAGGCCTCGTCTGTCATTCTAGGGAGACGTTACCAGATTGACTGGAAGGAAAAAGGGAGGAAAAAGGGCAGACAATAAGAGAGAGAAAGAAGAGAGAGATGAAATGACACAGGTCATTAAAGAGAGTTGTGAGAGTACGGAAAGAGATGAGGGGAGGAAGTGAGAGAATAAAAGAAAGACAGAAAGTGAGAGTGAGATAAAGGAATGAAAGAAAGGGTGATCGGGATAGAGAGAGATAATAGCTCTCCTTTTGGGAATAAAAAATAAATAGAAAAAGACGATGACCTTCTCCCATAGTGGTCCTGTAGAAGACTTCATCGGCTGTAATTACCTGTCAAGTCAATGGGGGCTGGGACGTGATGGAGGAGAGGTCAGACTCCTGGTGATTACCATGACAATCATACCTCCTACCCACCGATACGGTGACGGAGAAGACCAGAATAGGGCTCACACGCTGGTTCAGGGTAGCCAAACGGTGTCAAATGTTTCCAGTACACATTTCAAAAGCATCGCCATTTATTGTCCATTCCAACATTTAACAGGTGAACGGGTGTCTGTGGTGAACCGTTAATCATAAAAAGATTACAAGAAAAAGAATGAATGGGGATAAAGTGGAAACACAACATATTAACTTTGTCCACGTAAGCACTTGTACATTGTTAATCTTTTTAATGGATGGTTCAGCGACTTCTTTCCCCCTCTGTATTCATTGGGAAGCACTGTAACCAGTAAGATGTACATGCGGAGAATAAGCGGCATTGTACTACATGTATATCAGTATTTTACAGGATCCCTGGGCCCAGGCCCCTCAACACCAGAGTTATTGGACAGAACTGTTAGAACTGTTACAGACCTGGTGTCCCCATTCGTGTCAATGATGGCATTATCAACTAATCCTATGTCTGCAGGTTTGACGCCCTGCAGGGAATGACCACGGATTAACCCACCTGCTAATAGTAATTATTATTAGTATATTTTCTCTTTCTAACACTTCAGCTGTGTTTATACACAGGGTGCACATAACTGGTACGCAGGTACGCATGCGCGACAAAAATCAGGAATGCGTAATGCCACTTGTGTTACTACGCGCCTAAGCGTACTTGACCGATCTTCTCATCTAACCTTACATGACATGTTGCTTGTCAACTACTGTCAGAGATGTCCAAAAAGCAACAGACATTAAGCAGCTTCTTTGGCGTTTCGCCACCTACAAAGAAACGCCAACTGGAGCCACAGCCGAAGAAAATACTTTTTTCGGAAAAGTGGCTCCAAGATGTGCAGTGGCTTGAAGCTATAACGATGAGCGCACTGAAATGTGGTGCAAGATGCCACATCTAGCAGACAAAACAGGTGCGTTTTATAAAGGCTCAAAGAATTTCAACCATCCTTTATTTGACAAACATGAAAAGAGCAAGGAGCATACGAATGTGGGGCAAGCCATTGCTAATAAACAAGCTAGTCGAGAAGAAATGTCCAGTCGCCCACTTGCCAGATGGCGAGACAAGCTGAATGAAGAACAGCGGCAAGCTCTGTTTAATATTTTTCTCCTCGCCTTCCATAAAGCTAAACACGCACGTCCCATGTCTTCCTATTCTGAGGATATTCCTTTACTGAAGCGGCTTGGAGTAAATGTCGGTGGTGCATATCATTCACGTGAAGGGGGCACACGGATCACGCAGAGCACCGCTCACACCATCAGCGGGGAGTTACGAGCCAAGTTGCAGACAGCTGAATTTTGGGGGCTGCTTTTTGATGGATCTGAGGACATCACAAAAACTGAGCAGGAAATCGTTTACATTGTGTCTTGTGTCCAGCAACGGAGAGTTTACTGCTGACTTTATTGGACTGATTGAATTGGGTGCGGACCGAACCGCGCAGGCCATAACTGACGGACTTGTGAGACTTTTCCAGGACACAGGCTTGGATGACTGGACAACAAAGTTGGTCGCTGTGTGCACAGATGGGGCTGCTGTCAATGTCGGTCTCTACAACGGCGTTGTGCCAAAGCTCCGGCAACTTGCTGCGGTTGGAGACTCCCTTGTGCGCATTCTGTGCACCGCACATACACTGGAGAATTGCGCAAAATCAGCTGATCGCAACGTTCCTTACTGTGAGACATTTAATCGCTCTGTGGTCAAGCTGCTGCAGTTTTATTTACGAAAAGGTGGAGCAAAAAAAACTGCTGCACGGAAGAAGCAATGTGAAGAAAATTGAATCTCCTTTGTGAAACTGGGTAAGTTTCATAATATCAGATGGTCTGCATGGAGGCATGAAACACTGTTAAAAATGTCAAGACTATTGCCAGTCATTAAAATGCAACTTTTGGCATTTATAAAACATTTTGAAGACCACATCTATCAATCAAATGTATTTATAAAGCCCTTTTTACAACAGCAGTTGTAACAAAGTGCTTTACAGAGACACCCGGCCTTAAACCACAAGGAGCAAACAACAATAGTGTTGAATTTCAGTGGCTAGGAAAAACTCCCTAAGAAGGTCGAATTTTAGGAAGAAACCTAGAGAGGACCCAGGCTCAGAGGGGTGACCAGTCCTCTTCTGGCTGTGCCGGGTGAGATATTAAGAGTCCAATTGGAATAATAAATAAATGTATCTGGGCTAAATCCAGAGTCTATTTGATTTTAGACTAGGTCAGAAATATGACCAGGTGGACAAGGACAGGGACAGCAACGGGCCCCCCAAACCAGGTAATCCGCAGGTGTGGACCAGGACCTCATCTCTTCCTAAAATGTTCAACTGGAGGAGACTGAGAAAAGTTAGTAGTGCATTCCTCATATCCCCCAGCACAATAATATAGCAGCGTAACACCTTGGAACTGAGACGGGGGGGTCCGGTGACACTGTCCCCGGACAGGGCTCAACAGGCAGGAAATCAATCCACCCACATTGCCAGGCATCAACCAAAGGGACACCCACCAACTGCAACCCCCCTGAATGAGGACCGAGTATTGCTAGCAGCGTACAGCCCAATTGCACAGGTGCGCAACAGAGAGTCAACAACAAGCCAGTGACTCTTCCCCCGAAAGGCATTGGAGGGAGGGCATCCCAGTGGCGACGAGAGCCCACCTGGCAAGACAGCAAGGGTGGACAGTATCAAGCCTACTGGTCACCTTCACGCCCCCGGGCCAGACTACACCTAATTATAAACTGTGCTGTAGAGATGAGTTTTTAGTAGACACTTGAAAGTTTGCACTGAGTTTGCATTTCTAACCTTAACTGGCAGATCATTCCACAGTAGTGGAGCTCTATGAGAAAAGGCCCTGCCGCCAGCTGTTTGTTTAGAAATTCTAGGTACAATTAAAAGGCCTGCATCTTGCGATCGTAGGTTACGTGTAGGTATGTATGGCTGGATCATTTCAGCAAGGTATTGATTTATAGGTTAAGAGTAAAACCTTAAAATCAGCCCTAACCCTAACAGGCAGCCAGTGTAAGGACGCTAGGACAGGAGTAATGTGTTACATTTCTTTTGTTCTAGTTAGGATTCTAGCAGCCGTGTGCAGCACTAATTGAAGTTTATTTATTAATTTGTCTGGATAACCAGAGATAAGAGCATTGCAGTAATCTAATCTAGAAGTAACGAAAGCATTGATACATTTTTTCTTCATCAGTTTTTGATAGAACATCTCAAATTTTTGCAATGTTTCGAAGATGAAAATAAGCAACTCTTGAGACATATTTTATATGTTCTTCAAAGGAGAGGTCAGGGTCAAGGGTAACGCCAAGGTTTTTACAGTTTTTTGGGATACGACCATGCAGCCGTCGAGGTTCACAGTGAGATCTGCTAGCAACGCTCTTTGTTTTTTGGGTCCTAAAACAAGCATTTCTGTTTTCCTTGAGTTTAAGAGCAAGAAATTCTCTGTCATCCACTTCCTAATATCTGAAACGCATGCTTCCAAAGTAGCTAATTTAGGGGCATCTCCATGCTTCATTGAAATATATAACTGTGTGTCATCAGCATAACAGTGAAAGTTAATATTGTGATTTCGGATTACATCGCCCAGAGGGAGCATATATAGTGATAACAATAATGGGCCCAGAACCGAGCCTTGAGGAACTCCAAAGCATACCTTTGACTTGTCAGAGGATATGCCATCCACACTAACGAACTGATATCTTTCAGATAAATAAGATTTAAACCAGGCTAGAACATGTCCACGTAGCCCAATATGGGTTTCCAGTCTCTCTAAGAGAAGGGAGTGATCAATAGTGTCAAAAGCAGCACTAAGATCAAGAAGCAACAGGACGGAGGCGGAACCTTTGTCTGAGGCCATTAGAAGGTCATTTGTTACCTTCACGAGTGCAGTCTCAGTACTATGATGGGATCTGAAACCGGACTGGAGTATTTCATAAATGTTATTTGTCTTTAGGAAGGCATTCCGTTGTTGGGAAACACATTTTTCTAAGATTTTTGAGAGGAACGGGAGATTCGATATTGGCCTATAATTGTTTAATATGTCGGGAACCAGATTAGATTTTTTTAGAAGAGGCTTACTTTCCGCTATTTCTAGTGAGTTTGGTACACATCCGGAGGAAAGGGAGCAATTTATTATGTTCCGCATTGGCTGACCTAGCACAGGAAATAGCTCCTTAAGTAATTTTGTTGGAATCGGGTCTATCTACAATATCTATTTCTCGTGACAGGACTAAATCTAAGGTATGATTGTGGCAATGTGTTGGACCTGAGACATGTTGGATGAAACCCATTGAGTCAATTATGGCTTCAAAGGCTTTTTGAAGAGGATCATTGGACTTTTCCATATGAATATTGAAATCGCCAAAAATTAGAATACTATCTGCCATGACTACAAGGTTAGACAAGAATTCTGGAAACTCAGTGAGGAACAATGTGTATGGCCCGGGGGGCCTATAAATAGTAGCTATGTAAAATGATTTATCGGCCTGGTTAACTTTCATGAGTAAAACTTCGAAAGAATGAAACTCAGTGATATGTTTGAGAGTAAATTTATATTTACTGTCATAAATATTAGCAAAACCCCCTCCTTTTCGGGACGCACGAGGGATATGATCACTAGTATAACCAGGAGGAGAGGCCTCATTTAAGGCAATTAATTCATTAGGCTTTAGCCACGTTTCACATAAACCAGTAGCATCTAGTTTATGATCAGAGATTAATTCATTTACTGCAACTGCCTTTGGAGCAAGGGATCTAACATTTAGGAGTCCCATTTTGAGATGCGAAGTGATACAATCATTTTTATTTTTGACCGAGGTGGAGGAAGGCTCTATTAGGTTTCAGAAGGAAAAGCTGACCATTGGAGAATGTAAGAATGAACTCATGGTGGCCATTGGACAGTTCACACTTCTGTTTGATGGTGAAAGCCACAGGGCACACACTGTTTCTAATGCTGATGCTGACAGAGACAGGACACATTTACTCAGGGGGTTAATTGAAGAGTTTGAAATCAGATATGACTCCCTAAAGTCATGTGATCATTTCTTAGTATTTGATCCTTCAACATGGCCTCAGGAAATGCAAGACCTCCAAAGTTTTGGAAACACTACAGTTTGCAGCATTCTCAAGAAATATGAGGACACCTTGCAACTTGACAAGATACCACTGTGACAGAATGGATGCGCTTAAAGCAGGCAGGAAAACGCCTGGGAGCCTTGACTTGGTCCAAATAGGATATACAAGTAACCCAGATGCTTACTCCAACATCAACACGGTGGTTAAGCTGTCTCTTACACTGCCTTTAAGCAGTGCAGCTTGTGAGAGGGGATTCTCACATCTCAACATAATAAAAACCAAGTACAGATCTTGTCTGTCACATGGTCATCTCTCAGCCCTGATGCACATTCACCTGTCAAAGCAGACCACAGAGACATTTGACCCAAAGCCTGCTGTTGACCTGTGGATGGAGACAGCTAATCGGAGGTTCAATCGAGGACAGAGAGGTGCATCTCCAGCATCTTCATCATCTACCATGCAGGAAGCTGAATCAGATGACAGTGGGGGCGACACTGAAGAGGACAGTAGTGCCGGCACTGCGGAGGACAGTGAGGAAGACGGCACTTACTAAGACCACGCTACATATGGGGTGAGTACCAGACACCATGTGCTGGTACTCACCTGAGTAACTCACTGAAAAAAGTTATGTGCACCCCTGTTCATACATATTGTGAAAGTGAAGGTTTGCCTGGGCGAGGATCCAGTCTTTATTATGTAGATTTGTGGAGCATGTTTGTGTGTTGTTTGAACTTGGATTGAGTATAAATCCTATGTGGAACTTTCAAAGCACAAATAGGATACAAGAGTGGGCCATAACACAATAAACACGTTGGCACACACAGTTGCTGACAATGAACACACACACACACACAGATTCACACACACAACATCCTCACGACTTTGACCTTTCTTAATTTGCTACGGTGAAATAAATGAAGATGTGCTCACACATAATTATGTCCCACAGAGCCCAGGGAGGGTCAACAATGTTAGTTCCACTTTCTACTTTGATAACTCCGGTCTTTTTGACGGTGTGACCGTATTTCTTTAAATGTTAAACGCGTTATGTAGATCAGTAGTGTGCAAAATGTATAACGTTTGTCTGACCCTTTAACTTGCTTCTGACTAAGAAATTGGTCAGTATTTTGTAGTCTGCAGAGCCAGAATGTTTGGCCATCTGTATTGTAGATAAATGTAAGGATTTATGTGAGCCTGATCCTCACAAATGCAACACATCTATTGGTTCAGCACTTGACAAAGGATCTAGCTTAATGTATTAGTAAGAAGCTAGGAGGGAAACGTATGCTGTCTTTGTTAGCGTAGAATAGGAAACTGTAGGTCAGAGAGAGAAGGGCTTGGAGTCAGCGAGTAAAGCTCAGCTGAATATGTTGTCCCTACTCTGTTACTTATGGACTCATGGAATAATAACCCTCTATTTCCTGTCAGTCTCTCTATCGCTCTCTCTTGTTGTCTCCCCCCACTCCCTCTATCTCTTCCTGTCTCTTTTGCTAATCCAAATCTCTGTATGCCATTAACATATTCTCGCCTCCTCTCTCTCTCTTCTCCCTCTCTGTAGTAATGGGTGGTGTGGAGTCTCGTGGCGTCCTGAGGAAGATCAGCGACATGCTGGAGGTGATCCTAAAGCGGATGGACAGCCTTTCTAAATTGGACAACACCACGTCTAGTGACACCCGCCGTCTGGATGAGCTCAGCTCTGCCATCAACAGGTATGATTTGAATGGGCTCAGCTCTGCCATCATCAGGTATGGTCTGGATGAGCTCAGCTCTGCCATCATCAGGTATGGTCATGATGAGCTCAGCTCTGCCATCATCAGGTATGGTCTGGATGAGCTCAGCTCTGCCATCATCAGGTATGGTCTGGATGAGCTCAGCTCTGCCATCAACAGGTATGGTCTGGATGAGCTCAGCTCTGCCATCAACAGGTATGATTTGAATGGGCTCAGCTCTGCCATCATCAGGTATGGTCTGGATGAGCTCAGCTCTGCCATCATCAGGTATGGTCTGGATGAGCTCAGCTCTGCCATCAACAGGTATGATTTGAATGGGCTCAGCTCTGCCATCATCAGGTATGGTCTGGATGAGCTCAGCTCTGCCATCATCAGGTATGGTCTGGATGAGCTCAGCTCTGCCATCATCAGGTATGGTCTGGATGAGCTCAGCTCTGCCATCAACCGGTTTGGTCTGGATGAGTTCAGCTCTGCCATCAACCGGTACGGTCTGGATGAGTTCAGCTCTGCCATCAACCGGTACGGTCTGGATGAGTTCAGCTCTGCCATCAACCGGTACGGTCTGGATGAGCTCAGCTCTGCCATCAACCGGTACGGTCTGGATGAGCTCAGCTCTGCCATCAACTGGTACGGTCTGGATGAGCTCAGCTCTGCCATCAACAGGTACAGTCTGGATGGGCTCAGCTCTGCTATCAACAGGTACGGTCTGAATGAGCTCAGCTCTGCCATCAAACAGGTACAGTCTTGAATGAGCACAGTTCGGCCATCAACATGTACGGTCTGGATGAGCTAAGCCCTGCCTTTGACAAGTGTGGTCTGGATGTCCTTGGTCCCGTTTCCCCCTCCTCATCACTTTATTTCTGGTTCCCTCGCTTCCGCTTCCCCCCAGGTGTTTCTTCAGATTGACCAGAAAAGCTAAAGAGAGGTTGAATAGTTAAGATAGCCTCCCGCTCTTCCCACCTCCTTGTATTTTCTCTTTCTTCTCTTGACCTCCCCCATGTCCTCCTTTTATTTGTTGTACTGAATGTATTTTTCATCCTCCTCTGTCTCTCTCATCTGTCCTCCGTGGTCAGCTTCCTCATTTCCTCCCCTCAGGCAGCCAAGCTGCAGTTTTCCTGTTTTGATGAAGGAAACATGTTTGTCTGACCTTGTCGTTACAAATCTCTCTGTCCCTACTGTATCTGTGCTATGTGTTTGACTGGCAGTGCTCTCCATCTAAACCCTTTTAATTGCATTTCAAAGAAGTCCAAGACAACTTTGTGACTGGCGGAGATGACAAGATACGCAGGCAGACTTGTTATTCCTTTACCTCAGAGTCTCTTTCTTTCTCTCGAACTCCCTCCTTGTCCTTTTCTCAGACCTGTTCTCACCAGACAAAGGCTCAAATTCAGCCTTGCAGGTGTTTACCTGGAATCAGTGTTTGACAATGTTGCTCTCTGGTATAAAGATTCTGTGAAGACACTTGTCGTATCCTGTTGGTTCAGATTTAGTGCAGCCACAGGCTCTGATGTGAGGCTTAATAAGTCTGTGAAGGCTTATCAGACCTAGTACCGCATTGGAAAAACACAAGTAGCCATTGAAAGGTTTGTCTGAGTCCTGAAAACGGGTCGTTACTTGTGTTCTGTTTTCCGATGCAGAACAGCCATGATTTGTTATCAATAGCAAATTCTGGCACTTAGCCTTTAGCGGCTGAACAGTTGTCTTTGGCTTGGGACGGAGATTCACCGGAGGCGCTTCTAGTAATTGGCATCCAACAGCGCAGCAGCATCTCGCGAAAGAGGTCAAAACACGCAGATTTTCATTGGTCTCGGACAGTGGTTGTGGAGGGAGGGAGCGAGGCCGGTGGACATGGCAGAAGGAGGGGTGGGGGGTTCACCTGTGGCGACTCTGGTTAAAGCCAGCTGGAATGGACGCTGTGAGTAGACAGGAGCACAGGTCCCTGATGGAGCAGCCAGCCTCTAGGATTAATGGCCAGGTGCAGGAGACGCCAAGGGGAACGTGGTCAGTGTGGAAGGTACACAGCCGCTCCAGTGCTCCAGTGCTCCAGTGGTGTGCGATTTTTTTCATTCCATCACTCATCCTTTACTCAATCTCTCTCGGCCCGTTTTCCCTTTCCCTCCTTCCCAATGTTCCCCTCTCCCTGTGGCCCTTCGTTTTTATCTTTCCCTCCATACGTGGAGTAAAGGGATTTGGAAGGGGGGGTGCTGTTGGGAGGGACAAACAGTTGGACAGTTGAACAAGTGCCAGGACCACACACACACACACACAGTGTAGATCAGCCTCATGGTCTCTGCATTAGTGTCGTTGCTGCTGACAGACTCTGGTGCGGAAGCCGATGAGACTTGATGTCTGTGGTCCAGCCGACAGACTCTCCACAGCAGGGACCGACAGAGAACTACAGAGAGGAAGGACCATTAGATATATTTTGCTTTAGATGATAGGGGCAGATCAGGACATGCCCTCCGGCTTCTCTCAGCGATCGCTGCTCCATCCTCCACTGTCCTATCACACAGTTTCCGTAACAACTGGAAAGTGCTAAAGATGTTTTTTTTCTTCTTTTGCCCTGCCAAGGAAGACTGCCTTTAAAAAGCTGCTTGTCTGTAACAATTGACTTTGGCACAGAAACCAGATCTAGGAGGGGGCTTCTCTGACCCCAGAAAGCTTATATTACAATTCAAAACGAATCCTACTACACTTGCTCAGACACTCAGAGGAAGTGGCGCGGCACCATTTCAGATAAGGGAATCCACAGTGGTGAGCTGCCCATTGACTCTGACCTCCCGGACGGGCTGAGTTCTCTTATACGCACACTTCGAGATAAAAGACCCTAAGCCATGCATGAAAGCCCATGCTGTCCTGAGTGAACGTGACCTTGCGCGTCGTGGACTTTTACACAGACAGAATACCGGGGCACTTGCTCAAAGCACATATTGAAGAGTCGGTGAGTCTCTTGTGATGGCAATTTCATCGATCAGAACTCTTAAAGGAGGAAGTACAGAGACAAAATTCTGTCACAATTTACATACCGGGCAATAGAAAGACAGACATTTCTCAAATGTACTTTAGTTCAAAATTTCCATAACACTCTTCACTGCAAATAGATCTCGGACTTCCTGACGGGTCGCAAGGTGATGAGTAGGCAACACTACATCAATACATCAGCCACTATGACACAGCGGGTGCTCCCAGAGGTCTGTTCTGAGTCTGAAGACTCTCTCACAGAGTTTGCTGATGACACGATAATGCTAGGCCTGATCACCGATGACAAGAAACATTCCTCAGGGAGGAGGTCAAAGACCTGGTAGTGTGGTGGCAGGACAGAAATGTACCCCCCAAGATCCACAGGACAAAAGATCTCGGTTATGGACTACAAGAAGAGTCCCATTGTCATGGATGGGGTTGTATTGGAGTGGGTTGAGAACTACAGTTTCCTGTGTGTGGGACCGAAGATCCTCTAAAGCAGTGGTTCTCAACCTTTATTGGGCCAGCGCCCCCTATCCATTATCCAGGTCCCTTACCGCCCCCCATCAAATAAGATACAGGCTAATTGCCCTGAATATTAATGATTATTATTATTTTTATGATTATTGTTCTTGCTATTGTTATCATCAAAAATCATCAAAAAAGCACATCATTGAATGATAAACAACAGATGTATTAGTTTCCAGGGAAACAAACAGCAGCCAATCAGAAGCAGCTAGCAATTTTTAATTCAATTCTTAATTAAACAACAGCCAATCAGAAATGCCAAACATGAATCATTCCTATGAATTGTTCCAATGGAAAACAAGCTGGCATTTACCATGGGGTAAAAGAAGGATTAACTTTCAAAGAAATGAGTTAAATACCTTTGAAAGTTAGTGAGAGCCCTGCGCCTGGTTGTATTGCACTCATGTCAACAAAGCCACTTGTATTGAGTATGGTTTTAATATGCGTGTGGATGCTGGACGCTAAGTTGCTTTCAGGGGAAGTCCGATAGCGGAACATCCCTCTTGTAAATGTGTAACCACGGCGATAACAAGACATTCACAGTGTATCCTGTATATTTAAACTGTTGTAGTCATTATTTTACTGTATGTGTTTTATTCTGTATTGTTTTTTTGTACTATGTGTTTGCTATGGACCATTTTTTATGTGTCCTGAATAAAGAATATGATATGATGATGATGATATCCCTCAGAGAACGCTTTTAAGAGAAAGAAATTCTTCCACGGGTAATACCAAGAAAAAGAGCGTCCATTTTCCAGAGTTTACACAGTAGTGTGGTAATGTGGGTGACATTTTATAGATTACTGATGTCCCGTTCCCGTGAAGGCAGCACGGAGCTGCGCCACAAGAAGCTGACAGATACACAGTCTCGTCCAGTTGGAGTGGCGTAAACTGGCAGGTTTTAAAGTTGCAGACCACAGTATTTTGCAAATAGTTTAAACTTTAAAGGCGTATTGTTGTGAATCTTTGATGTAAACTCGCCTTAAAACAAACTCCCCCCAAGGGCACTTCAATGTCCCCCTTTCCAAAATATTGCTTCCAGCGCCTCCCGTTGTCCTCTGACGCCCCCTGGGAGGAAGTACCGACCCTGTTGAGAAACACTGCTCAAAAAGGTTGTGCAGCCATACCATTGAGAGACACCTGACTGGCTCTTTCATTGATTGGATACAGGAAATGCAAGGCGTCCAACTGCTTTAGAGGTGGTTAACGGCCTTCGTATTAAAATTGTGTTCATTCGTGCGTTGGCACCCATGATGGAATTGTGGAGAGGACAAAAAATCTGCCTTTGACCTTTGTCACCAACTTGTCATCGAGAAATGGCTGCTTTTGATCTACAGTGGTCTGGAACAAAATGCATAGAAATCAATCAAGTCCGGAAATATTGTAACTTAATTTGGTACACTTGTTTTGGTATGTTGCCAACACTGTCAAGACTATACATATACAAGAACTTTCAGTATCGCTTTATTTTGAGAGTCCCAAAAGTGTCTGAAGATGTTCTACAGATTATTCTGACTATCAGTAATATTTTAACTATTTACTAACCTTAACCTTAACTTGTATCCTGTATTAACTGCACCTGTTTAAACTCGTTACCTGTATATAAGACACCTGTCCACACACTCAATCAAACAGACTCTCCACAATGGCCAAGACCAGAGAGCTGTGTAAGAACAACAGAGACAAAATTGTAGACCTGCACAAGGCTGGGATGGGCTACAGGACAATAGGCAAGCAGCTTGGTGAGAAGGCAACAACTGTTGGCGCAATTATTAGAAAATGGAAGAAGTTCAAGATGACGGTCAATCTCCCTCGGTCTGGGGCTCCATGCAAGATCTCACCTCGTGGGGCATCAATGATCGTGAGGGATCAGCCCAGAACTACATGGCAGGACCTGGTCAATGACCGGAAGAGAGCTGGGACCACCGTCTCAAAGAAAACCCTTTGAAAATCCTGCAGGGCAGGGTACACAATTAACCCACACAATATCTTAAACACCCAATTCTTCCTGGCCATATACAGCTCCGAAAAAATTAAGAGACCAATGCACCATTTTCTTTCCATTCCAAAAAAGTTGGAAAGGATAGTTTTGAGTGAGGAACAGAAGAGTTCAATTTGCAGTGGTCTCTTAATTTTAACCCTTCTGTTCTTCACTAAAAAACTTCCTTTTCAACCTTTTTGGAAAGGAAAGAAAAAGGTGCTGTGGTCTCTAAATATTTTCCGGAGCTGTAGATATGACAGAAATTACCAATTGGAACAAAGAGGAAACTATTGTAATCACCTGAAATCACACGTCCCCATCTAAACTCCACATCTAAACTAAGCAATGCAGTTGCATCTGTAAACGTGACTGAGTTAATAAAATATAATTATTACATTGAAGCTGACAGGATTGACATTAGTGAAATTATTGCCGCTACAAGCAATATGCTGCTCACTTGACATGTCAGCCAAGCTGTTTGCTTTCTGGTCAATGGCTTAACCATTCAATTACCCATTCACTTGCCCATTCAAGTGAATGAGTAACTGTGTCCAAACGTTTGACTGGTAATGTATATGCAATAAACATGATGTTATATAAACCATTTTTAATAAAAACGGCCATTAAAAGTGCTTAGTAATGGCCAAGTATGAATAAATATACAAAATCCCAGCTCTGCAAAGTGCTTCTTAAGCATTATGGCAACTATTGAACAGTATATAATGTTTTTTTCACAAGCTATTTTGGTGGATGGTCACACTGCAATGCTCTATACATTGCAATCGGTTTACTTTAAAAATACTTATAAAGTCAATCAGCGGTTGAAACAATTAAAAAGCATTCTTGCAGCCTCTGTTTCTATGAAAGCTGAAGGATGGGACTTATTACCACTCTGAAATTCTTAGAAAGATTCATTGGATGCAATAACTGACTATCCATGATATCAACATTATAGTTTGAATCCTATTTTGAGGATGTACAAGCATTTACCTTCTTTAGAAAACATTGGAGTGCAGGAAGTGGATATTTGGGGCTTTGCTTGGGTGCAGCCATTAACATGAGCTCAAGAAGCATTTGTTATTTATATTCCTCAAGAGTCATATCAGTACAGTCCAAAGTCTTTCTGGTAAATCCAAGAGGAGGCTTAAATGTTGCAATTTATAGCATAGAAATAGTCTGTAATTGCTGTTTTTAAAGTTCCGTTTAAATTTTAGACTGTAAATCCCATATCATTTTCCTTCCCACCGCACAGCAGTGGAACCATTTGCATTTGCAGCATAGTGTAGCTGATGCTTAGGTGATTGTTAAAAGATTACTTTTTTTATTTTTAAACTTGCTTGAGAGAAAACAATAATGATGTACCTGCAAGTCAACTAAAGTTACACTCGTTTGTTCACATGCCTACTTGTTTATCAGTGTTTAAGTTTAAGCTGCCACTGCTAGCCAAGAAATCAGTTACTGGTCCGACTCAAGCCGAAACATGCTTTGATGCAGGGTTAAAGAATCAACCTGTTACTGTGGTAACTCCATGCCCTTATAAGGACCGCTGAATATGTGGATATGTCTGTGGTTTCTTTTTAAGGCTTGTTAATGTTATGCAATTCAGCAAACTTGCCATATACCTTCTTACTGGGAGAATGTCTTCTTTAAGAAACATTACACAGCATAATCATTCAGTTTTTTTTCTGCTGTACGTTTGGGTCAGAATATTTTGCCTTGTAAAATCCAGTTTGCTGCTAGATGTTTTATTTACCTGCCACAGTGGCTGGTGGACCAAGCAGTTTGATTGACAGGCCGGCCCCTCCCCCTTGGGAAGATAAAGTGATTACACTCTTCTCTCTCTGAATCTTTACCAACTCCCCTTCGTTTTCTCTTTTGCTTTTGTTCTCTGCCGTTTTTTGTCCTTCACCCTCTCTCCCTCTCTCTCTTTCTCACTCTCTCTCTCCCTAAACGCCATGAAGTTATTCATATTCCACAAACACACACAATAAACAAACCACAAAAAAAGAACAAGAGAAATGGAATTGAATGATTGAATCACCAAAAGCTATTTTCTCACCCCACTCCATGTTGCTTTCTAAGTGGCTCTTTCTTTTCTCTCTTGGGCTCTCTCTATTCTCTTGTACTTTAATAGTATAGGAAGCTTCTGCCTCTGTTCATCCAGAGAAATGTGTTATTCTGAAGAGCATGCCGTCCCAGTACATCAAATATGCATACGTCTTTATTATCCTTTAATGCGTGTCTCCAACCATTTTGGTAACCCTCCTTAAAAACAGGGATTTTTGCTTGATTTCGCGATTGCATAATGAGACCTTGCTGGTTCTTTTTTCTGCCCTTCTTCTTCCTTTTTGGCCTCTATTTCTTGTTTTCCCTCTCTCACTCTTGACCATTATTCCTCTCACTGTTATCTCAGGCCGCTAGTGACGGGCAGGCGGGCATAGCGACTCGGACTGCTCTCGTGTTCAGCGGGTCATGTGTTTCGGAGGGCGTGTCAGAGGAGCGGGGTGGTATAAGCCTTCAGGACTGTGCTGAAGCCGTAGGGGCATTTGGGACACATTGCATGGGCCTAAACTACGCCTCAGGGCCCCCCTGGGGATCTGGCCCAATTACGTCTCTTTAGAAGGTCAGAACGACAACCCAGCTGGGTCGGAAATGTCACATTCTGTGTTTTGTTTCTCACTTCGCCTGGTGCAATGTTGTCTTAGCTATATTCATTCGTTATACGTTGGCTGTTAGTTCAAACGAACTGATCGACTGGCTGAGTTGTTAGTGTCTGTTATTTTCTGTGACGTTGTGCCCATGAGGATACACGTTACCTCATTCCTAAGGTCTTTACATATGAGGATGTGCCCATGAGGATACACGTTACCTCATTCCTAAGGTCTTTACATATGAGGGTGTGCCCATGAGGATACACGTTACCTCATTCCTAAGGTCTTTACATATGAGGGTGTGCCCATGAGGATACACGTTACCTCATTCCTAAGGTCTTTACATATGAGGGTGTGCCCATGAGGATACACGTTACCTCATTCCTAAGGTCTTTACATATGAGGATGTGCATATGAGTTTCAAATTGCGTTACATTTGACGTTATGTGCATGAGGTTATACTTGTCAGTTTTAATTTGAGGGTATTTACACCCATAAACTATGAACCTTTTTAAAAAGAATATGTACATCATCTTAAATGAAGTTGCATGTTTACAACTTGTTTGCAAATCCTTTTTAGTAGATGACTGTCTGAAGTATGTGGCCCATACATCATCAATGAAGACAAGTGAGCCAGTTCCAGCGGCAGCCATATATGCCCAAAACATAGCACACCCTCCATGTTATTTAATTGATAATATAAATTGGGATTTTCAGAATAACATTCTGTAATTTCTAAATGGGTCATCCAATCTGATGAAAATACCCTGAATTTATGGCTGACTGCCTGTACTTTAACCCAACTGTCATTGCATCATTGTCACGTCCTGACAGGGGAGGTTGCCATGCCAGTGATATCCAGCGCACTTTCTCCCTTATTTGGATCACGGACACCTGTTTGTTTGTTCATTGCCCTCACCTGCTCTCATTATCACTGTCCCTATTGAAGTTCCTCTTTTCCTATTGTGTCTTGTCTGTCTTCTTATTGCTCATGCCTTATGTAGCGGTTGTCCTGACTAGGCCTGATGTTCAGTGTTTCTTTTGGTATCATTCTAGTCACAATGATTTCAAATTCAAAATGCGGCAGTACAGAGCCGAAACCACAGAACCTTTGTGATTGCGCTGAGCTGTATAAGGTTATACAAATTAGATTAGATATTAAGTTACATATAATGTTATACTTGAGAGGGTTTACATATAAGGTTATGGATGAAGCCAATGTGTTAAAACACAACGGTACAGAATACATCAAGGTCAATGAGAAACAGTCAAGGTAAATACACATTCCCAGTTGGTTGTTTTCTCCTCAGTTAGGTGTCGGCCTTGAACCGAAAGCCAACAAAAGTCGGAAAACACTAGTCTACAATGAGTTGAATTTCATCCTCCTCCAGCCGTCTCGTTCTGTAGCTAATTCCCCATCACTGTGGACAGTTAGTCAATTAGGCAGCTTAGCCATCTATCCTCTAGCTCATTACAGAAAGCACACACACTCAGTCTCACCGATCGTCTCTCTGCCTTCTACCCGTTATTGGGGGTTAACACTGCTGGCTGACTAGACACCACAGGCTAAAACCTCATACACACTTACACTTATGTAATACATACATACGGCCAATGCACACACACACACACACTCACTCACTTGATTCATTCTTGTCTTTCTACTGGTCTGAGAGGAGTTGTTGCTTGTCTGTGCCTTGACTTTTCTACTTGTCAAAGGAACTTTGATTGGCGCTTGCTGCCCAAACCCCGCCCCTTCATGCTACTCTTCCTTTGCTATCTCATCGGAATTCAGGATGGGTGTTAAATGAGCAAGGGAGCCGTCTTATCCTCCTGAGGAAATTGTATTGGCTTCAACAGCAGACAGTGTGGTGCTTTTTCTATTTCACGCTCCAACCAAGTGCCTCACAATTAGCCTCTCCTGTTAACAGTGTTTTACAGCAGTAGTGAAGAGTAAGAGAGAAAGAGAGAGGCTGTGTTGAAAGACAGAGCGAGAGAGAGAGAGAGAAGAACGGACAGATGGAAAATATTCTCGTCTTGTTATTAACATTGTTAATGCGCCCACTTGGATGGCGCGGTAAGGAGAGTACTTGAGGGTGACACGTTTTTTCTTCTCAGACCAGCTATACACAGGATGCGAACAAAGAGCAGCCCAGAGGTCTCTGTTTCTCAATTTGTATAATAGTGTAATATGTGTGTCCGTGTCTCTGCAGGTTCCAGCCAGCCGGCCTGGTGGAAAGAATCCAGGCTATTGCTCAGAACGTTTCCAACATGGCGGTGAGAGTGGAACAGATTCTCCAGAACAGTATTGCCGCCGGTAAAGGTACAATAATCCACTCTTTCAACACTAACATTGTTGAAAATGTTAATTGATGCCGTATGGGTCACTAACTTACCGTGCAATGCCAGTGGAATTGCTTAGGACCCATCATTCCTCCTGGTTGTCCTCCTGGATGTGTTTTACAGATCAAGATGATACCTGACGATTCCAGCTGCCAGTCTGCTGACCCCCCCGTCCATCTGGTCATGCTGCTGACCTGGATTAGGTTTTATAGACTCTGGACACAGCCCAAATGCATTTATTAATTATTACAACTTGTACTCTTAAAATGTTCACGATGCACAGCCAGAAGATTATTGGTAACCCCTACGAGCCTGGTTCCTGTCTAGGTTTCTTCCTACATTTCGGCCCCTCTTAGGGAGTTTCTCCTAGCCACTGTGCTTCAACACTGTTGTTGCTTGCTCCTTGGGGTTTCAGGCTGGTTGTTTTGTAAAAGCACTTCATAAATACAATTGTTTGATTGATCATTCACGTAATTGGAGTAACCCTGACCTTACATGAGAACACGGTCCTTTCCAGCGTGTTCATTCATAAAGTAACCTAGCCGGCCCAGTGCACCACAGTAAAAATCCTCCTAAGTCTTCCGTTTAAAGAATTGTCTTAAAACCTTTCAAGGTGCAATGCACGTCTACACAGGAGCCATGAAATCTGAAGCCAGTCAAAGTGATTCATAGATTTAAATGAATTGATGTGGGAAATAAACGTGAGATTGACTCGAATTAAACCAATCCTCAGTACTTTCAGCGCGGGCGGGCAGTGTGCTCCGTACAGTCTTTCTGTTATTATCCCCCATCCCCATTTTATTGCATTTCCTCCAACACTGTTGAATTATTCGCTTGTTCATCGCCTCCTTTTTTAATCAAATCATTAATAATTCTGCGACTGGCCCAAATTATCCCAACGGCTTTGGAAACACAGGCACACAGGCTACTATGTATCAAAGGAACTCAATTGAAAGTTCCTCATCAACTCACCTTCCTCAGTCAGTCATTGGAATGTATTTTATCAAGCACTTTTTACAGATTCAAATACCCAGCTAAAAACCACAGAAAGCAAGTGGTAATATGTTAGAGCACAGTGGACAGAAACTGCCTAGAAGGATAGAAACTAAGGGGTGTGGCTAGAACTCTTGTGAATATTACAAGAGTACATGGTCTCTTCAGGGCAAATCACCCCTTAAGAAATTCTAACATTCAACTGACCAGTCTAAAGTATCTGCCTACTCGGGGTGGTCTAAAGGTGGCTCAGCCATTTAAGAATTTATTTCGTAGCAGCAAGCTGACCACCATGTTGTACGTGCAGCTATTCACTCCACCATGATGTATTTGCAGCTATTCGCTGAGCCAATAGTGGCTGGGAAGGCCATTGGCTAAGGTGTCATCGGCAGGGATGTCCCAACCTTAATGCACCATAGAGACTTCCTGATTGGACGAGCAGTGGGGAGAAAACTTACTGGCTTGGCCCATATGGCTGAGAGGGAGGCTTGCCTTGACCTTTTACTCTCCTGAACCATTCGGAGTTGTTTTGACCAGACAGGCCTGTAGAATACAGTTTTACAAAATTGGGTAAGAGAGCAATAAAAAATAAAGATGACAGTGGTTGTAAAGGGTACAGAAAATCAGGTCCTCTGGAGATATTGTAAATGTCAGTGGCTTTTCTTTGGTAGTCTAGAGGTTTAGAGGAAAATGGCGACAGGAACAGGTGGGCTGTGGGCAGCGACAGCAGGAGTTGTCAGGCCGCATCGCCATCCAAAACCGGACCAGGTGGACTTTGGACAGGGACGGCTGAGACTCGTCACGCCAGGCAGTCCTAAGGCAATGGTCCTGGGCCTCAGAGTGAGAGAGGGAGAGAGAGAGCATATGTTTATTCAGTGTGTTCTAATACATGTCTCTCACCCACATTTCTCCAACTACACCACACCAACCCTCTATTGATTCGCCCACACTCCTTCTAACACCTTACAGTCTAAAAATAGTGCAACCCACAACACCTCAGTGATTTCTAGCTATGGCACCAGGCAGAATGATTCTTCATATTCTCATGTGTTTCCACTCAGCGAGTTACACTGTGTCCTATTCATCCCAGTGGAAGAGAAAAGCGGAGACCTTCCTAAGACCGTGTTGCCCTCTGTGTTGATTGGCTACAAACCTCTGAGTTTGCTACGCCAGCCGTGTGCCTATTGGATACCTGGACTACGTGTGTTTTTAATTTGGCCATCTTGTTACTGTCGTGTTATGGCTGAACCCATTTAGAGTGATAATTAGAGGTAGTGTAATGCTTTGTAGGTTAACATTAAAACATTATATCAGCAATAGCCTTAACAGGAAGCCAGAAGCTATGATTGCAGTAAAATGTATATATATTTTTATTCTTGTCAAGATTCTAGCAGCTGTACTAAGGGCAGATTAGAGCAAAGAAATACAATTTCAGTGAAAGATTTTCTGCCGTCCACAAAGGGAAGGCACTTTGTTGTCTGCATACAGAGCTCTGCAAATTGTGTTTCCGAATGACATCACCAAGAGTTAGCATATACACTCACCTAAAGGAGTATTAGGAACACCATACTAATACTGTGTTTGACCCCATTTCGCCTTCAGAACTGTCTTAATTCTACGTGGCATTGATTCAACAAGGTGCTGAAAGCATTCTTTAGAAATGTTGGCCCATATTGATAGGATAGCATCTTGCAGTTGATGGAGATTTGTGGGATGCACATCCAGGGCACAAACCTCCCGTTCCACCACATCCCAAAGATGCTCTATTGGGTTGAGATCTGGTGACTGTGGGGGCCATTCCAGTACAGTGAACTCATTGTCATGTTCAAGAAACCAATTTGAAATGATTCAAGCTTTGTGACATGGTGCATTATCCTGCTGGAAGTAGCCATCAGAGAATGGGTACATGGTGGTCATAAAGGGATGGACATGGTCAGAAACAATGCTCAGGTAGGCTGTGGCATTTAAACAATGCCCAATTGGCACTAAGGGGCCTAAAGTGTGCCAAGAAAATCCCCCACACCATTACACCACCACCACCAGCATGCACAGTGGTAACAAGGCATGATGGATCCATGTTCTCATTCTGTTTACGCCAAATTCTGACTCTGCCATCTGAATGTCTCAACAGAAATCGAGACTCATCAGACCAGGCAACATTCTTCCAGTCTTCAACTGTCCAATTTTGGTGAGCTCGTGCAAATTGTAGCCTCTTTTTCCTATTTGTAGTGGAGATGAGTGGTACCCGGTGGGGTCTTCTGCTGTTGTAGCCCATCCGCCTCAAGGCTGTGCATGTTGTGGCTTCACAAATGCTTTGCTGCATACCTCGGTTGTAACGAGTGGACCAGGACCACACCCCTAAATGCATTGAAGCAACTGCCATGTGATTGGTTGATTAGATAATTGCATTAATGAGAAATTGAACAGGTGTTCCTAATAATCCTTTAGGTGAGTGTATTGTATAGTGAAATAAAAGTCCTGAAACAGAAACCTTGAGGAACCCCGAAATGTACCTTTGATTTGTCGGAGGACAAGTTCATGTGTCATCATAATGAATGTGTCTCAAGATACAGTATTGAAAACCTGTTGCCGAGGTCATGGCAGATTTTCACTTTCCAGCGAGCGGTCAATGAATACAGGCGGGATGTGTTCAGAGACTTCAGCCACCAGATCGGCTGCAATACTAGGTGGACAGGGATAGGGATGACCGGGAATTGTCAGACAGAGGCTAAGTTAGCTTTGCCTCCATTTCGAGAATGTTTTTCCTCAGTGTTGAAAAGTGGTTGAAAAAAAAGTAGTGCTGATGGATGTTGCATGGTAGTGTCTTTTCAGGCTAGCTAAAAAATGTCCATTTGGTAGAGTGCCATTTCCAACACGCTAGAAGCAGGATTTATGGCTTTCTTTTAGGGTAAGATGGCATGTAGGGCATTATGTATGGTGATGTCTGAATCTTCTCCTGGCTGGTAAACCACTGGCTCTACTATGCTTTCCTTGGGTAGCTGGTGGAGGGATTCTGGAAAGGTATCCAGGCATCTTTGGCTTGTTTGAGTGTTTATACCTCAGCTTTTAAAAGGTCTTGGTTGGGGTCTAAATGAATTTGTTTTTGGTGGATAATAATGGTCCAATATTATTGAGAAACACATCCGTTATATTTATTCCGCACAACAGAGGTAGATTCAGGGCATGATTGTGGATGTGCTGTGTCATTTTAGACATAACCCACAAATGTGTTTGTGACTTCATGCCTTTCCTTTCCACAACCCCACAGCCAAGTAATTATCCTTTCATGACCCAAATTATGTCAGATCTGCCTCTGTTTTAATGCGGTGAAGGCGTGAGGGCAGAACCACAGCCAGGACACCGGTCCCTTCACTTTTATAATCATAGATGAATAATAACAACACTCAATGGATTCCAGTGTGCACTTGGGCTTGAGCCCACCAGTGATTCATCGCCTGTCCTAGAGAGAGACACAGCAGGCGAAATGATCACATTCCTCCCATCCACCGTCTTTCTCAATGTAATGCAGGGCCCTCGAGTTTTGGTTATGTTTAGTCGGCTGCGCATTTAATTGTGGCTGCAGTGACTTGTTATCGTAATCAAATCGAAAGACAACTCGATTTTTAGTCTTTCTGTGAGGTGGGGACCCTCGGGGAGGGATTGGGATAGAGAGAGACACATTTTTCATTAGACAAATGTAAGCCGTCAGATCATATTTTGGTCCGGAGGGTTGGAGGGATATAAAAAGAGAAAAAGAGGTCCGTTGGACGAGGTGGAGAGAGAGATTCAGAGACGTGGCAGAGCAAGACGGAGCAAGAGGAGGAGACCAAGCCTGAGACGGAACCTCATCAATCTTACTTCCGTACTTCAACAGAAGAACTTGGACTCGGTTAGCTGGACTCAATTGGCCAATGAATGCAGCAATTTCAGCCCGAGTGAAGCAGACACACATTGTGCTGGTAAATCTGAAGGTGGTTGTGTTCATTTCTCCAGTAGAGAGCTCGCACCAGATCAGGTCAAACAAGGCATGGGCTACTGCTGATCTGTATCATTGTATAGCTGGATAATATAAGCCTGGATAAACTGAGTGGATGTGTGTGAAGTGACTAGCGTTTGTAATGTGTGTGTATTGTGTCAGCAGTGAGAGACGGGTCTTCAGGCCAGTGCGAGGTACCCAGGGACCCCCGCTACCCAGACTGCCCTGGGAAAGTAGACGTAAGTGCCTCTGGTTTTTACCACACATTTATGTGAGATACTGAAGGAACTCGTACTTTCTTCAGATGTCTTTTGGTGATTCATCCATTGTATTGTATCCATTGTATGGAACCTGTGTGTTACCAGTGGATGCGTGCCCGCTGGACGTCGGACCCGTGTTACGCCTTCTACGGGGTGGATGGCTCCGACTGCTCTTTCCTCATCTACCTCAGCGAGGTGGAGTGGTTCTGCCCCCCGCTGGCCTGGAGGAACCACAGCAGCCCCCCGACCATCCATACGCACACACACCAGACCACCACCGCCAAGAGACAGGTAAGATACACACACACACACACACACACACACACAGGAAGACATGTACACAAAAGCATATACACACACTCACTGCCAAGAGACAGGTGGCTAATGGTTTAGTGTGTTAACAGTCACACACTAATTCCCAAATAAAAGGACGCAGCCAAGGGACAAATTAATATTTATAGACCAACGTAACCCCTCCCCCCATCTCTCCTCGACTGACCCTAGAAATAGGATATGCACATCTGTATGTATACAGTCAATTTAGTGGTGTTACATGTAAACAGAACATTTCCTTTTGCATGAAAAACTGCAACATTCATCCTACTGTAAGGGCAATCGTCACAACTGTTTCATGGGGCATCACAACTCTATTGCATGTCTGCAAAATGTAGTAACTCACTCAAAACACTTAATTCATGCTTCAAAAGCTAGTTATTGGCTAGTTAAATTGACCAGTGCCACCAAAATAAAATAAAAATGTGTCATTGTGTGAGCCATACTGGTCAAAATGTTTAGATGTTTTTGCCGGACCATGTACGTAAGTGGAGCCGGCCAAGAAGAGCGAATCTTAGTGAGTGAGTGACTACCCCTTGTTAAATAGCGTAGTGGTTAGCGTAGTGGTCTCTCACGTCATTGACTGGGGTTCAGTCCTTGCCATGAACCAAATTAATTAGGCATTAGGATTTGTTCAGGATAGTCTAAAACTGCGTTGGCTACAAAATTGTACCCATTTTTCCAGCCAACATTTTCAAACAACTCAGGAGTTTGTGATTTCAAAATTAGACTTTATTAAGGTAATACATCTGTGCTGATCTGCAGAGCAAACAACCCATGTTGGTCTGCAAAACAACCAACTTCCAAACTTCGGAAACACACTTTTTTACAGTATGGTTATACGATATTAGCTCCTCCCATTATGCTAATTTCTGGATGGATCCTTCTCCAATCTTCCACCAACCCTCTGGGATCCGCCCCCCAAACCACTGTTGGAAATATTGGTGGCGTGGTGGTGATGTGATTTCTCACATTCTGCCAAGATTTTGCCAAGAGACTCAAGGACAAGGCACAGGTCTTTCTGTCCTCAATATGAGAGAACAACAACCACTCATTGCACTGACCATGAGAGCAGGAGTCGAGCCAGAGCAAGAGTACAGTTCATCACTCTCTCTTAACAATTAAATGTGGAAAAAAATAAAGACAATTAGACGTTTTGGGAAAATAATGAGCTCTGATTAAATGAGGTGTCTGTCACGATATGTCCTAATGCCCAGTGGTGGCTTTCCTTAAAAGTAGGGAAGAGCAGAAGAATGTCCCAGTCCTGAATATGTATGCAGAGCGACTGACTGACTGAGCGGCTAGGCCACTGACTGAGCGACTGACTGATTGACTGAGCGGCTAGGTCACTTACTGACTGACTGAGTGAGAGAATGTCTTAGTAAGTGTCCTTGTGTGTGTGTTTGTGTTCTCGGTTTTCTTTTCTTTTATATTAAATAGCTTATTAGTACTTGCCACCGCTCTCAATTACTGTGGTGGCTCTGTCAACCAGATTATCTAGCCATTTATAGCAGGGGAGGTGTGTTTGTGTGTTTGTTTGTTTGTGTCTGTGTGTGTGCGCCAGTCAGCTGTGAAACTAGCACACATGGGGTAGGTTTCTCCCAAGACTTAGCTGGCTTGTAGCGGTGTGTCCCCAGACAGACGAGGTTTCACCCACTCCCAGAAACCCTGGCGGGTCTTACAGCAGGGGCAGACTGTGGTGTCTGCGTGGGCGGTTATCATGTAATGCCTGATGAAATGGCTCTGTCCTATGCCCCCCCCCCCTCCCCCCACCTCACTAGTCTTCCCACACAGTCCATCTCTCCAGCTCTCTCTTTCACTCTATCTCTTTCTCTTTATATTTCTCTTTCTCTGACTCTGTCCGTCTCACACTATTTCCCTGCCTCTTACCATCTGCATCTCTAAAGTCCAAGGCTTTGGCTGTGTGATTTGGAGAAATGAATCTGGGAATAATGAGCACGTCTCCTTCGTCTCTCCCTCTCTCCCAGGCTGCATTTCGTACAGATCTGTCCTCTCTGCTGGACCAGGTTGGCACCGGCAAGGAGTCCCTGAGCTTCATGAAGCGGCGCATGAGGAGGCTGGCACCGCAGTGGGGTACGGCCGCGCAGCGCCTCCATGCCAAGCTGCGCCAACGCTGGAGGGAGCAGAAGAAGGTGAAGATGAGATCTTTATTTAATGACGCCAGAGGCAACCGAAGAAGGGGAAGATGAGATCTTTATTTAATGACGCGGCGGGTGGGGGTGGGGTGGGGTGGGGGGTTAGTTAGGAGGAAAAGGCACTGTGAGATGTTGTAATGATGGAATTAGTTTATCAGGGAGGAGAGCAGAAGGCGGATGAAAAGGATGGAGAAGGGCTCCTGACCGTTTCCTCTGTGGAGTCCCCCCTGCGTTCAGTAACGCGTTGGCGTGCTGTTCCACTTTGTCCCTGTGCCCCCCCCCCCCCGCAGAAAGGTGGAGCAATAAAATGGAGTAAAGGAGACAGAGACGATGCGAGTGAAACGGAGCGAAAGAGCTGCAATAACAGGACACGTTCACCATCCACCCTCTCTCATCCTTCACGTCTCACATCTGTCTCATCGCATCTCTCTCCTCCTAAAATAAGCTAACAGGCCTAAAATAAGCCTTCCGCACTGCTCTGTGTGCGTGGTCTTGATGGATGGAGCAGTCTCCTGGCTCAAAAGCATGAAATGGATTGGATATTTCAGATCTGTGCTCTCCGCCTTCTGTTATGAGGTTCCAGCTACTGTATGTCTACACCAGATGTTACAGTTCTTTAACCACCCTCGTCTGGCCAAACAGGTGTCATTTGGACTTTTTTTTTGGACACAGGCTGAAAACCCTTTTGAAAATATATTACTGTGAAAAGAACAATTAGGTTGTTTTGGTTGATCAAGGGTTTCAGGCATCATTAGAATACCCTACACAAAATATTTTTTGAAATAACACTTGAGATAATTTTTTCATTACTTCATGTTACTGGGGGTAATGTTGCCAAGTTCTTGCGTGAAACGTCGCTTATTCTGAGAAAGTGTGATTTTGAAAAAAAGCATCTAATCTCTTCCATTTTGCTTGACTTTTTTAAATCCAAACCAATTACCTTCCTCCAGCTGGGGATTTGTAGGAGGGCTGGTTGGCGACCCGGGACGAACGTGTCCTCTTAAAAAGTTTTAATACCTAATCTGTTATTTGAAATTAAAACTCCCAGTTAGTGTATTGAATGACTTATTTACGGAAAGTCAAGGATGAGGGCGGCGTGCCTTAGAAAATGTCAGAGGTATTTCAGAGGTAGTTCACAATTACATTAGTGTTTGAGTGACTTTCCAGTGTTAGCCGTCTCAGTACTCATGTCCCCGGCAGTTTATCCAAAGTTAATTAGACGACAGGCTGTTGTGCATGCTGGATACTGCTGATACGAGATTTAGCGTACAGCACCACGCTGAGGTGCCTTCTAAGGGGATAACATCTGATCTTAGATCTGATGTTGAGGGAGATTGCACTGGTTATGGATGTCAGTCCCTATTTGGCTCGCCGGGTTGGGAGCTGCCGGTGGACCTGAGTGGTCGTTCTGTGTGTATTCCTCCCTCGACCAGATGCTTCAGAACCAGGAAATGAAACACTCCCAGCCCAGGAGAAAAGCAGCGGGGTGTGAATTAACTGTGACCTAGTTTTCGAATACCTCACTATTTACCGGGTCCCCCTTGATCCTGTGCCTCTCTCTCCGTCTCTCTCTTAATCTCTACCTCTGTTTATTTCTATCTCTCCATTCATGTTTCTCGCTCTTAATCCCTTTGTTTCTGTCTCTTTGTAACTGTCTTCCATTTCTATCTCTGAGACTTTCTCTCTTCCTCACTCCTTTTCTGTTCATCTCTCTCACTCTTAATATCTCTCCTTTACTCTTTCTCCCGGCTTCTCTGAATCTCTGTCTCTTTTATGTCATTCTCTGTTTCTCTCCCTCCATCTCATAACTAATTCTCTCACACGTTCAGTGACGTCAGTCTCTCTTAGTGCCCCTCTCTGGTGCATGTTTTAACATTCCGACGTGTTCTGGGGATTCAACTCTGTTTCTCTCATTTGTTTGGTTTGTTTATTGTGCTCCCAGAATATGTAACTCCGCTGAGCGAAGAGAAGGGGTGGAGGACGGTCGGTAGAAAGAGAGCAAGGGAGAAAGATAGAAAAGTTTGTGTGAAAGAGACCGACGGAGAGGGAATATACCCATTCAGGAACAATGAACGGAGCTCACAGGAGCTCTGAGGAGAAGGGTCTTTGTCTGCGTGTTTCTGTGTGTGTCTTTTTTAATTTATTATCTACAATATTTGCTACACAACCCAAGTTGTTATCTTAAGAGACTTACAGGGCATTGAATGTATGTTGAGTGAATAGGTTAATTTTATGTATGGACGACATTGGTGTTGCAGTGGAGGCTGAACACACGCTGTTTACGCTGTTTAATTTGTGAAATAGCGTCTACTCACGTTTTCATTTGGTTAATTATGGTGTACCTACTTATCCCGTTCCCAGAATTGATCAGGCGCACAAAGTATGCTCGTTACGTTCGCCTGCGCATGCTCAATGTGCCTGGCAAGCATGCTCTGATTTATCTAACCGACTGAAAACGTCACTCATCCGCGTACACGCTGTACACTGACGATATAGAGCTACCCAACCTCGGCTAGAACCAGCAAGCGCTGGCGGCAACAATCGGTCTCACTCACCCCTTATCCACACGTAAGTCATTTCACTGCAAGCGGTAAGACAGAGATGACAAGTAAACGAAACTTTTTCGAACGTCCATTAACTCTTGCGACTTTGTTGTCTTCATCCCCCCGAAAAAACCCAGTCTCAAGGATAAGGTGGTAGCAAATGTTAAATAAAATACTTTAGTTTAGTTGGCTAGCCACCTACTGTACATTTGTTAGCTAAATACAGTATATCTGTTTGACATGCTGTACTAGCTAGATAGTAAACTGGCTATCTACGTGTGAGAGACTGAAAAGTCTGTTTTTGTAAATCCCCAATATCAAGAAATATACGTATTTATTTATTCAGTAAAAATAATTATCATGCCAATAAATTATCATTTAAAACATTGCCTCACAGAGAGTTAAGAAAGAGAGTGCAGAATAAGAGGAGGTTAGTTGTTTACTATGGTCAGTTAATATATTCTGCTGATATTAAAGTGTAGTAAGAAACGTAAGCCTTCTTTCAACACTTTGTTTATAGAGACTAGTGAGATAGACAAAGAAGAAGCAGACTAAGGTGGTGAGATGTTGCATTCAGTCTAGATTTTTTTTTTCAGATTAATAACCTTAATTACTTACACTAGGCCTTGCTTTTTAGTAGACTTGCATAAAATGCAATTAATTGATACTGTTTTATAATGTTACATTTTCAATTATATTGATGAATGATTTGTCGTATCAAAATGATCCAGAGAAATTCATAGTTTACACACTTTTTTTTTACCACATCACTGGATGACATCCTTAAGGATTTTTTTTATTTTTTATTTCTGCTCTGTGTGTGTTTGTCTATGTGTGTTTGTGATTATCTCAATACCCCAGGTGTTCTATGGAGAGTAGGCTGACCTACAACCTGCCGCAGGGGGTAGAATACATTCTGCAGACTTGATGGGAGGAGTTGGCAGTGCCAGCTTGTGCCACACTAACCCCCTCACACTCAGACATCTGTGCCCTTCAGAGAGGCCACACAGGGTCATTAGAGCACAACAGACTCCCTGAAATGCACACATCAAAATCCCACCAACTCTGCCCATTAGCATTCTGCTGTCATTATTGTGTTAGCATGTTAGTGTTTTAACATTGTGTTAGCAATGAGCACTGGAGACTGTAATACTTCTTCCCGTTTCATTCTACCCAGAGCTGGCTAATTAGTTAGCTAAGTAACACCTCTGTACACCGAAGTGCTTCTTCTAGCTAGTTAGTTAGTTAGTTAGGGGAAATGGTATTGATAGTCTTCAGACGATTCCCAAATTAATTGTCTAGATACAGAGCTATTCCTTCTCTTTGCTGCTTAAGAGATGACATCTCTCATTGCTCTCTGCTCCTCTTCATCGCTGTGTGTCTGTGTGTGAGGGACTTGCATGGACTAACATGGCATGGAAGGAGAATGCAGTCTGTTAGTGTTGGTGTACAGTGGAGTGTTGGTGTACAGTGGAGTGTTGGTGTACAGTGGAGTGTGTTGGTGTACAGTGGAGTGTGTTGGTGTACAGTGGAGTGTGTTGGTGTACAGTAGAGTGTGTTGGTGTACAGGGGTGTATGTTGGTGTACAGTGGAGTGTGTTGGTATACAGGGGTGTGTGTTGGTGTACAGTGTAGTGTGTTGGTGTACAGTAGAGTGTGTTGGTGTACAGGGGTGTATGTTGGTGTACAGTGGAGTGTGTTGGTATACAGGGGTGTATGTTGGTGTAGTGGAGTGTGTTGGTATACAGGGGTGTATGTTGGTGTACAGGGGAGGGTTGGTGTACAGTGGGGGGTTAGTGTACAGTGGAGTGTGTTGGTGTACAGTGGAGTGTGTTGGTGTACAGGGGTGTATGTTGGTGTACAGTGGAGTGTGTTGGTGTACAGTGGAGTGTGTTGGTGTACAGGGGTGTATGTTGGTGTACAGTGGAGTGTGTTGGTGTACAGTGGAGTGTGTTGGTGTACAGGGGTGTATGTTGGTGTACAGTGGAGTGTGTTGGTATACAGGGGTGTATGTTGGTGTACAGGGGAGGGTTGGTGTACAGTGGAGTGTGTTGGTGTACAGTGGAGTGTGTTGGTGTACAGTGGAGTGTGTTGGTGTACAGGGGTGTATGTTGGTGTACAGTGGAGTGTGTTGGTGTACAGTGGTGTGTGTTGGTATACAGGGGTGTGTGTTGGTATGCAGGTGTGTGTGTTGGTATACAGGGGTGTGTGTTGGTATACAGGGGTGTGTGTTGGTGTACAGGGGTGTGTGTTGGTGTACAGGGGTGTGTGTTGGTGTACAGGAGTGTGTGTTGGTGTACAGGGGAGGGTTGGTGTACAGGGGAGGGTTAGTGTACAGTGGAGTGTGTTGGTGTACAGTGGAGCGGATATGGGTGGATGAAGCGTCCTTCGCTGGCGCTCTTCTTCCGCTGGGTCTTCTGTAGACGTCTTTCTTTCCAATTCCCTTCTGGTTCGCTGTATGTAGTGTTTGATTCTACACTGTTCTCAGGGTTGTGTTGCTATCAGAGGAAGAAACACACACACACACACACACACACACAGACCCTCTGGGAGTTGCAGAAGTCCACAGTATAAGCAGACGCCTCCGTATGTATTCAGCCTCCTTAGGGAATCACAGGGATGGGATGACTGCGCGTGCGCGCACACGCGCGTGTGTGTTTGTGTGTGTGCATGCGCTTGCAGCAGTTTATGCCTTGTGTGAGACTTTTGAGATATCATCGCGTTAATATATATCCTAGCAAATCATTGTGTACTTCACCTTTCAACAAAATAAGTGAATTCAAGGTTTTGTAACCTTTTCCAACATCGTTCCAGTTTCGTTCAGCCATCAAGCTTTTCTATTCCAGTGGAGGGCAGTTAACGTTGGCAAACGGAGATGAATATTGCCCATTAGCTGAGAATAACATCCATATTGCAGCGTAGCGTACCACCGCTAACAGGGCTTTTAAACCCAATAGGTTCCCTTCAGAAATGGAATGTCATTGCCTACATCTGTCTGTCTGCGTTAGTGTAGCCGGCCAAATGGAGGTTCCTCACCAGGAATTGGGAGTGCTGTTGCCAACGTGTGAACAGTGAAAATCCCTCCCCCCTCCCCAGTGTCTGCAGCACCTCTTGGTTGCCAGTTTGGGGTGTGATATCCCTGATTTTGGCCAAAGGGGGTTCAAAGGCGGCCGATGCCATCTGCCACCCAAACGGTAATTACATTTCACTTATCTTTTTTTCTTCTTTTTTTTATGAAGGGCCGGTTTAATAGAGCAAGCTTATTAAAGTGTGTGTGTGTGTGTGTGTGGCGACGTGCTCTCCGTCGACGTGATCATGTGGGAGGGGATTCGACAGGGAGGGGACCACCAGTGAAAGGCGATTCCGAGGTTATTCTGCGTCTGATGTAACGCTAGGTGTCTGTTTAAGGATCCCCCGTCCCCCAGCAGCGTTGTGCATTCTGGGATTTGTCCTAATCACTTTTCAATAAGACTGCTTTTTAATTCTACCTGGGGGTCCAAAAGCGTTGGCTTACTGTTGGCTTATTAATGAGACCGATCGATTTCCTCCTCATCGTTATTCTACCGCTTTTCATTTCCCTCCTTTCAGTCGCTTACACTATTTCTGTGTGCGTGCGTGTGCGTGCGTTCAGATTATTTTTTTTGGTGTGTGTGTGTGTCTGAGAAGCACGTGTGTGATGGTGTTGTCGGTTAGCATCCTGCCAGCAACTGGCTATGTGACTTTCAGCACACAATTAGTCAGGTGTCGCATAAACAGTGTAGAGGGGGAGAAAGGGAGTGAACGTGTGAGGGAGAAGGAGAGGGAGACGGAATGAAAACGGCCTCCAGGCAGTTAATGAGGTGTGCCCCGCTGCGTGGAGAAAGGCCTGCTAATCACTTTCACAACGGTTCACACGCCCGCCTGCACGCTCGCTCGCTCCTTGTGTGCCGTGACACGTTTTTGTTTTTTTTTACGCGCACACAGCACACGTGCACTTGGCGTATCTTAACTTGGTCGCCTTGTTCTTGCGGGAATTTTCCACACGGCGTGTAAAGGTGTCACGGTGCGGTGATGACTAGTGCAGTCGGGCCGTGCGCTCCCAGTTCCCGTCACGAACTCACCCCGGACTCATTCATGGTCTTGTCTCCCATCATCACTCACACCAGGTCCCAGTTAGGTCATCACTATGTGGTTAAATGTTTCTCCTCTGCTCCCCTCACTGGTCGATCGTTGTTGTTGCTTCACATGTGGCACGTAACGGGAGAGTGTTTCGTTCTGGCTGCTGAGGTCAGCCCTTTACTTTCTTTCAGTTTATTTTGTATTCGGTGTTTGTTTTCAATTAAAAGGTAATACTCAAATGCAATCCGCCTGTGCCTGATTCCTCTTCGCCACCGTTACAAAAGGTGACACTTTCGACTTAAAAATGTCAGACTTGACTTTCCCGAAGGACAACTGTATTAAGCTCAGTATCCATGAATAAACGGTAAACTCGTCATATTGCGGCGAGATCTTTTCGCTTGTGTGGAACCATTTCAAATTGAAACAGGGGGTCTTTTCGCCTCCCGCTTAGTTCTGACACATCCTATACCATCCGTGTACGCGGCTACCCGACCTCTGAAATGTCCATCGGGTTTGCCATAAGCTCATTATGTAAAAGCTGTGCCGAAAGTTTGTCTCAGGGTCTCTAACTGAAGCAGAGGGGCTTTTCATGCTGTGTTAGCTAATCAGGATTACACTCCACTGTACCTCAGTGACATAACCGACTCCCCAACGGACTCTTATTCTCTGCATAGCGCACTCCTTTCAACCAGGGCCGGAGTTCTGCAATAGGGAATAGGGCGCCAATAGGGTCCAAGCATGGCTCTGACACACAGTAGAGATGAACATATGTTCTACGTCTGATACCAGAGTGTATTATTACAGCCTAGCGTCTGATTAGCATAATGTAGGCAGATGCCCACTGTCCTTGGAGTACTGTGGAAATTCTACAGAAATGCTATTTCCTTCATTGAGCAGAAACACAAATTTTTTTGTTTGTATGACACTAATAGAATCGTGTGCTGTTAATGCCGGAGCAACGTATGGAGATGTCTGGCTTCTGGTCCGTCCTGTTTACACGAGGAGCCAAGATGGCAAGTGGAAAGGGTCCATGTGACTTTAAAGGAGGGTTCGTAATCGGGTCTCTTCCAGGATGACAATGTCCCCATCCACAGGGCACGAGGGGTCACTTAATGGTTTGATGAGTATGAAAATAAAGTGAATCATATTGTGGCCTTTCGCCAGTCACCAGATCTGAAGCCAATTGAACAACAATGGGAGATCTTGGACGGACGTGTTAGGCAGCGCTCTCCACCACCATCATCTAAGCACAAAATGAGGGAATATCCTTTGGAAGCATGGGGCCCCATCCCTCCAGTAGAGCTCCTGAGACTGGTAGAATCTCTGCCAATTTGTCACCCATCTGTATTTATTTTTGGGACCCCCATAAAGCAAAACATTCCAAATATATTGCCTCCCCTTGCAGAACTGCAGAATTAGAATTACAGCATTGGCTCGAAGTTTTAATCAGGCAATGTCGTTGCATAACTGTTGGGTTGATATTTTTAGTATGCCATGTGGTGGAGTGGCGTGAAAGTGAAACCAAAATGGGTCATGGTTATGATTGATGTTTGGGATCGGTTTAAAACAGAAAGGATCCATTTCCTTGGGTGCTTCAGGTCCGGTGGCAGCAGCAGTGGTTCAGGTCCAGGCCGCTACATTCTCAGCAGAGATGAATTTATTTCTAAACCCTGTCCTGTTAGTGAATGACAAAAACTGCCTGAAAAAAGGTTGAGGTTAAGATTACAGTTTGGGAAACGCTTTTCAGTTTTTTAAGGGGACAGGAGATGCACTCCGGTTGGATATTTGTATTGTTTTGGCATTTATTGACAGCTGGAATCATAGGCGCCGATTTATGTTTTCCTCCGTGGGTGCTCAAAGGCGCACGCCATTTATATATATATATATATATATATATACACACACCTATATATACCTATATAAACGCACTACGCACACCTATTCATTTACTTATTAATAAAGCCGTAAAGTAGATCTTTCAAAATTTACCACTTATCACAAATACAGGATTGGAGATGAAAAGTTTAACTGACACGTAGGCCTAACCGCGATCAGTTCGTGGGAAATTAATGTTTTGCGCTATTATCTAAATATCGATTAAAAAAAACGACACAGTTTCTGGGAGTTTCTCCCTAATTTCTGCTACGAGTTTTTGATAGTGGCATTTTTTCATCTGAGAAACGCTGTGATTGGTGGATAGGGAGCACCCGGAGCAGGCGACTGGTTATGTCGCTGTCACTAATATCGACATAACCAATCACAGTGTGACAGACGCTTTACATATCACCAACGGCAAGTTTAATTTTAAATGAATGTAGCCTACTGGCGGTCTGGCACACGTGGGTGCTCGTGCTCGGTATTTTCGTGGGTGCTCGCTATTTTCCGTGGGTGCTCGCTATTTTCCGTGGGTGCTCGAGCCCCGGAGCACCCACGGTATCGGCGCCTATGGCTGGAATCATAGGAATGTAAGCATTTCACCAGGTAATCTAATCTGGGACCTACAGAATTCACATATCCTGGTGAATTCTTTTGGAGAATAGGCAAGAAAGGTGATATTGTCAACAATGAATGTTGATTTTAAGTACTGCTGTGACAGTCTGACAAACATTTCAGAAATGATTGATAATAATATTAAGGGGCGCTATAGAAAACCCTGCCTCTAACGTTTACAAGGCTGAATTTAAACATTAACACTACCTGTCCCCTCCACTTCTCTAACCTAACAAAATCAGAATAGTATTAGCTAGGCCAGGGTAGTTTAGAGTTTGGGGGATAGTACTAACGTGACAGTGTCTAAAGAGAGTATGAGGAGACTACACATCAATTCAAACTGATAGACAGGCTGGCTGCAATGTTTATTAGTGTCATACAACACGGAATAACAGTTTTGTAGAAAACAATATTTGAAACATTAACTTAAAACATTAACTGCAAATGTCTTCCGTGCATATTAAATGTTTGAATTGATGCTAAGTAGTAAAGACCTTACATATAACCGCTTTAAATCTGAAGGAAATATGCTTTGAAATGCACTTGAAAAGTTGGGATGTTCATGAAAAACATCCAGAAAGTTCATCAGTCAGTGAGTGTATGATGTTTTGTGTCCTAGGGTGGTCAAATGGGCTAAGCTGCTGCCCACAGTCCACATGTCCTGTTGCAGCAATAGGTTTGAATCTATCTGACTGCTCTTGTAGCAAGTGGCTTCTTTTCTCTCGTCTTTGTCTTTCACCATTATCTCAAATAAATGAAGCATGAAATGCAAAACAAAATATTGTGTGTGATCTTTACACATTGATGATGTTCTTTCCACCGCAGGCTAATGTTCTGTCTGGTTCTGCCCACTCTGTTCTACGGGAAACGGAAGAGTCCTGAGGGAAACAGAAGACAAGCGTGTCTTGTCTTTCGGCGATGGGGTCACTATATTTTGTAGCCTAAACTGTCAAAAAGTAAGGGCCGCATTTGTAAGAACTGTATTTTGCAGCTACCAGAGGTTACTCATGCAGACGGTTGTTATTCCACTGCATGCTGCATTGAACCAGTTGCACTCTTAACCTCCCCTCGTACGAAATGTTCAGTTTTTTTATAACATAGTATTCTATCAGTTTATGGGTATGTGGTGCTCCGCTTACTGTAGAATGAAAAATACATCTGTATTCTATTCTTAGCCAGTAAATAGAATGTTATCAAAAGCAAATTTTTTGACATATTGATCTGCAGAACTGCAGTTCTTCTGCTGAGATACTGCATCAACATTTTCTTGATGGCGAATACTGAATATTGGTTATCATAACAGAGCATAGAATGTAGATGTCAGAAGGAAACCATCTCTGAAAAATTGAGGGGCAAATAGTATTAACCCCAATTATAATCTCATGGTAATTACGTTTTTTCAAATTCTCAGAGACAGACATATGTGTTATATGGTGTTATAACATCTAGAACATTATTAGAAAACCAACAGCATCCAGGATAAAGGGATCAATGGCAGATTTTGGCAAAATGACAAGCAATGTGTGTTTGATTTTGTACATCTGCAAAGGGAGATTGGATATAAAGCTTATTTTAGTTAACAAGAATATCGATCCCTTATCTGCTACGCAGGCAAAAAATTGGGTGTGAGTGTGGAGCCTGGGAATTGTTGGAATGAGTGGCGTGGACCTATGTGAATGTATAAAAAAGAAATTGTCGGTTGGCTGAGATGAATAAGATGTTCATGATGTTCATGTACGGTCACTGTGTCGCTTTTCTACATCAAACTCTAATGTGAGGGCTTATTCGTCTTTATCCTTATTTAGCAGCAATTTTTCTCTCACCCCGCAAATTAGGAGTGCCATTCCTTAGGGAGACCATATCATCCTATTGTTGAGCACGCTGCATCCCAATCTCAGTCAACCTTCCTGCTAAACAACAATAAATACATACATTGTGGGAAGAATCTACACCAAGGATGGGTCATTGTTCTGGTTTATACCAGACTGGCCTGGTGGATGTGTGTTTGGGTGGTGGTTGGCTAACTGCCGAGAATGTCAGACTGGCCTGGTGGATGTGTGTTTGGGTGGTGGTTGGCTAACTGCTGGGAATGTCAGACTGGCCTGGTGGATGTGTGTTTGGGTGGTGGTTGGCTAACTGCTGGGAATGTCAGACTGGCCTGGTGGATGTGTGTTTGGGTGGTGGTTGGCTAACTGCAGGGAATGTCAGACTGGCCTGGTGGATGTGTGTTTGGGTGGTGGTTGGCTAACTGCTGGGAATGTCAGACTGGCCTGGTGGATGTGTGTTTGGGTGGTGGTTGGCTAACTGCTGGGAATGTCAGACTGGCCTGGTGGATGTGTGTTTGGGTGGTGGTTGGCTAACTGCTGGGAATGTCAGACTGGCCTGGTGGATGTGTGTTTGGGTGGTGGTTGGCTAATTGCCGGGAATGTCAGACTGGCCTGGTGGATGTGTGTTTGGGTGGTGGTTGGCTAATTGCCGGGAATGTCAGACTGGCCTGGTGGATGTGTGTTTGGGTGGTGGTTGGCTAACTGCCGGGAATGTCAGACTGGCCTGGTGGATGCGTGTTTGGGTGGTGGTTGGCTAACTGCCAGGCATATCAGACTGGCCTGGTGGATGCGTGTTTGGGTGGTGGTTGGCAAACAGCCAAGCATTTCAGACAGTCCTACTAAGCAGGTGGTGCGACGTCCCACACAGGTGTTCTCAAGGCTATTTTCTAGTCATGTATAATCCAGCGCCACAGAGAGATGACAATATCAGTTAGAGTAGCAGCGAAAGCCTCACCACATTTCCTCTCTGTTTTAATGTATAAATCACTGTTGATCTCAACCATATGCTTCCTTCACCAGATCCTGGTTCACGTGGGCTTCCTGACGGAGGAGTCTGGCGACGTGTTCAGCCCCAAGGTGCTGAAAGGAGGTCCCCTGGGCGAGATGGTCCAGTGGGCAGATATCCTGACCGCCCTCCATGTCCTGGGACACAACCTCAAGATCTCCATGTCTGTCAAGGAACTGCAGGGGTGAGTCAGTGTCTTTCACAGAATGGTTTTAATGGGAAACTCCGCTTCTGCCTCATTGTCAGTTAATCATAGCCTCTTTTGCATGTGGGTTGTGTGGTGGCTTTGGAGCTTTGTTGCTCTCAATAAAGCTTTGCCTTCTTTTACTACTCATCTAGTGGCTATGTTGGGCAGGTTACCGAATGGGCTGGAAGTTAGCCTAGCGGCTATGTCGGGCAAGTTGCCGAAAGGATACAACAAAGCCAATTTGGTGGGGAGGAGTCTGCCGATCTGATCTTGAGCAAGGCATCTAACCCTAATTTGAGTCAACAGTGGCTGATCCCTGGTTGTGACCAAGCCTTTTCGGAAGAGTGGGGAGATGCCTTATTTTATGTTTCTCACCAAAACACTTGCAATAGCACACCCGTGTTTGACCTATGACCTTTCCACAAAGGTGTTGGTGTTGAAAAGCACTTAGGGATCAGTAGTGTTCCAGGTTGCCTGTAATCACTCTCTCTGTCATAATTACTGTCCATTTCAGAACAGAGCTTCAAGGTAGCACTGTGCTCTTGGCCACACTGAATTTGAGTGAGGTGGTTGATCTTTTTAGATGACCCAGGTCATCTGATTTCAAATGCCGATTGAGCCGTCGCATATGGTTCTCTGGACAGAACGTGTGTGGCCACAGAAACCTAACCTCTTTTCCCTGTGACAGTTAATAACCATTTAACCTCGCCAGTACACACGCTCTACATGTCAATTAACCCGATATGTCAGCCTGTCAGACCTCCAGACCTTCAGTCTTTTTCTGTTTTTTGCTGCACTGTGTAAGCGGAGCCGGCTAAGAAGAGCGAATGTCTCTGACTGACTGACTGACTGACTGACTACCCCTTGTTAAATAGCGTAGTGGTTAGAGAAGCGGATGTGTGAACTATATGTCCCGAGTTTGTATCTCCTCACAGGCGATGCGTACGCGTTATGAATATTTCCCTATAGACAAAAACTTTGCTGGCTATAACCTTCAGTATCTACATGATAGTAAGCCTGAAATGAAACAGTTTACGGTTATATTGTGACTGTTTCTGGTGGATTTCCGAAGTACGCATCAGTGCATGCGTTTTGGGTCAGGATAGACAAACACATTTGCTGGCTTAACAACGTAGTTATCATATCTTAAGCCTTAACTGAAACTGTATACAGTTATATTGCGACTGTTTCTGGCATGGAGTAGTTCATCTTCAGTCTTCTTATTCTTCTGATTATTCCTAGGAAGTTAGTAGATATTAGTAAGCCTATTTAACACAATCCTCAGTGGAGTCTAGTGGCTGCTGAAACTTGTAATGTCGTGGCGTAGTGGTTAACGACAGAGTTTCTCATACGGAAAACCTTCATACGAATCCATTGAGAGCAACAATATTTATTAATTATTTCTGGTAGATTCCACGATCCTCTCGTCTTTTCACTTGATGAAAAGGTTAGTTATCGATGCCTTTGTTGATAGTTATTGTATAAATGTCATTCATGAATGAAAGAAAAAAACACATTCCTATGCCATGTAATGAAATAGCTCAATTCTTATGACTGTTCCAGTAAGTTAGTAGATAAGGGTAAAGCTTATTACTGGCTAATACGCTGTTAAAACGGCCAGTGGCAAACGCAATACATAGCCGCTATTTGTGGTGGAGGTAAACTTAATAAGAAACGTTAGTCAGTTTAACTATCTATTTCATTCACGAATGGCAAATGAACTATTAAAAAGGCCAGTGGCAAAAGAGGATTGGTTCAGGATAGAGACAAGAGGCTATACTGACACCAGGCAAAAGTACACCTTCGTGGTGTAGTGATCAATGACACAGCCTTTCATGTGGGCGAGCCGGGTTCGAATCTCGAGACGGCAACTCTTTCTATTGGGGGCCGGCTGAACTAGGCTTGCCTGGTCTCTGGTTTTAAAATAGATTTTTTTTCCCAGCCACTGTCAATCGACCGGCCTCCGCTCCAGCCTGGCGTCGACCTGGCGCCATCGTGTCTTTTCCTCCGCTCCGTTGGTCCAGTCAGCAGCCTTTCACGTGTGCCGTTTTTTTGTGCTGATGGATACAGTAGTCGCGATCTCCCGGTGCGATCTCCGGGCCAACGGATGTAAATCTGTCTGATTGGTTAAGAGGCTCCGGACCCCGGCGTCCAACGTTTGGCTACAGACAGCCGGCGCTGAAGGCTCACTAAATCAGCGGGGGTTGTCAAACGGCTCCGGCCCGTGGAGTGGTCATATGGAGATGGATTGGGTGGTGCGTTGGCCGCCAAACCTCCGCCGGGGATTGTCAACTGTGTTGTTTTCGCATTGTTTTCGTTTTGCTTTTATTCCCCCCGTTAAGTGTCTTGTGTATTAAAAGGTGTACCCGTCTGAATTATGGGGAGGCTTCGCAAATGTCACTGCCGGGAGCCTCTGAGAGAGACGGTCCACTCACTCCCACTCCTGCTGGTGGCTTTGTTTACCGCTATTCACTTGCCCATTGTTTCTACTGTCTCTGCCTGTATATCTGACTGTCGTCTGGCTGTCTCCTTTGTTCCCTTTCTTTAATACAGTGACTTCTTGCTGTCTCTGCAACGCTTTCTCTCTCTCTTTTTCGCTCGCTTTCTTCTGCTGTCTTTTGTTAAATCTTCCACCTCCCTGTCTTGTGCTATTGAACAAAGTTTTGGACGGTAGCACTTTCCTCTGTTGACTTGAAACACTTCACCTACCCCTTCATTTCCCATGGCCCCCTCCTTTCAGCAGGACTAAGAACACTTCACCTACTGCTTCATTTCCCATGGCCCCCTGCTTTCAGCAGGACTAAGAACACTTCACCTACCCCTTCATTTCCCATGGCCCCCTCCTTTCAGCAGGACTAAGAACACTTCACCTACCCCTTCATTTCCCATGGCCCCCTCCTTTCAGCAGGACTAAGAACACTTCACCTACCCCTTCATTTCCCATGGCCCCCTCCTTTCAGCAGGACTAAGAACATTGGGCATTTTGGATCCGACAGATGTGATATTAGAAGCAATTTAGCTGTCAGCAGAGAGGCAATTTTAGTTGTTGTTTCTTCTCTTTCGATCTCTCTTTTGATTTTGGCTTCAATAAACAGAAATGGTTCCATCAATTTTTTTGTTTGTTTTGTTACTCATCACTGGGGGACAGAGATTGACAGCACTCAGAGGGAAGTAACGCTTTCCTATTGTCAATGCGCCAAGCGTGAAAGGCCCTCATTAATTTAAATGTGCATTTTATTAAAATGTGCCTTTGTCTCTTTACACGTGTGTCCCTGAGTGAGGGCAACGTCAGGCCTGTCCCTTTTAAGGTGGCAGATTTGCCATTTGAAAAGTAACTATTGATTTCTGTTGGCAGCCAAGTGCGCTACAATGACATGAAAAATGTTCCGTTCCACCGTAATGACACAAACATCCCCGGGCGTTGTTTTCAACAGCTTTTCTTTTTTATTTCTTTGTTTTATTTTATTTTTTCAAAAGAAAACAAAAGCCCCTTATGATTGAGATGTTTGTTTCACTTGTATCACAATGTATTTTCAGCTGACAAATTGCAATCAGCGCCTTTGTGAGTAATGAAACAAGGCAATGAACCACACTAAATGCTATCTGAATAATCTTGCTTTCGGGATTTTTAAAGATCCGACTACATCACATTTTGCAGAAAGTCGGCTTTTCAAGTCGGCTAAGTGCGTGCGCGTGACCAAGGCCTGCGGAAAGTTCCCTTGAAGGTTTGTCGAGGCCCCCCCCCGCCCGCCCCCCCCCCGCCCTGTCTTTTCAACAAGACGGATGGAGGCATGGATAAATGTATTACCACAAGATGGACTGATAGATGAGTGGGCAGTGGGAGTCTACGGGGTCTACAAGGAGAGCTCCTTAATGCGCTGATACAGCACCAGGAGAGTGTGTGGCTTCGGACTGTGTAAACAAAGAACTTTGTGTAATCATATTTGCCGTCCGTTCCTTTGTTACCGCCATGCAGATATAATCAAAGGAGTGTCCAGTGTTGTCCGTGGCTGCTATTCCATTATTCCGGAGCACACAACGACACACACACACACACACACTACACACGCGAACACGCACCCAGAGACACATGGACTCACGTGCCCCAGAAAGAGTAAATGTAATTGTCTTTGTCTCATCTGCTGAGTGGACAGTCTCTGTGGGACTGGAACAAAATTGCATAATGGAGATGAGGCCCAATTTAAAGAGCATAATGTCGACCCCTGCCCAGACTTATTACCCCCCTCCCCCGGGAGGACATCACACACCTCGTGTTAACAGGCTTGTTGAGATGGGTGGAAAGGGCGAGGTCCTGGACGCCATTTTGAATATCTGTGTTTATGTGAGTCGAGAACTCTCAGGACTGAGTTTGAGATCTTTTTGTTTGTCTTTGCGGTAAGCCGGACCCAAACGGTCCACATGACGCTGTTACTGATGACACTGGGAGCACTCAACGGTTTGTAACTCAGCGTTTTGTAACTCAATGGCTTGTAACTCAACGGTTTGTTACTCAGTTGTTTGTAACTCCGTTTTTTTTCGCTGGCTAAAACCGAAACCTGTAACTGTATACGGTTATAATGCGACTGTTTCTGGCATGAAAAAGTTCATATTTTGTCTCGCTAGCAATTGCCCAAATCTTATGATTATTCCTAAGAAGTTAGTCGATACCAGTAAACCTATTAATGGCTAATAAGCTGTTCAAACGGCCAGTAGCAAAAGCTAACAGCTCATAGACGCTCTTTCTGGTGGAGGTAACCTTAATAACGTTAGTCAGTTTAACACAATGCTCAGTAGTGTTTAGCGACTGGTGAAATGCATAATGCTGTGGCGTAATATTTAAAGACATATATATATATATATATATTTAAAATCTATTGTGAACAACAACATTTATTGTATTTCCACGATTCTCTTGTCGTTTCACTTGATGAAAAAGTTAGTTATCGTCACCTTTCTTGATAGTTATTATATCAGTGTCATTCATGAATGAAAGAAAGAACAAAGTAAATTGTTTTGCTATGAAAGATTTTTTTCTTATGCCATGAAATGAAATAGCTTTGGCAGACTCGCTAGTAATTGCTCAATTCTTATGACTATTCCAGTAAATTAGTAGACAAGGGTAAAGCCTATTACTGGCTAATACGCTGTTAAAACGGCCAGGGGCAAACGCAATACATAGCCGCTATTTGTGATGGAGGTGAACATAGTAGGAAACGTTAGTCAGTTTAACTGTATCAATGTCGTTCACGAATGGCCAATTAACTAGACGAGACAAGAGGCTATATTGACACCCAGCAAATGTTCAGCTCCGTGGTGTAGTGGTTAACAACAGAGCCTTTCACGTGGGCGACCCGGGTTAGAACCTTGAGATGGTGATATTTTCTATGGCGGGCCGGCTGAGCTAGGCTTGCCTGGTTTCTTGTTTAATTCTGTGTCTGTGGTTCAGAGGGGTGGAGATCGGGAGAGGGCGCAGGGGGTGAGGAGGAGGGGGAAAGGGTGAGATGCTCTCATTTCCTTTCTCCTTTATTCCCAGTGAAATTAAAGGAGGTCTACCCTCCTTTCATTCGCTGGGTTTGTTCAGTTCATTCTATTTTGCTCTTCTTTCGAGCTGTGCATTATTCAGAGAACTCTTTTCTCCTTTCCATCAACATCCGCTTAAAACCCCCACGCTCGTCTCTATTTCTTCCTTTAATAGGGTCCTGTGTTAGTCAGCGGAAGTTTAAGCCACTTTGCAGAAGCTCTGTAAGATATTCTCCTTAGAGAGTCAGGTCTGATGGATGTGGAGATTTGGGGATTTAACCACTCATCCTTAGGAACTTATTGCACTCATCAACTTTATTAACTGATGGGAATGCACTTGTTTGCTCGATTCCAAGTTGATATCCTTATGCTACAAAGAAGGCCAGCTTAGCGCTAGTCTGCCCAGTGAAGTTAAACGATCAGTCAGAAGGTAGAGATCATGCATTTGGGAGAACACCAAAGAAGCTGGCGGAGTGGAGAAAGGAAGCTTCTGGAAGATTCCATGGAGGGATGTCGAGTGCTTGCTGACCTCAGATCCGTCCCGTGTCTGGAAATCCTGCTCCCCCTCTAGATGCCAGTGTGAACATGAATGCTGTGTCGTGCCTTGATGCTCATTCCAGGGCACCCAACAGCAATTCCTAACTTTCTGGGGACGTTGTATATCCCATTTCTGCTCACTGGGTGGTCAGCTGTGGGTTTGTGTGTTGGTGTCCCCTTTTCAGACCTGTCCGACCCATGGAGAATTCCCTCTTCAGCTGACACCGACTGCACGCCTCCATTACTTCCCTCTCTGGTGACTGCACGCCTCCATTACTCCCCTCTCTGGTGACTGCACGCCTCCATTACTCCCCTCTCTGGTGACTGCACGCCTCCATTACTCCCCTCTCTGGTGACTGCACGTCCTCTCCTCCACCTCCCTCCCTCCCTCTCCTCTCCCGGCTTGTCCCAATTTAATCCATTTAGTCGTGTTGTCTTTCACGGCTCGGGATCCCCAATGCAGCTAGGCAGCCTGCAGACCATTAATCTCACACACACACACACATATACTACACTTACACTACACTTACACAGTATACATACTATGATAGGAATGATGCTACCCCCTCTCTCTGGCTGAATCTGTTTCTTCTTGTTTCTGCCTCTCTTTCCCTCTTCCCACTGTCACAGTGATGTTACACACACACACACACACACACACACACACCCTGCTTTCCCTCTATCTCCTGGAGGCCTTATCACACCACCCTCTATTTTAGGATGACTTAAGAGAAGTAAAATGAAAAATCAATATTTCTCCTGGAAAAGAATCCAGCTTTAAAGCTGTTACGTGAAAACTCAAGGGTAAAGGGATATTTCATTTTAGGTGTAATTTTTCGCTTTTAGTGCTGTAGCATCACCCATTCAGTTTTACATTGTATTCCTGTGCTTACTGGTACAAGTAAATGGACTCACAAAAAAACTTCCCATAGTGCTTTAATGTGTGTCTTTGTCTGTCTATTTCTACTACATTGAGCATGAGTGTGTAAAACTGTATTAACTGGGGAAAATGAGAGAAGGTACACACAGTTTGAAATATACACCTTTATTACAATTTATAGTAATGGAAATATACATTTTATATTGATGTGTGTGTAGTCCATAAAGACATGCCGAAGATGTATAATTTCTTTTGTAGGTGTTTTGAAAGAAATAATTTGCATCAAATTACACAAATATGGCTCATGCAAGAGACTTGGCCTGCTGAAGAAGCTCACAAATGGAACCATCTGAGTGATGCTACAACAGTAGATGTACATGGAAAATTAAGAATAACATGCAAAAAAGGTGAAATATCCCTTTAATATTTAAAGTCAGTTTAATGTCTCAGCTCAGTCCTTAAGGAAGAGCTCCGGTCTTTTTCTTTTTTACTGCATCTTTCCAAAGCTTTTGTCAAAAATAATGCAATAAACAGTGAAACAGGTGCAATTTTTTAAACGTATTTTATAAGGAGTGTGGAAGTCCTCACTGGGTCTTTTAAACTTAAGGGCATTGTCATGATTCTCACAATATTTGACAGTACGTCCACCTCATTGTTTGGCAATATAAAAATCCTGTTTTTGACTGCACTGGGCCTTTAAGCCCGTGGCTTTACTGTTATGTAAGTTATTCATCATTATTATACGCACAGCCGCTGCCACTGTGACATTGAGCTGTACAATTGTTACACTACCGATGTGGATCTTGTCCGTTTCTCGTTGTCTTTCTCTCAATATGTCAGTTTTTGTCTCTTTGTGAGTGAGCTCTCTTTCGTTTTCTCAAATGGCTCGCTTTCTGTCTCTCTTCCTCTTAGTCTCAGCTTTTCTATAGCTCTTTCACTTTATCACCGCAATTTATTTTGGTGCCTCTCTGTCTCTCTCCCTGTCTGTGTGCTTGCCTGATTACTCAAAGCGAAATCTTACTTGTCTTTATCATTCGCACTGTGCTTCAGTCTGAGACTGCCGTCGTTGAAATTTGGTTTTCCAAAGTCATCAGCGATCGGGTCGTCTCTTTTAATGGTGGCTTTTTAAAAAACGCTACCACGTGTGTGTTGCTTCTGACCTTCGGTATCAGGGACCAATCGGAAACAGTCAAGCGTGTTTTGGGGGGAAAGTACTCTGGTATTTCCGTCATCGGAGAAAACGGACGTTAGCAGCAGTGGCGTTTGGCCGGATCAACGACCGATGTGTTTGCCTCCTCTGACGTTACGTGTCACTATGTATGAGTCGGCTACATGACTCCGAATTACTTTCCGACCTTCCGCGAAACGAGCTGGCCTCGACAAATCAGCCGCCATCGCCTGACTTGCTGTTTCTAGACTCCAAGGCAGCTTGCGGTTTGCTTTCGTGATGACTGGGAACTCAGACTTTTGCGAAGACGCAGACTTTTGCGAAGGGGCCCGGAGAAGCCGCTTACAGCAGAACCGATGATTACCTGGTTGGGACTCATGTTGAGAGGACCGTAATAAAAATACCCATTTGTGAGATTTGTGTGTTTTTTTGCTTATGAAAGAACTAGAAATCTGCGTCCTTTAAAATAGAAGTCACCACTGCGGCAAATGTTGCAGACTCTGTGAAAACATCACTGTCACATTAATCACTGCTGTGTGTGTGTGTGCCTACTGAACCTTGTGCGCAAATGAGGAGAACACTCAAGCGCATAGCATCGTTCTGTCTGGTTAAAATGTGTGCGTTAGCAGGAACAAGATATCTGGATCATGTTCTTTATCTCTCCCCCTCTCTTTCACTCTCTCCCTTTCTCCCTCCTTTCCCTTCCTATCTGTTTCTCCCCCCTCGTTCTCTCCATTCCTCTCTCCCCTTCTATCTCTCCTCTTCCTCCCTCCGTCTGCTGTCAGCTCCTTGTAGCTCAAGTCAGTGCGCTTGTTAACAACTTCCCCGCATTTTTCCTGCTTTTTTATCAGCCAGCCTTCCACCAACCCTGCAAATGGCTTGACTTCCCACACACACACACACACGTGCACACACACAAACAAACTGACACACGCCTTCGCGGACCCTCAGCGAAAGCCGATAATGCCTTTCCTTCTCCTAGCCGCGGATGCGGGAACCGACGCACAACTTGGCCGGACGCCATTGTTCAGATTGTCAGATTGCCCCGCGGAGCGAACCCACATGGGGCTAAATGGGAAAGAGTGGGCAGGTGTGGCACGCCGCGATGGAGTGTTACTAGCGTTGAGGAGGGCAGAGCCAGGGCAGCTTAATGGCTGGCTGCAGGCCCAAGTAGCTGGCTGGCTCTATGCTAAGGGAATACATTGTGGCTTTATCGTGATTTCAGGAGCTCGTTTTTGGCTCCCGGGCCGATTTATATCGTTTTTTTCTTTGTCTTCTGTTCTCTCTCTCGCTCCCTCATAATCCTTCATTTCAGGGTTCAGAAACTAGCTGCCGGCCCTGCCAGTTCTCTCCCTCTCTCTCTTTCTCTTGCTCTCTGCTCCGTTAAGATTAGACCGGGGCAGAGAGGGCCTGCCGGTGAATGGGTTCCAGTCGCCTGCGGACACGGCGAGCGCTGCAGAAACCGAGGGGATCAGCAGTGGTGCCATTCATCAAACGCCTGCTTCCCACAGAGCCGCATTTCACCACCGCTACCGAGAGAGAAGGCTGGAGGGAGGAGAGAGACGGCAGACAGAAGAGACAGAGGAGGAGGAGGTGACGGAGGGAAGAAGAACCGTGCGGCTTCTGTAACAAGAAGAGCGGGAGGGAGAGGAAAGGAGGAAGTGAAATGGGCTTATCAAGAAGGGGAGAGAGGCTGAGCTGGTGAAAGGGAGAAATTGAGATTTCAGCCCTGTCCAATCATGCCAATGGTGATTTATGTGTAAAGTGCCCCCTGTGGAGCCCTGTGGTGCTGTGCTGGAGCTAGCGCCAGAGGTGTAGGGAACATGGATCTGTCCTTAAGGTCCAGTTACATCAAAGCCCACTTATTTAAAAGCCCAGACAGTGCAGCTGCTCCTACAGCTGGCTCTAGGTGCTGTAATTGGCTCCATACGAGCCTAGCTTTCAATACCATCTCGTATACAAGCACATTTGATTCTGCGGAGGTGGATGAAATAAATCCGTAGCCACTCTTATATGGTCCGTTTTGAGTTTCCTTTGTACGGACTAAGTTAGGATCAGGAAGTCGACCTAAGATGTGTGCAACTTCTACCAAGATCGGATTGTGACTTTATGAAGCCATCACAGACCTCAAGGCGGGACCTCAAGGCGGGACCTCAAGGCGGGACCTCAAGGCGGGACCTCAAGGCGGGACCTCAAGGCGGGACCTCAAGGCGGGACCTCAAGGCGGGACCTCAAGGCGAGCTGGCATGATAGACCTTTAACTATCCAGTCAGATGACTACCCTATGGCAGATAATAATGCAGTGTAATTGGCACTTAATTTGATATACAGTTACCTCCAACATACTGCATTCTGAAAGACTGCATCCCTTGCCATCGCTCAGGGTCATTATGGCCTCCCCCTCACCGCAAGGAAAAAGAAAATACTCTCATTTCACTTTCGTTTTTTTTTTTGTACTCCGTAAAACTAGTGATAGATAGTGACAATGTTCCTTATTTTCCATTGGTTTTCAAAATGTCTCTCGAAATCGGGTCAAACTAATGTCATTTGTGCTGGAGATTTTAATATATCCTCACTAGGAGAAAATTGGCCCCATTTTTGTGCAGCCAGGCTTGAAATTAAGTTGAGTGAGAAGAGGGGTTGATTTCACTAAGAGGAAATGCATCTCTCTCCTCTCCTGTACCTCTCCTATCTGTCCCTCGCTCGCTTTTTTTCTCCATCTTACATTTTTGTTTGGTTTTTCCCAGCTTCTTCCACCTTCTGTATTCTTTTCTACCTTGTTCTGTGTTGACACTTTGTATTTGCCTCTCTTTATATCATCCCCTCTCTCTCTCTCTCTCTCTCTCACGGTCTCATATCCTTCCTTCTCCGTGTAGCCAACCAAGGAGGCTGTAATTGAATCATGTGAGATGAAGGCATGCAGAACGTATCGGCAGTTATTTGTGCTTTTGCATCAAATGAATGCCGTAATCAGCCTGTAACGACTCCCTCCACTTCAGATGCACTAGGAAGAAAAGGACACTGATCTCCATCGACATGTTGAAGGGGCTTGGTGTCATATCTGCCAGTTGGACTGGGTGTGTGTGTGTTTGTGCCAGAAGTGGCAGTGAAAAACCACGACTCAGTCAGAGGTCAGTCGCTGCTATCCCAGAATCCCCTTGGTGCGAGATATGCGGCGCTGACAACACAGAGGGTGACAACAACACCTCTCAGTGTCAGTCATATGTTGCAACAGACATTTAAAAAAATATATATTCCTGATGTGGCGAGTAGCGTAACCTTAGACTACAACTCAGTCATAGCAGTCAGTGCTACTCTGGCTTCTCAAAGAATGTGTGGTTTACCCATTAAAAATGTAGTTTGAAATATAATATAATTGCTAGCCAAATCATGACAGCTTTATCACTAACTCTAAATGGAGTGATTGATTTATAATATTTGTGCCAACTACGAGCTGCAGTTTTTGAATAATACATCATTCTTGTTCATTCATTAGTCTACTTTGTTTCATGTTTAACAAAAGCCTGCCCACGAAGAAAACGTGGGCCAAATGCAGGGTATCAAATGGTAAAAAAAAATATTTTTTTTGTCTCAGCTCAAGTAACTGAATAACATTGTTTAAAGGGAGTAAATGGTGATATTGATGACATTATGATCCAATGCAGTGCAAGGCATGAGGCAGCAGAACCTAAAGAGTAGCCAAAACATAAATATTAAATTTTGTAGCACAGCAAAAAACAAATTGCCTTAATATTCCCCCAAATTGCTTTGAATGAGCAAAACTAATTACACCTCGGCAGGTTAATAAATCAGTGATCCACTGGGTATTGCAGAGGCTCCACACTCCGGAAGAATCACCTAGTGTTTTAACCATCTCGCAGTGTGACGGGGGGGGGGGGTTGTTAATGAACACCTCCACCCATGTTCACCTAGCCCAAAACGACGATGACTTTGTGAGGAACAACCTCAGCCGGGCTTGGATCCCCACGGCGCCGATGGAGAGACCCTGAGAGAGGCCGAGCCAGCCGGTTGGCTGGTAGATCACGGCGTCTACGTGGCCGCTCAACGTGGAGGAAACGACCGGGCGGGCGTGTGTTTGTGCGGCACGCGCCCGCCTTGCGCGGCGTGTCTGCGTGTTTGTGTCGTTTGCTGGTGTGTGCGTGTACGTGCGCGTCTTCATTCGCAGATCCGTCTCTGCGGCCCCCTTCACAACCAGTGGTGGGGCTTATTCATCATGATTTGAGGGGAATTTTAGCGAAGCGGGCGGATTTGCTGACGCAGTGGAACAGTGCTTAGACAAAGCAGAGCAGAGATCATTATGGATGGATGGATGCGTATACAGGGCAGCGCTGGCCCTAGTCTCTCTGTGTTTCTCTCTCTCATCTGTCAAAGAGGAGACGGGGAAAAAGATGTGTTTGTGTGTTTGAAGGGGGATGTGAGTGAGAGCATCTCACATGCCCCCTTGAAACCCCAGCAGGCTAAATCTCTCTCTCACCCTCTTTTCCCTGTTTTGTTTTCCGCCTCGCTCTCCCCTTCTCCTCCCGGGCCTCCCCCGTTCTCCCTCGCTCTCCATCATTGATCCATCTTCGCTCCCCACACACACGGACACGCTCAGACGTTATTCCTCTCTTTACGGCTGTGTCCGCTCCCTACCTCCCCTCCCGGGGCTGACGGCTTATCCCTTCATTCTCTCTGACAGAGGAGGAGGAGTAGGTGTCTCCCTTGCTCCTCTCTCCCCCGTCAGGTAGATCAGGGCCGGCATTCATCGGGTTGTGTGCGTTAGCGCGCTGTGCACCGTTCACTCAGAGAGTAGCGAGGGACACGAGAGCGTGCGCACGCGCACACAGGCATACGCACAGAGAAACACGCTAACGCTAAGGCTAATCAGCAGAATGTCATTGCACTGATCTGTTTGACAACATAGTGTTTTATCACATACTCCATTGGGGAGAAAAAGACAGCAAAGCAGCAATCAGACTCCTAACCATCCATGTAATCATCTAATCATCTGTTCCGGCATCCGCCTCCGATTGCCCCTGTAGGGCTTGCGTGTACAAGCAAAATAGAGAGGATAAGAGCATAAGTTGAGCTCTATATACCAGAGTACTGTTGCCGTGGGACTCCTACACTGCCCTTACCCGCCCCCTTCCCCCGCCCCCTTCTCCCGCCCCCTCTCGATGACCCTGTCCTCTACCCAGCCGAGGGGACTGCATGACAGCCTGCCGACGCCAATCACACGGGCGCACGCGCTTTCACACCAACGCACGTGCTCACACTTTCTTACACATTCCCACTTACACGCACTTTTTGCGCAGGCACAGCCATTCCATCACACACACACACCCCGTCACACACACCGCCTTGACAGAACCACGGCCAAAGTCGTCTCCCCGAGCGCCAGGCCACTGCAGAGATGACCCTTCACCCCTCACATATGCTTAGCCATCTGCACACGCGCGCGCACACACACTCGGAGAAAAGTAAGAGAACGACTGCGTAGACCGCAAAGACCTTGGCTTCTAGCAGAATAATTAACCATATCAGCGCACCTGAAAACCTATCTATATTCACCGACTCTACGCTAGCGAATCTATGCGTCTGCATTAACACAGACCCACTGTGATCGGAGGGGGCCAACCGGTTTCTAGTCACTAGCTTTATGTTTCTGGAGCATAGCTTTTCAGTTAATTAGCGGTGGTTATTTCCTGAACCATTTGACATAGTATGGGAATGTTTCACGCATGCTTGGGTATATAAAGTCTAACTGAACAATAAAGTATGGTTTTGTTTGGTCTAGAGAAGGTGCTGGGAAAATAATGTTTTGTGCACGCTTATTAGCGAACATATTGTTTTAGCTAGACAACTGGAAAATATTTAAAGAAGTGGGCACATGGACACCACATACAACGTTTTATTGGGATCAGAGCAACGGCTCTGGAGAAAAAGTGTTTTAAAATATGGAAAGCCATTTAAAACTGTGAGCAATTGATTGAAAATGTATTGCATTATCTTTTCATTGTTTATTTGTGTTTTGAAAAGTGTGCAGTTGAACTGGAGTTAAAAATGGGGAAATGTCTAATTTGCCTTGATGGAGATTTAATTAGCGAGTGCCTTTATACCATGTGATTAAATTGGTCAGCAGAGAACAGCGGAGGGCTTTGTAAAAACCCATACCCGGACACAGGGGCTCAATTAGGCACTAACTAATGCAATTTCATGTGCTAGGAGTTATGTTATGGCCGTATCAAGAGGCCATTGTGGCAGAGTGAAGGGAGTTGATTTAGGTGGTTGAATAAATCATGTTTCGTCTCATTCCTCTCTTCACATTTCCTCTCAGTCCTGACAACATCAGCCATGCAGCAGGGGACTTTGAGGTGCTGATAGGGGACCCAGAAATGAATGCAAATGGACAGTCTTCATTAGACAATACCAACAGGTATTGAAGACCAAACCTCTTCGCTGGTTATATTTTGTGCTAACTGGCGTTAGCTTTCAGCAAGTGATGGCTAACAATGTAAAGTGGACTGCATGGGGGAAAGTTAGCGTTAGCATTTTGTTTCGGTCGTGCGGTTAAAGCTGGGATACAATGGAGACAGACTGGTGTCTTAGGACAAACAAAGCTTCGTCTGAAGCTTAGAAAGTATATCGGCTTTACAGATGACCCGGGCTACCTCTCAGTGCATTGTTTGTTCAGGGTTTGTTCTGGTTTGGCAATCATAGCAAATGGAATAACAGTGTTATGAAGGATTGATTTAATTAAGTAATTTCTCTTTAGGTCTGCTACCCTCAAACAATGTCTTCTCTGCTCCATATTAGCTGGCACCTTATTTGGTGCAGTGCTTTGCAGTTTCTGTTCTGACAAGACAATACAACTCAAAGGGAGAGGCATACAATGTCAGTGTAAATTCTTGTCAAAGTAAGACAGTTGACATAAAATGTTTCTACCTCGGTTTGTCTTTTATCCCCTCAAAAGATCGAGGAGGCACGGAGTTAACCTTCACGCGGGGCAAACGAAAGGTGCGGTTTCACTCTGCTGCACCGACGCACACACGGAGATACACAAAGATGCACAAAGACAGAAAAACGGCAACATGCAGCCTGCCCCACAGGAGCACCCAGTGTGTCGATTTAATCCACACAAACACTCCTATGGAAACCTGCACTACGGCAGCCTTATGTAATAACTCAGAGCTTTAAGTGAGTGTTCTTTTACGTCTTAGTGTGTCAAAGTAAAATTCCCCCTACGGCGACTGTCTTCCATCACACTGAACATGTAGTCTTTGGTTGGGCTATGACATGCAGGAGAGGGAGTCAAGCGAAGGCGTTGAGGAGTGTGACGTGAATGCTGGGGAAGTATATGCGGAGTGAAGATTTGCCCTTCCGATTCGCAGTGTCCAATTTTCAGCAATGGTCTACTGTAGTCCCATCGCAGCAACTCAGCAGCAGGTTTGAAATGAAGATCCAGCCAAGCAGGTTTGCATTTCATAACATTGCTGGTAACACCAGGAAGTATTTCCAAGCACGCGAGGAGAGGACTTTACCTAGCCAACAGCCGCAATGAGACAAGGCGGCTCTGTTTGATATTCCACCCGTCCATGGCCCTCTGCTTTACCCTTGGACACTATCAGCATTCCACAACCAGGATTCAAACCCCTGGCCACATTTACACAGTTGTAATGTATGGCAGCGACTTAGACATCTGGGTCATTGAACCTAGCTTTGGGCGAAGTGGACCTAAAAGACCTCTGAAACGCATGTGACAAGTCATCTTTTGCATCAGGCACACACCCCCAACACACACAAATCCCAGTCTTTTCCCTAACAAGAGCTTCTAGAACTGTATCCATTACAGAGTCCGGGACAAGTGCTTCTAGAACTGTATCTATTACAGAGTCCGGGGATAAGAGCTTCTAGAACTGTATCCATTACAGAGTCCGGGACAAGTGCTTCTAGAACTGTATCTATTACAGAGTCCGGGGATAAGAGCTTCTAGAACTGTATCTGTTACAGAGTCCGGGGATAAGAGCTTCTAGAAATGTATCTATTACAGAGTCCGTGACAAGAGCTTCTATAACTGTATCTATTACAGAGTCCGGGGATAAGAGCTTCTAGAACTGTATCCATTACAGAGTCCGGGACAATAGCTTCTAGAACTGTATCTATTACAGAGTCCGGGGATAAGAGCTTCTAGAACTGTTTCTATTACAGAGTCTGGGGATAAGAGCTTCTAGAACTGTATCTATTACAGAGTCCGGGGATAAGAGCCTCTGGAACTGTATCTATTACAGAGTCTGGGGATAAGAGCTTCTAGAACTGTTTCTATTACAGAGTCCGGGGATAAGAGCTTCTAGAACTGTTTCTATTACAGAGTCTGGGGATAAGAGCTTATAGAATGCTGTGTCACTCCAAAACATTAGCCTCTCGTCAAAACACACGACGCGCTATTAGACTCTGCAGTGCGTGAGAGAGGCTTGTTGAATGGTTGCCTGAGTGTTTACATTACATTCTGTGGTGGTGTCCTTCAGGCTATACGAAAACAGATGAGCTAAGCTCCTAATCACAGGTTATTATGGGGAGGGTTGTGTGGTATACGATGTCTGTCCCTATTCTCTGGGAGCTTTTTCTGACACGGCACACACACACACACACTCACACACACGGATACAAAATACATAAGATTTTAGAGGGAGGAAATTGACTGTAACACCATCTATTAAACATGCCCATTAACCTTGGAACTCCATCTGCCACCGAGGGTCAAACTAAAGACAAACACACAGTCCACTCATGGGCCTGCTGGCCAATAGGGACACGGCGTGGTAACAGATGTTTTCAGCCAATCGATGTGGAGGGAAACGGAGTCAAGCGTTGGGCGTGAAAGCGGACACAGCAACACGGTCTCATGAGGGTTTTTTCTTTCCTTTTCCAGTAGAATGAAATGGACAGTGTAATTGGATGAGTGGAAATACGTGAGGAGACGAAGAATCATTCTGCCTCGTGCGGTAGCTCGACATTATTGAGGGGTTAGATTGTAAGGGATTTCAAGGAGACAGAGAATAAATAAAAGGTTCACTCGGAAACAAAGACGTGGACTGCACATGCACGCACGCGCACACGTTCACACGCATATGCATTCTTTGTCCCAAAGGCTCCAGCTATCACTCACTTTCCCTTAATAATGTGAAATGCATTAAAAAATATATATTATACTCAGACGAAACCTCAAACGCTCAAAGGGAATCCTCCCTTTGTCTCTCTCCGACACATTGCTCTTTCATCCTTTCGCTCGCCCCTTCTCATCTTCGAATTGGACACATTTCTCCACACACCTGTTTTCTCTTTGACCGTTTGATGTGTAGATCTCTGTTTCCCTCTGTCTGATTCCTATTCTGTTTTTCTAACCAGCTGCCACTCATGCACTCTAACCTGGTTCACATTCACCCGCTGTGCTTCACCTTTGTCATCAGTGCAGCACTGTTTACCTTTGGTTGACGTTTGGTCGACGTTTAGTTGGGATACTATACTGTTATGTGGCTTTGTAGAGGCTTTAGACATCCGTCTCATTTACTGATGGTTTGTTCGGTTCAGGGGCTGATGGAGTGGCTGGCTCTTTGGCCTTTGGAATAAACAAGTTCTGTATTCCGGTCACTTTATAACTGAAATGACGGTTCATTCAAAGTCACTAACCTGAATGTACAACGTGTGCTGACCAGGGTAACTTTTTGACCTTAGTGTTTTCTGGTCAAAATTGAGAGGTCAGGAAACCAGGTCAGGAGCCTTTGTTTAATGGATGCTCTGTGTTCCGTAGGTTTCTGGGAGTGCCCCCAGGGCGAGGCAGCTGCCCGCTGACAGGACCTCTGCCCTTTGACCTCATCTACACGGACTACCACGGCATGCAGCAGATGAAGCAGCACATGGGGCTTTCGCTCAAAAGACACAAGTTAGTGTATTCCTGTGCATGTGTACCTGTATTTACAGTGTGTGGGTGTGCGTATGTGATTTGTGGAGTCAAATAAAGTGTGTGTGTGTGTGTGTGTGTGTGTTCGTGCATATGGGTCTGGGTGTTATGTGTCAGTGTGTTCCTTGTCGGTGGTTTACGACATGTGTTTATGATTCCATTATGGGTGGTTATTAGGTGGCTATCTGCTCGTAACTCTCACAGCCAGTTAATCCCATTTGGGCCTGTAAAACACGCCGTCTCTCAGTTTCAGCCTGGTGTCAGCGCTGTCTCATACTGGGAGGGCGACGGTGCGGAAGTACGGCCGCAAACAAAACCTGGCAATGACAAGACAACTCTGCCACCTCGAGTGCACACACTTACACGTGCATTCAGGTTTAAAAGCACTCTCATTCTCATGTTTAGCCAGGCGGGACATATATGGTATCTCACCAAAGTGAGTTCACCCCTCACATTTTTGTAAATATTTGATTATATATCTTTTCATGTGACAAAACTGAAGAAATTACACTTTACTACAATGTAAAGTAGTGAGTGAACAGCTTGTATAACAGTGTACATTTGCTGTGCACTCAAAATAACTCAACACACAGCCATTAATGTCTAAACCGCTGGCAACAGAAGTGAGTACACCCCTAAGTGAAAATGTCCAAATTGGGCCCAATTTGTCATTTTCCCTCCCCGGTGTCATGTGACTCATTAGTGTTACAAGGTCTCAGGTGTGAATGGGGAGCAGGTGTGTTACATTTGGTGTCATCGCTCTGTCACTCCCTCATACTGGTCATTGGAAGTTCAACATGGCACCACATGGCAAAGAACTCTCTGAGGATCTGAAAAAAAGAATTGTTGCTCTACACAGACCCTGAAACTGAGCTGCAGCACGGTGGCCAAAACCATACATTTTAACAGTACAAAGTAGTGTCCAAATCGTTATCATTATAGCCAACCCATGCGGGGTCTACATTCGATAACCATCAGTGCTGACTTGGCGTCGGTTACCATAGAAACAACAATGCTCTGGCGAAGCTAGATTTGGTATGTCATCTAAAAAGTACTTTACAGATGTTGTATGTTTTTGTAAATTAAAATAAAAATTAAAGCCAGGTCAATTGTATTATTTTCTGTGTTCGAGGTTAACAGATTATATATTCTAATTATAATTATTAGGCTATTTTGTTATAATATAAAAATAAAATCACACATGACGATTGCCATTCAATTAATAACATAACTAGTTATGCAAAGCTAGCCAGTCTAACCCATATAAACTCCGGCATTATAAACCCACTCTCCTTTTGCGTCCATGTAACACCCACCTGACAAACCCACAATGGCACCAACCTTCCTCCACGCTGCATTTTTTTGGTTTAGGTTTGGTTTGGTTTAGAGTGCGCATTTGGATTGTAGCCTAAATGTTGTAAAAAAACTCACGTTAAAATAAAATACGAGTTACGTTAAGTCCATCAAATGTTGTGGAATGAAATCGAGCGGCAGGTTTTATCTGACTTAAAGGCACCGACAGACGGGCCGCGCTGGCGAAGGTCTTTTAGACTTTCAATTGCCGTAGTGCGGCGGGCGACGCGGTGCGTGGTGCTCGATCCCGTGTCCCTTCGTTTAAAACACACAAAGACGGCCCACGGTAAGCGACAGCGACAAGAAAAATCCGTAATTTTGAAAATGAAATACAATTAGCTTGGCTTTCATTTTCATTTCATTTTAAATACATAATGTAGTTGTCTAGGTAAGCAGGTTATTTGCAATTCTCATCTGTGTGCAATATTATTCTAATTATAAAACTTCTTGCGGTTTGCCGCCCATCGCCCTACTCCAATGGAATTTCTATGAGACCTTCACCGCCACCGCGGCCCGTGTGCATGTGCCTTAAGCACTGAAAACACTTGCCGTTCCGCTAGTGACAACGGGAGGCTGCTGAAATAGTCCCGCCTTTGCTGTTTGACCAATCAGCTGCTTATTTTAAACTGGGAAAAGTAGAATATTGCATTCAAGGAAAAATGGCGGGCCCACTATAAACAAAACAGAGTAGTAAAGAAATCTCAGTTCATTAAAATTAAACTCACTATAAGAAAACGCGGATTTCTCTGCTAGCCTGCTAGCAATTCAAGAAAACCCTGACAGCCCCTGCAGAAACGGTTCATTAACGAAAATGGTTGCATGCCATTTGTTTTAAAAAATACATCTCGCAAAAGCTAGCACAACTATATACATACTACATATTAACAGATCAAGGGTCCGAGACTGAGCAACCCTTGACTACGCTATACATAGTTTCTTATATTGTCTCAATAGACCTTGAGTGCGACGTTATGGATTTCCTCCTATACTTGAACTAGTAAAATTAGCTCTTTGTCTAATGTGTTGCTTAGGTTATGAACAATTCACTATTGTAGTACCTCCTACAAGCTTTCCTATTGGTTTTCCGCTGTGCTCCGATTGGCTTTCCGCGATGCAGAAGGAAAAAAAAAATAGGACACTCCAATCTTTTCATGTCTGCCGTTCCGCCATGGCCAGCGCTGCTGTCTCGCATCAAGGGGCGGGGCCTGAAGCCTGTTTGGATTGGCCAGCAATGGAGCACTTCCTCTTTCAACAACGGCATGCCGCTTATGTGTGAATGAGGGGTGAGCGGAGGCGCTTTCAGTGCAGGCCGAGGCGCCAGACCTGTGAGCAAGCCCATGTCAACCAACGAACAGGGTTTATCTTGTCAACCAATCAAACAGTCATTCCTTGACAACACCGAGCGGAAAAATTGAGGATAAATTAATTATTGCGGTTTCAGATTTCCCAGAATTTTAGGCTGTAAAACTTTGCGTTTTCAGTTGTCGCTTACCACGGCCTGTTTGTAAGTGCCTTTACACTATTGGCACCGCTTTCTATCGGTTCTATAGGCTCTGCGGTCTACCCGGCAACAAATGGCACCACTTAGAAACAAGACGTATTGACAGTACCACGCCTATCACCTATAGGCCGCATGCGCTAGTCCAGCTGTCAGCGGCTTATTATAGCCACTGTGCTGCTTGCCTACTGCTGTGAGGATTGCAATCGATCGGACCAAGGCGTAGAGAGAATGAAGGATTGAGAAAGAGGGCAGGAGAGAAATGGAGGGAGCCGGGCAGAGTGCAAACGGAGGAGTGGCAGGTCACTTGGCTCAAACTGACACCGGATAACAGCCAATGCCCAAAGCGGTGTATTTAGAAGAAAATCTCATTATGAATGAGGGATGAGTCCGTGAGTAGCCTAAAGAAAGGACACGGTAAGTGTGCCTGTAGCCCCGTGAATTCCTTTCAGCAGACATTCTAACTTTCTGTGGGATCGTGCGTGCATGTGTGTCCCAGAAATCACGAAAATCTGACTCTGACGTTGATACTACTGTGTTTTTCGGACAGCAATGTCATCTTGGAACCTTGTTGACCTAGGCCTGTTCTAATTAGAAGTGAAGTTTATTGTGGTGCCCGGCAAAGCAGCCCACATCGAACTGAACCTATGGATTTAGGGTTTGGTTTGAATGAATCCACTACATATGAGGTTTTTAAAAGAGAAATCGATATAATTACTTTTGAAAATTGTTGGTTTAAAACTTGTTCATGTCTTTCTAAACAACCCTGGGTATTGTTATTGGATGATGAGAGCGATGTTAGCGGACTCAAGTGCGTTAAATCTCTCTCCCTATAACATGCTGAGTATTGACTTGACTCTTAAACCTACTGGCCATACAGGCCTGTATTGATCTTTATTGCATCCTCATAAACAACAGAATACATTCCAGTGATTTCTTCTACAGAAGGTTACAGAGATACTTGTAATTTACCAAAATTACTGTCATTTTCAGTCACTTCTTGAATGATCTTAGTTTTGGTCGGTTATTTTTAATTAAACGGATGAAGTTTATACGTAGTATACATTTGTGTTCCGTTGGAGGACAGTGGGAACTATGGCGTGGAACCCAGTGAGGCAGGGCTGAAGAGGGACGTTTATTTGATGTTCCAAACAAGGATCCAAATGTAGAACGTATCGCCGGACACGCCGACAACTGAATCAAATCGCCTAAGTCAAAACCTGGCATAGTCGGCTTGAAAACAAAAAACTATACTTCTCTATGGACTCTCCACAGGTAAGACGGGCCTGACCGGTAATCCTGTCACATAGAACATACACTGAATCTATGACAAATCTGGTGGACAAACCTACTGGATAAACCTACTGGATTAACTTTCAAGGTAACCTCTGTGTGATGCGTTACCTAAAACAGTATGTAGCTCCTAAAACAGTATTCCATAATATAAAAGTGTACAAAGAAATGATTGGTGAACAACACTTCTTGAAATGTAACATCCAGTAGAAATCTTAGCGATGGAAGCCATCATTCCATGCATGACGATGTTTGGTGTAACAATATTTGGTGTAACGATATTTGGAATTATGACCTTGTGCGATTACCTTTCGAGGTAACATGGGGCACTTCCTCAAAAGATAACCCCCGCCAATTACAACAATATGAATATATTGTGTTATGGGCAGTCACACAGAGGTCAGAGGTCAAAGTATTAACAAATACTGACATGTATTTACCATAAAGGTGAATGACATTACTGACATAAGTTATCTGGCTAGATTGGTTTCGTTGCTAAGATAAATATGTGACTTAGGGTTTCAGTAACTTCCTCATCAGCGTCCTGAGAGGAAGAGAGGAATGGCGATGCCCCTTTAAGTCTTTCATGTCTCTTAATTTCGTACAGATCAAGTCACAAGTCATGGATCAAGTCCAAGTCAGGTGTTTTTGCTTTTTTGTCAAGTTAAATTTGCATCTGTCATGTGAACTGAGCCCACATCTATTACATAATAGTAAAAGTCATCTTACAAACATTTAGAAGTTTGAACACACCATAAACTACCAGGGCCTTAATAGGATCAAGTTACCCTTAGATGCTGTTTTTTCCACTCTATCTCTACCCCAGATGTTGCACTTTACCCACAACCCTTAGCGGTTGTGTGGGCCTGAATGAGATACGAGCCCTGTCAGCTGAAAAGCATCATTAATCAACCCCATAGCTCCTGGGCCCTCAGCTTCTACTTAATTACTTTAGCTTTATGTTACTCCGAATATCCAGCTGCATAAATAATGCCTGGCCATCCAATATGCTTGATTGTGCATGTTCAGGGAGGAAGAGGAGGAGGGGGTCAAGAATGAAGAGTGGGTAGAGGTACGGTACGATGCTGAAAGCCGATAGCAAGTGGTTTTAAATCACACTTCCCGATTTAATAATGGGCCAATGCTATGGATCTGTGTGAGCTACGCCTGCTGTATTTACAGCTCTACTAGTCCAGAGGGCCAAGGTAGGGCTACAATATATAGCATATGGCAATATAAAAAATCACGTGACCACATAAACATGTGTGCAAGCAGACGCACAAACATTATTCCATGAACTAACACATGCAGTGTGACATAAACACACACCTACAAACGCAATTTTTTATTCACCTAACTCGGGTGGGCAAACTAGGGTCCACAGGCCAATTCCATCTGGCCTGGAGTAGATAATAAAATATTATTTGAGGGGAAGTAATACAACTCACCAGCCCTTATACATCTGAATCTGAATTTAAATTATTTAGACATTATAATGGACCTACTACATGAATGTTTTAATTATTGCCCTTCTCTGGCCAGTAAATAATTTCTGATTAACAAATGACAAAATAAATGTGTCCCTCCATTTAATTTCAAAATCCTGGTGTTGCCCCTGAGCCAATAGGTTTGCCCTCACCTGACCGAACTATTGGTTAACAGCTACCTTTCCCCCCTTTTGACCCAGATAATGTTGAACAAACTGTATCTCAGTCTCAGTAGTTTGTGATGTAATGTACACTATTATTTAATTTAAATAATAATTGTGTCCTTAAAACATTTATTTCATCAAAGAAACCTCCATTTGCAGCAATTACAGCCTTTCAGATCCTCTGCATTCTAGTTTAAGTCTGTCCATTTCAACTCACCAGTATGTGTGACGTGAATGCACTCCTCCAGCATCTTTTCATTTGGTCTGGGTCTCCCAAATGTTCTCCTTTGTGATCTGAACACCTCAAACTTAGACTTGTCTGTCCACAAACCTTTTTCCAATCTGTCCAGTGTCTGCGTTATATTTGCCCATTTTAATCTTTTATTTTTATGGGCCCATCCTGAGTTATGGCTTTTTCTTTGCAACTCTGCCCAAAAGGTCAGCATCCTGGAATCACTGTTGGCATTGAGACTGGTGTTTTCCGGGTACTTTTTTAATGAAGCTGCCAGTGAGGACCTGTGAGGTGTCTGTTTCTCAAACTAGACACTAATGTATTTGTCCTCTTGTTCAGTTGTGCACCAGGGCCTCCCACTCCTCTTTCTATTCTGGTTAGAGACTGTTTGTGCTGTTAAGTGAAGGGAGTAGTACACAGCATTGTAAAATATCTTCAGTTTCTCTGCAATTTCTCGCAGGGAATTGCCTTCATTTCTCCGAACAAGAATAGACTGAGTTTCAGAAGGAAGTTCTTTGTTTCTGGCCACTTTGAGCCTGTAATCGAATCCACAATTGCTGATGCTCCAGACACAACTAATCTAAAGAAGAACAGTTTTATTGCTTCTTTCTAATGATCAACTAGCCTTTTAAAATTGTTAACTTGGATTAGCATACACAATGTGCCATTGGAACACAGGAGTGTTGGTTGCTGATAATGGGCCGTTTCCAGGTCCAAAAAAACATTTATAGAATTAATGTCTACACTGTATTTTTCATCAATTTGAATTTTAATAAACCAAAAAAAGAATTCTCAAACAACGGTAGCGTAGAGGCCTGTGTCCCCCATGGCCACTGATCTGTTTTCGAGAAACACAGCCAGCAGTGCATCGCCTGTTGTCCCACGTTGCATAGACCTCTACTGTACGTTGGCCTTGACGAACAGTTTCCACATCTGTGAGGCTGCAGGGGTGCGTGGTGTCTACTCCCAGGAGCAGCGCGGTGCCCTGGGCTCTAGCTCCGCACCCGGCTTGGAGCGACCTGTGAGATAGTTGGAGATAACCCGAAGGGACAGAAAGTGCACACTTCCATATTATACCTCTTGGCCATGCTTCCTGGTGACAAATGCCACAGGTGCCACAAGTTTTTTTGTGTGAAATTAAGTACATCCCCTGGAAACCTTTTTAAAACATAGTTATACTTACAGAGATGTCATTTTCACTTCAACACTATTGACAGATAAATATATCCTAATTTAACAAATTACACTGAAAGGATATACTTTGCAATCATTTATTCCTCCAACATCTCCAGAAATGCATTTTCTTTATTGTAGATAAAATAAGTAAACCGCTAGCTTCAATAGCTAGTGTTGCCCCTTTGACTAAAATAACTTCATGTTGCTGTTTCTTGTAACTGTCTATCAATCTTATTCAGTGACTGGGAGGCATTTTCTCCTATTTTTCTTTACAGTACTGCTTCAATTGAGTCATATTCGTGGACAGCATTACGATAGGATTGAGGTCTAGGCTTTGACTTGACTGCTTCATAACCCTCCATTTCTTTTTTTGCCACTCTGTTGTAGCTTTGCTTGTGCTGTTTGGAACATTTTCCTGTTGCAAGATACAAGTTCGTTTCAGTTTTTTGACAGATGGCCTCACATTTCCCCCAAGAGTTATCTAGTACAATATGGAATTCATGGTTTGACTCTGTGACAATTTGGCCCTGAGACAACAAAGCAGCCACTAACCATAAAGCCATCGCCTCTATTATTTATGGTTGGTATGAGATCAGTCAGGTATTGTGTGTATTGTGAGTTAGTAAATGAGTAATAAATTACACATTAAGTCTATAACACAAAAGCATAATTAAAAGCAGTGACTCCTACCCTTCATCCCACCTTCCATTCACTTCCCTAGGGAAGTGTTGTAATCTGGTGCAAAACTTTTCAGAGATGATGAGGGAAGAAGGAAACTATTGCAAGAGGTGGGACTAACTGAAAGTTATATCTCTTCATCAATGGTTTAATGAAAACCCTCTTTCTGGCTCGGATTCACGTGGCATGTTTTTAAGATGCTCACAAGCAGATAAGCAGCTGTCTCTTTCTGATTCATTCGAGATTTATTGCTGTCAGTCTTATACTCTTTCCTCCCACACCCAAGATGTGCAATGAAAACAACAGAACTGTCAAAAAGATACCAATGTCACCTTGTGTAATATTTAATTGTCATACCTAGAGGACAGCTGATTTATTTATGTTTGGAAATAGCCACTTAGGGCTTAACATCCCAACACCTCATTGAACCGACAGAAATAAAACCTATTTAGTCAGTTTCGGTTCTGAGTTTACAGAGGGTCTGGGTCAGAGCAAAACTCCATGATTACAATGCTTTACAATGGCGCAAGCACAAAGTATGACAAGGCCCAATTAACAATTTGGACAGGCATCTCTGTCAAATCAGCATATTGATTGTCTCAAGGCAAATAGGTTGAGCTCAGGCCTTCAGCTCATCCACAGTGGAAGGATTTAACAGTCATCAACGTGGTACGGTCCAGGGCTGCACTGTGAGTGCATCATAGAATGCGAACTGCATGTGCGTGTTTGTGTGTGTCATTGGTGTGTGTTTGTGTCTGTCATTATTGTGTGTGTGTTTGTGTGTCATAAGGGTGTGTGTGTTTGTATGTGTCATTAGTGTGTGTGTTTGTTGTGTGTCATTAGTGTGCGTGTTTGTTTGTGCCGTTTGTGTGTGTCATTAGTGTGTGTGTGTGTGTGTGTGTGTGTGTGTGTTTGTGTGTATGTCGTTAGTGTGCATGTTTGTGTGTGTCATTAGTGTGCGTATTCGTGTATGTCATTTGTGTGCGTGTTTGTGGGTGTCATTACTGTGTGTGTGTTTGTGTGTGTCATTAGTGTGTGTTTGTGTGTGTCATTAGTGTGTTTGTGTGTATGTCGTTAGTGTGCAAGTTTGTGTGTGCCTTTAGTGTGTGTGTATTCATGTGTGCCATTAGTGTGCGTATTCGTGTATGTCATTTGTGTGTGTCATTAGTGCATGTTTGTTTGTGTGTGTCATTAGTGCGTGTGGCACATAGGTCCGACACGAGATGGGGAACTTTTCAGACATGACTTTTAAGTAGGCCACAGTACTTCTGGCTCAAATACCTGACCTTATGTCTGAGAGAGTAAACCTGCTTTAAGGCTTCATTCAAGGACTTAAGGCCTGATCAATCCATCACACCATCCACAGAATAGTTGATAGCCTTTTGTGACAAGCAGAATGATTGCTACCCCTCTGGGGTCGGCAGAGCCCGCGGTACGGCCATTACCTGGTCTACAATGGTTCCACTGAAGGCTTTTGTCTCCATAGTGTCCGCTGTGTGTTCGGCATTGTGCCTCTGAAAGGCCAGTATTAATGGTATTGAAATTTTTTTTTGTTTTTTGGTTTTTCTCCGTGTTCCCTCTTGTCAGACGCGGTCGCAGAGCTTGTCGAATGGGCGAACAGGTCTTGTTAACCGCGTGCGCTCACGCGCACACACAGACACACCTACAGACAGGGTATACAGTGCCTGTCAAGCAGATGTACACACCGCACATCAAACAGACAAACACTCTCGCATACACCCAAGGTGCGACACAATGGATGAAAGTAAATAGCACTTAGACAGCACTGAATCCCTCTTAAATCCCTGTCACTTTACTCGACACACCAAGGCTTCTGGGAAAAACTGAGCATTGCTGATACAGCGTGACCATTATTGAAATGAGTAATGCTGTCCAAAAATCAATTGTGTAAAAATCTTATTATTTATATACCACCGTTAAACAAATGTGCCTGTTCTGATAATGTCAGAAATGTGCTAAATCCCTCTCCTGTATTCCCGAATCCTCCTATATTCACTTAAAGGAATAGTTTGGGAATTTGGCAGTGAAGCCCTTAGTCTATTTCCCCAGAGTCTGTTGATTTTGCATTTTATGTATCTGCTCTTAGTATGAAGGAAGTTGCCGGTAGTGTTCATAGAAACTGCTCACTAGCTTAGACTGCATGTCTACAGTGGATATAAAAAGTCTACACACCCCTGTTAAAATTCCAGGTTCTTGTGATGTAAAAGAAGGAAACAAAGATAGACCATGTCAGAACATTTTCCCACTTTTAATGTGACCTATAATGTGAACAATTCCATTGAAAAACAAACTGAAATCTTTGGGGGGAAAAAATGACAAATAAAAAACCTTACAATAACCTGGTTGCATAAATGTGCACACCCTCATATAAATGTGGATGTGGCTGCGTTCAGAATTAACCAATCACATTCAAACTCATGTTAAATAGAAATCATTACACACCGGCCATCATTTAAAGTGACTCTGATTAATCACAAATAAAGTTCAGCTGTTCTAGTAGGATTTTCCTGACATTTTCTTAGTTGCATCCCAGAGCAAAAGCCATGGTCCGCAGAGAGCTTCCAAAGCATCAGAGGGATTTAATTGTTGAAAGATAGCAGTCAGGAGAAGGGTACACAATAATTTCCAAAGCATTAGATATACCATGGAACACAGTGAAGACAGTCATCATCAAGTGGAGAAAATATGGCACAACAGAGACATTACCAAGAACTGGACGTCCCTCCAAAATTGATGAAAAGATGAGAAGAAAACTGGTCAGGGAGGCTTCCAAGAGGCCTACAGCAACATTAAAGGAACTGCAAAAATTTCTGGCAAGTACTGGCTGTCTACTCAAATGTACTGGAAAGGAGGGTTCGGCAGATAGTCGAACCTCAGATTGAAGAGGAACAATGCGGATTCCGTCCTGGTCGACCAGCTCTTTACTCTTGCAAGGATCCTGGAGGGGGCCTGGGAATATACCCATCCAGTCTACATGTGTTTTGTGGATATGGAGAAGGCGTATGACCGGGTCCCCCGGACGATACTGTGGGAGGTGCTGTGGGAGTATGGGGTGAGGAGGTCCCTTCTGAGGGCTATCCAATCCCTGTACGTCCAAAGTAAGAGCTGTGTTCGGGTTCTCGGTAGTAAGTTGGACTTGTTTCAGGTGGGGGTTGGCCTCCACCAGGGCTGCGCTTTGTCACCAATCCTGTTTGTAACTTTTATGGACAGGATATCGAGGCGTAGTCGGGGTGGGGAGGGGTTGCAGTTCGGTGGTCTGGGGATCTCATCGCTGCTTTTTGCGGATGATGTGGTCCTGATGGCATCATCGGTCTGTGACCTTCAGCACTCACTGAACCGGTTCGCAGCCAAGTGCGAAGTGGTTGGGATGAGGATTAGCACCTCTAAATCTGAGGCCATGGTTCTCAGCAGGAAACCGATGGAGTGCCTCCTCCGGGTAGGGAATGTGGCGTTACCCCGAGTAAAGGAGTTCAAGTATCTTGGGGTCTTGTTCGCGAGTGAGGGGACAATGAAGCGGGAGATTGGCCGGAGAATCGGAGCAGCGGGGGCGGTATTGCATTCGCTTTACCGCACCGTTGTGATGAAAAGAGAGCGGAGCCGGATATACCGGTCAATTTTCGTTCCTGCCCTCACCTATGGTCATGAAGGCTGGGTCATAAATAACTAGATCGCGAGTACAAGCGGCTGAAATGGGTTTTCTCAGAAGGGTGGCTGGCTTCTCCCTTAGGAATAGGGTGAGAAGCTCAGTCATCAAGAAGCTCAGTCACAAAAGCATGTGGGAAAATGTGTTATGGTCTGATGAAACCAAGGTTGAACTTTTTGGACATAATTCCAAAAGGTATGTTTGGCGCAAAAACAACACTGCACATCAAAGAAGTGTGGGCAAATGTGCCATGCTAATTGTCAAGATGTGTCAAGATGTGCCATGCTAATAGACTCCAACCCAAAAAGATTGAGTGCTGTAATAAAATCAAAAGGTGCTTAAACAAAGTATTAGTTTAAGGGTATGCACACTTATGCAACCAGGTTATTGTGAGTTTTTTATTTTTCCCCCTCAAAGATTTCAGTTTGTTTTTCAATTGAATTATTCACATTATAGGTCACATTAAAGGTGGAAAAAGTTGTGACATGATTTATCTCCGTCTCATTCTTTTACATCACACAAACCTGGCATTTTAACAGGGGTGTGTAGACTTTTTATATCCACTGTACCTGTTCATATAGACTTTCTTCCAGTCATTGCACCGTTGCAAATACTTGATAGCAACTTCTATTAAACTGGATGCAGTGAAATAAACATGTTGTCTACAAGTTCATATATAACAATCCCCCCAACTGTCCCTTTAAAGACTTCACAGCTTCTGTAAAGAAACTGAGCAATAGTGATACTAATTAGTGTAATAATTATTGAAATGAGAAGTGTTATCTAAAAATGTATTATTGATGTAGAAGAGTTCAACAAATATTGAAGAACAGGATGTCTAGTGTTGAGAAGTTTGTCACTGCCTATTATAATAACTTATAAAAAATTAAATTATGTTTGAATTAATCTAACAATTGTTTTTACAGAAAATTACAGCTTTGTTAATTGGGTGACACTTTATTTGGATGATCAATATATAGTAGCTTCACTGACTATTTAAAGACTTTCAATAAAAGTCTTTAAATAACTATGTGCCGTCACCAACACTAACCTTAAACCTCATCCTGTACATAACCTTAAACTCTTCCCCCAACCCACACCCTAACACTCATTTAAAACCTAACCTTAACAAGCAATTCATTTGCTTTTGGTAGTTTGTTGATAGTATTTATAATGTTGAAGCTCCAAATAAAATGTAACCGTAAATGCTTCGGGTGTTTCATTAAAATGTTGGTCCCCCGCCTCTTTTCAGGTGCCACATCCGTGTGATCGACACATTCGGCACAGAGCCGGCCTATAACCACGAGGAGTACGCCACGCTGCACGGCTACAGGTCCAACTGGGGATACTGGAACCTCAACACGCGGCAATACATGACCATGTTCCGTAAGTCATACGTCATTACCTTGGCAACAGAAGGGTTAACAGGGCTTCTTTTGATCTTCTGGTTCAGTCATCAGTTGTGGGAACTGTAATTCGTTGAGGATGAATATAAAATGCATGTGCAGACATGGCATAAATGTCCCCCTGGAGAGAGCCAAGTAAGACATTGATGCAAAGATTATCTCACATAGGGACTGACGAGTTCATCCTAGCGCTGGAAGGCGAGGATTGAGATACTGTGTTGAAGTTCATGCAGTCCCCACAGAGACAGCTGGGTTAGAGATTTGTAACAAACATTGTAACAATGTTTTAATTCTATTGCATTTCATTGTAAAGCACATTGAATTGCTTCTATATAAATACACTTCTTGCTTGCTTCTCTACTAGACAGACTTTCATCAGAGATCCTTCATTATAAATACAAAGCACAAGTACATTACAATTTCATGTTGCAAACCAAGCATTCCTGTGAAACATATTCAGCTCTAACTGGCGAAGGATTCTGGCTGTTACCTTAACATTGCTACCGTCAGCAACTATTTGTTGAGACAAAATGTTTTTTGGAAACAGGGCTTTAATTAGGACCTGGATAGAGCGTCGTGTTTTTGAGGGAGGGGAATCTCCAATAATATTTTGTTTGTGAAAATGGCTTTTAAAAAACAGCTTCCTTCCCTGTTATTTAATACCCATGCTGCTTATAGCAGAGTTAGCAGGGAGTTCGGAGGTTACAGTTGGCCACCGGAGAATTGCATCATCATAGAGGGTTGGGCAAATTTTCTTCTGACTGGAGCGGCCTTCCGTAGCGCGTCGTTTAGTTAACTGAGTGGCACTTGACTCTTTCCACCTCCACAGATCTGTTCCACGCAACCGATAACATCCTCCTGGCCACGATACACCCACAATACAAGTCAAACCACTTAGCATTGTATTGCTACAGATACCAGCAGAATCCGCCTAGCTTTAAAACACCAGCTCCAGAAATGGAGCCACTTGACATTGTAATGCCGGTATTTTAGCATACAGAGAGCTTTTTGAGTAGCCACACTTACCGTTTGGAAATGGAATGTAGTAGCATGGAACAGGTAATATCAATATCAGGGCTACCGCTTCAGTCCTCACACAGAGCTGATTATACCACTCAAACTCAAAGATGAAAAGTGTCTCTGTCCTCCTCCTCCCTCCCCTCCGCCTCACTGTCCCCTACTCCCCACTCTCTCTCTGACCCATGCCCTCCTCTCCTCCTCGCCTCAGCCCACACTCCAGATAACTCCTTCATGGGCTTTGTGTCTGAGGAGCTGAATGACACAGAGAAGCGGAGCATCATGCTTAATAAGGTCAACAGTATGGCCGTGGTCTACGGCAAGGAGGCCAGCATGTGGAAGGTACGAATGGACACTCACAAACACACACACAAAGAGCAGCGATCAAAGAATATCTTAGATGTATTCCACACTTCATGAGTAGTGTTTAATTGAATGTGCCTGGTGAATGGAACCAATGGGATGGTCCCGAAAGTGCAAATCAGTACCTGGTTGAATATCTGGTGGGCCCTAGCAAACACTTGATATTTTAAATTCAGGTATATTGCTTGTATAGCACTTTTTGTTGATTTTGGTAGGATCATTACTGTTCTCTATATAAATGAAGCACATCGGATGTCTAAAAAAAATGTTACGTCCAGCCTCAACATTCCTGTGCAATAAGATTCAGGAATCAATTGACCATTCAGGTCACACAGAGACTGGCCAGTTGAAATGGAAAGACTCAAAATGTATGAGAATCACCTGGCCTATAATCAGTACTCAGGGCTCTGATTACATTTCCTGCCCAGAGCCCAATCTCCATGCTGTTTAAACAAGCTTTTCCATTTTCTCCGGTCAAGAACAAGAGGTTAAACCATATGAAATTGTTTCAAATCTCACACACATTTAAATCCACAGTTTGTTCAAATGCCCACACACTTACACAAACACACACACACACACACGCAAACACACTACCAACACCCCCGACATCCAATACAGCAGTCCAGAGATGTAGCCAATAGAATAGAGTTGTTAACTGCATCAGAGACGAGTTCTGACAAGCCGCGCCATCCATAGAGTTTGGCATACAGTAGTCACATGTGGATTCGTTTGAGGGAATCATGCAGCATTCATTCACAGCCAATTTCCCCTTCAATTGCGCCCCGGTTGTTCACAGTGCATATTCGATGAAGAGCAACTCTGACAAACCGGCATTGTTTTAAGCACTGTGAAGGAGTTGCTTCTGCTGCAGCTTTGTTCCAACCCTGCTTGAGAGTGCCAATTCCCCAGAAATTGCATTCAATAGTTTACACTGGTATCGCGGGCCCGAGACAAGGAGATGTCTTTGAAATTGTCTGTGAATATTGAGCAATTGTTGCTTAATAGGAACAGATTGAGAAAAATGGAATACATGACAGATTGTTGAATAATATTCATTTTTCTTTCTCTTCTTTTCGTTCCCCGTTGCCTTCCTCTCGTTTCCTCCTCTGTCTTTGACAAACCCTCTCTTCTTCTTTCTCTTCCTCTCCTTCCTTCTCCCGTCATGGCCTTGGCCTTTTCCACCCTGATCTCCTGTGTTCTCTGGGTTTTCTCCTCTCTCGTCCCCCTTCCTCTGCCCTCCTCCATTGGATCTGGATGGACTCTACAGCTCCAGGTAACAGTAAGACTCTTCTGTAAAACACACAAAGCACCTCTTTGCCACTCCTCCTCTTACACAATCACCGCAGTACTTCAACTGTCATCATAAACCTACAGCACGCACTCTGGTGAAGTGAATTATAAAAGCTTCTTTAAAAAATGTCAGCATCCCTCTGTTTTCATTCTAACGTTCTCATTTAGAGGATGATATCCTGACAAGGCATAACAACGTTTTTTGAATAGTCCACAGCTAATGTCAGCCTGTAGCTATCTGTGAACAGAGAAAAAGAGAGGGGGGAATGAATTATTCAACTGGAAGGCTGTGGTGCCACAGATGTCTTTTTGAATATTAAATACTGGACGAGACTTGAGGACATCTGTTCCAATTAAAAATACTGGAGCACACCCAGGCCTCACATGAGGGCGTTTTTAGAAGATGTTGTTCTATCCATCGCAACGCTTTTGCAAAACAGTTGTTTTTCGGTGGTGACGTCAACCCTCCTTTTTCTCTCTCTCCAGTTCTCTCCATCCCTTGGGGCAGTGTGTTTAGGGAGTGAGTGTTCTGGGTCTTTAGTCGGTTGGACTAACAAATTGGAGTATCCCAAAGCTTTGGCACGTGTGTGGACGATGTTCCAAGCAGGTGTTCATTCTCAAACAGTCTCTGCTCTGCTTGTAGAGAACAGGCTACTCTGGCTAGTTCAATATAGTTACATCAAAGCTGAACCAATATCTGCAAGATCACATGAGGATCACAGTATTGTGCAGTGTTCTACATTGTCCTAACAACTAACATAGTATAAAGTTACCGTCAAATAAAACGATCCCTGCACTCAATGATTTGTATAAGTTTGAACATCAATGCTGCAGATTGGTTAATTAACTATATTTAGAGAAGATGGTTGTAAACTCTTGCATGGCAGCCTGCCTATGTACAGTGCCAGTCAGGCAGTTGAAACACACTAACCCTTTCACGTGAATGTGTGTGTCCAAACGTTTAACTGCTACAGTGTTTTGAAATTGTTTTGCTGTAAGTTACAGACCGATACAGACAGAGCAATAGACCCACTGAGAAGCGCTAGTGTGAGGCACCCTCCTAACATGGCGTCGGGCCTCACCTCCAATCACCTCACAGCTCACATGTGCCCCGGCAGTCTTTGTACGTGTGCACCCGTCTGCGTTGTGCACGCGAGTGTCGGCCCGTCTGCGTTGTGCACGCGAGTGTCGGCCCGTCTGCGTTGTGCACGCGAGTGTGGTTGATGTGAGAAGGGCTACCTGCTGGCTACATGTAAACATACTGCAGAGAGGAAAGGAGATAAAAGGGTTCTCTCCTGGTATGTCTGTTGGTGAACCCACAGGGGGAGATTCTCTGACTGGTCTCATTGAACTGTCTGTTCCAGCTCCAACTCGCACACACACACATACACACACACTTGTTTAATCAGCCGTGTCGCTCTTTCTATCTGCTTTTCCTTTCTATTTCTCTATCACGTCAGTTGTTTACTTTGTCTTTCTCTCTCAACCTCCATCTCCCTCTTTCTCACTGTCTGTCTTAGTTTTTTTCCTCTCTCGCTGTCTAGCCATCCATGTCTCTCATCCTCAAGGCTGAACTGCCAGCTTGCAGCACCCTAACTGGCTATTGTCAAACATGACATACACTTAGCTGAGCTCAAATCAAACAGACTGCAACCCGCCGCGTGCACAGCTTAGGTCAACTTCTGTTTCATCTCCCGACCTCTTAATCCAGCCATGCTCTGTTTGAACTGATTCCTGAGACCAGCCCAGGTCAGCTTGTTTAGCATCGCTGATGTGACCTAGCTGTGACCCGGTCTGGCCTGGATTCACTCTGGACTGTGTGTGTGTGTCTCTGGTGCCCAGTACGTGTGTGTGTGTGTGTGTTTCCTTGGCTCTTATTCATGGTGTCGGATGCACTCGGAGCGTGGGCTAATCGCCTAATTGGCTGAGGAAATCCTGGCTGAGGAAACCATCGATCAAAGCAGCCCACCAATTGCAGTGCAGCCTGTGCACGTGTGTGAGTGTGTTGTGTGTGTTGGAGCGGGGGTGAATTTACAAAGATACAGTAAGCTTCCTAACATCCAGGAAGTCAATAAGGAGACCTGAACTGTGGCTGGGTCGAATGGAGGGGAGTTGATTCATTTTGGAGTCAAGGAGGTCATTTATACACATATACAGTGAGGGGAAAAAAGTATTTGATTCCCTGCTGATTTTGTACGTTTTCCCACAGACAAATTATCAGTCTATAATTAATGGTAGGTTTATTTGAACAGTGTGAGACAGAATATCAACAAAATAATCCAGAAAAACGCATGTCAAAAATGTTATAAATGTATTTGCATTTTAATGAGTGAAATTAGTATTCGACCCCTCTACAAAACATGACTGAGTACTTGTTGGCAAAACCCTTGTTGGCAATCACAGAGATCAGAAGTTTCTTGTAGTTGGCCACCTGGTTTGCACACATCTCAGGAGGGATTTTGTCCCACTCTTTGCAGATTTTCTTCCTAGTCATTAAGGTTTCAAGGCTGACGTTTGGCAACTCGAACCTTCAGCTCCTGGACCTTAATGTGTTTCCACTCCTTTGTAGCCTTGGTCGTGTGTTTCCGGTCATTGTCATGCTGGAATACTCATCAACGACTCATTTTCAATGCCCTGGCTGTGGGAAGAAGGTTCTCACCCAGGATTTGACGGTACATGGCCCCGTCCATCGTCCCTTTGATGCAGTGAAGTTGTCCTGTCCCCTTAGCAGAAAAACACCCCCAAAGCATAATGTTTCCACCTCCATGTTTGACAGTGGGTATGGTGTTCTTGGGGTCATAGGCAGCATTCCTCCACCAAACACAGTGAGTTGATTTGATGCCAAAGAGCTCGATTTTGTTCTCAGCTGACCACAACACTTTCACCCAGTTCTACTCTGAATCATTCAGATGTTCATTGGCAAACTTCAGATGGGCCTGTACATGTGCTTTCTTGAGCAGGGGGACCTTGTGGGCGCTGCAGGATTTCAGTCCTTCACGGCATAGTGTGTTACCAATTGTTTTCTTGGTAACTATGGTCCCAGCTGCCTTGAGATCATTGACAAGATCCTCCTGTGTAGTCCTGGGCTGATTCCTCACCTTTCTCATGATCATTGCAACTCCACAAGGTGAGATTTTGCATGGAGCCCCAGACCGAGGGAGATTGACAGTTCTTTTGTGTTTCTTCCATTTGCGAATAAACTTCTCTCCTTCTCACCAAGCTGCTTGGTGATGGTCTTGTAGCCCATTCCAGCCTTGTGTAGGTCTACAATCTTGTCCCTGACATCTTGGACAGCTCTTTGGTCTTGGCCATGGTGGAGAGTTTGGAATCTGATTGATTAATTGCTTCTGGTAACAAGTGTCTTTTATACAGGTAACAAACTGAGATTAGGAGCACTCCCTTTAAGAGTGTGCTCCTAATCTCAGCTCATTATCTGTATAAAAGACACCTGGGAGCCAGAAATCTTTCTGATTGAGAGGGGATTAAATGCTTATTTTACTCATTAAAATGCAAATCAATATACAGTATAACATGCGTTATTCTGGATTTTGTTATTCTGTCTCTCACTGTTCAAATAAATCTACAATTAAAATTATAGACTCATTTCTTTGTCAGTGGGCAAACATACAAAATCAGCAGGGGATCAAATACTTTTTTCCCTCACTCTATACTCTCCCACAACTCCCACCAACAAATGCACAACCTTGATTAAACCTCCAGCCTCCCCCATACTCCTGGAGATTATCGGATGTGTTCGCAAAACGTCTTGGCGGAAGTGGTAGCAGCGATTGATATTTGAACTTCAGCTGAACACCCATCGGATACCCAGGCATGCAGGCATAAAAGTGTGTGGACTGACGCTGATGTTGTGATTGAGCCGTAAGACTGGTATAAGACTGGTATAAGACTGGTATACATCAAGTCTCTTCGCTCTATAGCGTTGCGCCTCGTTCATGTCTGTGGAGACCGTCCACAACAATGTGGCACTGCAAATCCCCTTTAGGGAGTGTTTCTTTAGTCCATCTCTGTAACCGAATCTTAGCAGCCTAGCTTCTTTGTAGGCTAGTTTGACTCGACATTAAGTTACGAAGACAAGTTAAGGAAAATGTTACCTAATAAAACATGTTTTGTTATGTTCAGCAGCACCAATTTTGTCTCCTCAGTTGAATATTTAGGAAATATTTAGCTATCCAAAAATGCAATCTCTGAAGGGAGACAAGCTCTTCCTCCATCTGTTACAAACTGTCCAACATTTTGAATAATTAGCAGATGATTAGCAAATTGTTTTGGATATCCAAACTCGTCTTTGTTACTAGTACTCATTACAGTTCCGGATAAGTTTAGTCAGAATGCGATTTTGAGTAGTTACATTTGGAATTGTTTACAACCACAAATGCAAAACGTACTAGTAGTAGTTACAGTAAGTACTAGTTGCTTTTAAATGATGACTAGTGAGTTCCCGGGAATGAATGTTAAAACTGCTTGTCATACCTGACAAATCAATTGCCCTCCATTTAAACCAACCACAGCTCAAGTCCCCTTATTGACTTCCTGCTGCCAGGACGTGTTAGCGCCACACACTTGGTCAAAATGAATGTGCCGTCCAGAATTGTCCGGAAACCACATTCTTTGATTGTGTGTAGATGTGCTTTTTCTGTATGGCCCCGCTAAATACTGTTTATTCTTCCTACCTGCTATGAAATCTATTCAATTTCGAATGGTCCCGACATGCAACCGTGAATCTAAATGTTTGACAGTTTTCACCGGTGGTCATTACACTGTGACTTGACAGACAATTTTTTTTACCTATTTGAATGTAAATAGCTTGTGCGTGTAGTCGGGCAGAGCGCACAGCTGGGCGACATGCCAAATGACTTACCTATGAGGTCTGTAGAGGTCTACTGATTGATGTGTGATAGGTAGACAAAGGCCAGGGTAAAGTGATTGAAGACGTGGTGCAGAGCACCAGAGCTGTGAAACTAACCACAGCTTGTGTGTCTCACCACTCCAGTGTCAGTCAACCGTCAGCCTTTGGCTCCGTTGCTTGATGTTTTAAAAGCTTCATCCTCCCTTTTGTCCTACTTCCCAATATATTTTAATGTTTCAGGCGGCCAGTAATGGGGTTCCGATCTGAGAAAGTTGTATTTTGTTTGCAAATAGCCTAAATAAAGCAGGGTAAGGAAATAATAAGAGAATAACAAACAGTCGAATGTTTAAACTATTAGAAGTTGACAGGCGCCGGGTTGTAGACAGTAATCCTACAGTACACAGCGGGGTAGCACAGTCTGAGTAATTAGCCCATTTCTATTTGCTATGGCCTATTTAAATAATAAGAGATTATGTACATACAATTAATAACAGGAATTTAGCATAGACCTGATGGAGCAGTGAATTCCACCAAAGTGGCTCAAGTAGGATATACCTAACAGATTATTTTCCTCTGTGTCAGATGCATTGACCCATTCATTTAAAAAAATAAAATACCTGTTCTGTTCTCTCTCCATTCAAAAGGCTATGACTAACTTTTGGCTCTGCCATGCATGTATTGTTTTATTAATGACTTGCTGGAAATGACAAAATGAAAGATTCCTTATAATTACTTGGTTTACATTAGTGACATAATGGCAGGCGTGAATATATTCCAAAACCTTACGGCACTGCCGTGCTGTTACAAAACATCACCCCTTAAGCCCCATAAAGACTTCATCAGATAGGAAGAACTGTGGGAACTCCATAGCCTGAGACATGGATATGATGGCAGCCACTGAGGAGATCAGGGGCGCCGGTTGGCACTGGCTGGCACAGGCTGGCACGGGCTGGCACAGGCTGGCACAGGCTGGGGCTCAGACGCTGCTGCCCTCTGGGTGCCCGGAGTGGCACTGGCAGTCAGCCCGCATCTCAAACCTGCGTCCTCACACGGATGACTGTTTCTCTCTGGTGCCGGTGAGAGATGCCGCAGAGGCCTGTGTGAGTGTGTGGAGACGGCCAGCTATTCTCATCATTCACATGGATGGCCTGCGGCAATGTGTCTCTCCTAAAGGGGCCTGTCACACTCAACTCCCGGCGCTCACTAACTGGCCGTGGCTCAGTCTCCCCACGTGAAGACACTGACATTCACAGCACACACACACACAATCCTCGGCGCTGCTTAAGCACAGAATTCACAAGCTCACACCGACGCTCGGGGGAAACGAGCGGCGGTTAGGCTAGACGGGATGTCGTCCCGAGTCCCTGCAGCGACCCATGAAACCCGTCACCTCAGCTGGTTCTGACATTCTGCTGGTTTGAAACGAATACGATTAGCATTCCGGGGCTATTACTGTGTTGAAATGTGATTTGATGTAGGGGAACTGACGCTAATTGAAGGCACCCAAGGAATTGTAGGATTCAGAGAGAATCAAAGAGGTATTGAACATCCAATTTGGAACGGAGTATCTACATTTAAGTTCACCAAGTCCACGAGTTTACTGTACACTATCGGTTATTATGAAGCTACTGCTTGGAGAATTGTTTATTCAACATTTGTTAAGTATACTCAGTGAATTTTGAGAAATCCGTCTTTGAAGTTTGTGGATTTACTGCCCATCATACAACCCGATTTTAACAGGTTCTGACTACTAGATGTTGCTGCTTCTGCTGTTAGGTGAAGAAGATGTGATTACTTGGATTGAAATGACGTTGCTACATTCTAAATTAAATTGGTGACCTGCTCCATTGGTTGATGCCTTCAGAGGATGCTTAGTTAATAAAAGTAACTATCTGGATAACTTGGCTGCTTACATTTCAAGGCTGTCCGCCACTGTTCTTTTAGAAACATTTAATACTTAAAGCCCGAGTGGCCTTGAAAGGTCCAGTGTATATCAACTGTCTAGGAGAACTCCCCTAATGTCATATTTTCAACGTACAATGACGTGCCGCGCAGGTCCAAAACATGACATTAATCAACAAAAATTATGACATCCAAACAAAAAATCCCAGTGTTGTTGGATGCAATTCTTAAAACATACAATGTAGCCAAATGTTTTTCTTCTTGACCAGGAATAATTGAACAGTTCCAGACCTTTTTAAACAGAATATTCCTCACATTCAATCAATCTAAATACGTATGTTTTGAATTTATGAAGCAGAACACAACTAAGCATACCTCTTTAATATCCTCTGTAGATGTTAACCTCTTGATTGGTCAATTCTGACAAGAATCTGCCATTTACTTTTTCTGATGCAAAACAATATAATTATGGGTTTGCAATGGATGTGCAACTGGCAACATCTAACTGGCTGAAAGAGCGAGCTGCTAGCAGAGACAGTACCACCTGGTGGTCAGAACTAATATCAAGCTGTACAATGATCCAAGAACCTAAAAACGTCCACTAAACATGATCGGGGAGAAACATTATTCACAGAGAATACATTACTACGGTAAAGAAGCAATGCTCCAAATCACAGCTCCATACAGTATACATTGAGAATGATACTATATACATGTATAAGTTCTTTGGTGATGGGTGTCAACATCTTTTTTTGAGATGGAATAGTAGAATAGTGGTTGTAGTGTGAACCGATAACTTATGGAGTGCTAGTCCAAGTCTCCAAGCACATGCCCAAGACTTATGAAAAACCTGCATAGCCTAGTTAGGGCATGATGCTTAGACTGCCTGTAAGTTTGAATCCTGTGGGGGACAACCAATATGAGAAAGTATGAAAATGTACACACTCCTGTAAGTGGTTCTGGATAAGAGCTTAGTTAATTCAGACAGTGACACATGCTGTCCAATGACACCCCCTGCCCCCCACCTTCATCTTGCCTATCAGCTTCCTGCTCACTTCCTAACATTCTCTATCTCACTTTCTACATCTCTCCCTGTCTGTCTGTCTGTCCCTCTCTCCCTGTCTGTCTGTCTGTCCCTCTCTCCCTGTCTGTCTGTCTCTCCCTGTCTGTCTGCTCCTGCGTGTCGTCCTTCAGCAGGGTAAAGAGGGCTTCCTTCAGACCCTCCACAGGTACATGGAGGTCCACGGCACGGTGTACTACGAGACCCAGCGCCCCCCCGAGGTGCCCGCCTTCGTCAAGAACCATGGCTTGCTGCCCCAGCATGAGCTGCAGACACTGCTGCGCCGGGCCAAGGTACGGGAACTCACGCACGCACACACACACACACACACACTAGATGACACCAATACAAATACAATAGCACAATGCCTACACACTTACATGCAGGCGCAATGCAGGATGCTCACACATGGAAATATGCAAATATGAGCAATTATATGAACTGCGCCATTAACTGACCAACACGAGTGATACAACAGGAGGTTGTCCTGACTGTGTTCACCTTCATATGTCCCTTCAGCTCTTCATAGGGTTTGGTTTCCCCTACGAGGGGCCCGCCCCTCTGGAGGCCATAGCCAATGGTTGCATCTACCTGCAGCCCAAGTTCCGCCCACCCCACAGCTCACTCAATCATGAGTTCTTCAGAGGCAAGCCAACGTCCAGAGAGGTGTGTCTGCTGCAAATTTGTAAATGTCTGAAACCCTGCTTATCTGATCAGAAATCACCAACGTCCACCAGTACAGTAAGACCCAAAGCATTGCATCTTGCTGGGTTGGCTGTTCTACCAACTCTATTTCTATGTTCCGCTCGCTCAGGTTTCGTCACAGCACCCGTATGCAGAGCAGTACATCGGACGGCCGCATGTTATGACAGTGGACTATAACAACTCCCAGGAGTTCGACAGCGCCATCAGGGAGATCATGAGAACCAAGGTACAACTGTCTGTTGATGAGAGGCAATGACACAGGACTCCGGAGTGATGCGGGGTGGAGTCTCGTCAGCACAACATACGTTTTTGTCCTGGTCGTGGCACGTTGACCGGGAGCCTAGCAAAGGGCGATGGTAAATAGCTCAGGAACGTACTGGCTGGGTGCGAAGCATGATCAGGGGTGGGACGCTGCATCACGTCCTGCTCCAGCGAATCCTTGAGGAAGGCCTGTCCCAATCTTAGACTCTCCTGCGCACGCTTGCAGTTGCAATGATGGGGTAAATCCATAAAAAAAAGAACTTATTGGAATTTTGTTAATGTCAAATTGTAGCAAAAACAAGCAGGTCACAGCCTTAATCAGCATTAGGGTAACATTGCATTCCTTGGCGAACCAAGGCATTGGTCTCCTGCCAAAAAAGACATTAAAATGTGACGAACATTCCAGTGAGTATGGGTTCTTCCGTTTCCCCTTAAGGTCAGATGTTCAGAATGTTCCCTTTGAACTCGACATGCAAATACATCTTTCACGCTACAAGCGTTTCAGTTGAGTGCGCCAGTTTTCCTCCTCAACGTTGTGTTATTTACAAACGTTACCTTGATCAAACGCGCAACTCAAGCTAGCGATCAAACACATTTGCATCGGCAGGCCCTGCAAGAAAACGTGCAGCCACGCAACAGCTGTCGGTACAAAATGGGTCAGAGCGTTGGACGACCGACTTCAAGTGTTTGTTTCATCCATCAGGAGACTCGCCCTGCGTATGGATGATGAAAAAGCGTGGGGGAAAACGTGGGGGAGGACACTCGTTCTGCATCGCTCCAGATGTACTGGCGTGTTAAGCGTCGCCAGTCGTATGTGATGTGTGCAGAGCCAACATGTAATCGGCACACGCGACTTAACGGGGAACGGCCATGTGTTAGAGGCAGACCGCCGGGTGAAACGGGCGTGTTGAATGGCCTCTATAAAGCTGCGTCGGCTGGGCTGAGGTGTGTTGTCCTCCCCTCTCACTCTCTCTCTCTCTCATTCTGTCGACTGGGTCTTGTCAGACACGCCATAGCTCAGTGCCCCAGCAATTACTCCCTGTCTGTCTGTCCGACTGTCTGTCCGACTGTCTGTCTGTCATTCCGCTGAGGGAAGGCTGATGGGCCACTTCACCCTTCACTGGAGAGTGCAAACCTCCTCCGCTCTGTCACACACATACACGCGCACATATCCTCAGACACACACACACACACGTATACACACACACACACACATACACGCGGACATGGGAACATACACGCATGAACAAACACACGTATGGTACACACAGAAAACACAGATGCACGAAGAGTCAGATGCGGACAGACACGCGCAAATAGATGCGGGCACAAAATTATGCACACACGCACGCGCGCACACACACACACACACGTTGGTCCTCTGGTCTGTGAGGCTGTGGTTCTTGGTCCAGTGGAGCTCCACAAGCTCAGCCATGCAACAAAGCAATCTCTACTGGCTGACACCTCTTCATGTTCACATAAATCTCTCTCCCGTTCTCTCTCTGTCACCTTTCCATGTCTCTCGTTCTCTGTCCCTCAATCTCTCCCTCTCGCTTATTCTATCTTTCTCCATTTCTCTCCGTCTCTCTCTCTCTCTCTCTTTCCGTTCTCTCCCTTTTTCTCTGTGTATGTGATAGCTGTCCCTAGAAACGAAGCGAGGAAGGAATGGAGGGTAACATTTCTCAGTCAAGACTCCGTTTAGACTCCTCTAAACATATTTTCAGAGGTTTATCTGATTCATTTCGTGTGCCAGATTGCTATTTCGTAATGTTTTGATCAGAGTTGTGATGTGTAATGCTTTCGTTTATCATCTGTCTACATATTTGCTTTTCAGTGGTTTGATTTCAAATTGGAAAAGTGCGATTTCACATGCAGTTAAACGTTTTGCGGCTATGATTTTCTATTAAAAAGTGATTTAGTGAGTGATGTATCATTTCCAAGTGAGATTTGCAACATCCGAAATGTGTTCTGCTGTTAACTAGAGATAGAGAGTCCATCATTAACTTGGACTCTTTACTTTCAGGCTCCATGTATTCCTAATGGAAAAGTTAACATATTTCTGTTTCATCAAAACTGTCTTGAAACATTTGATGTTATCTAGGCGAGCTGCATTCTGCATGATAATTATGTTCGCTGGCTAACTATTTTATGGTACTATGAATGCAGTATGCAGTATTTAGCTCATATTATGTTAAGACCAACCATCTACTGTTGTGACATAGTACGCAATCAGATCCACATAGCAATAACAAGATACAATGGGGGACTACATTAAAAAAAAGCTGCATTTAATAGAATCAGGAGAAAAAAATGGGCAATTCAATTATAGCATGTTGTTTCATTTATTTTCCTGTCCAGACGTGGGTGTGTATTTTGCACAAAGCGCTATAAATACCCAAGCTGCAATTATTTTTTGATTTATCACAGCATCACAGCTATTCTCTAATCAGACAAATCAAGGGTGAGCTTCTTGTTGCACGCTGAACCGTTATGCAAATGAAATCAAGTTCCAACACCTCAGTCACTGACTGTCATTAAGTCTCAGTCTTCACAGTGCATCACTGTTGACCAGGGGGCCCCTGGGAATGGAACTAGGCGGCCATTCAGTCCCCGCAACACATCCATCCGCTTTGAGTAATGAGTCGTATTGTCCAGCTGTTTATGGCAAATAGGATGAACGATGGAGAAATAGTTGAGACAACATTTAAACAATATATGGTAATGGTAATGGCGTGGTGTTAAGCTGATTGCCTAGCAACAGGTGCGCGTCTGTTTCACCACAGGTCGAGCCATATCTGCCATACGAGTACACCTGTGAAGGAATGCTGGAGAGAGTGCACGCTTACATACAGCATCAGGTAGGTTAAACGCGCGTGCACACACACGCACGCACGCACGCACATACACAGAGAGCTATTATACACAGATCCAAGTGAACTTAGTAAAATTTGCATACTTTATTGTGCGCTCTAATGCTCAACGCCGCTTAGCCCGTCCCTCCTCTGAGTCTAATTAGCCACGGCAGGTAAAGGATACCTCACTGAGGACCTGATGACGGTAGGAGAGGAAGGAGAAGGAAGGGGGGGAGATGGAGTTGAGGAGGACGAAGAGCAGAGGGGGGGGGGGATATGGAGCGAACAATGGGGCGTGCGTTCAGTTAATCCCCACATGCAAAAGAAAATACTTGCTCGGTTGTTAACGGACCTCTGGTCACATCGCCACAGATGTGACGCGCTCTCCTGGTGAGTGGCAGGGCAGACAGGCAGAGACACAGCAGCGCAATCAGGCAACAGGAGCTCAGCTAAGATGTCCGCTTCTATCTGGCTAATTTGTCTGTAAAACGCTATTAAAACCGGCTTTCGCTGACTTCGATCAATCGAATAAACGTTATTTATGCGGCGCATTCCCAACATCAGAAGCACCATACCGAAATCTTAAACGTCAGACAAAGTTCACATTTCATTTTTCGAAGCAGACCATTGATTATTTAATTTTTTTTATTGCGGGCTGGGGTGAGAGTATAGACAAGGAGAGCGTTGACATATTCAAGTCAGCCGGTAATAAAACCGTTAGTCCCAGTAATGACACGGCCGTGGTTCGGGATTTGTCTCATCGGACGTCATTCCTGTTTAAAGTGACTCATCCATATTCACCCGACTGTGCCTTTGGTGCTGGGCCCAGTCAGCCGGATGAGATCCGTCAGAGGACAGGTAGCAGATGGATGGGAGATTATTTAAAGTGATGTGTGATCATGTAGAGGTTGGAGGGAAGCCTGCTAGTTTGTCTAGTGTAGTGTTCGCCTCCAAAAGCCCCGTAGTGTTTGTGAATTTACATCTATTTACACGGTTTATCTTCAGCGCTGAAGGCAATTTGCCTGATGACTCATCCCCAATTTAATTCCGCTGCTTTATCAATCGCTGCGTAGATTCAGTCTGGCACCGCCAATTGTTTGTGTGACTTCAAAATAAGGGGAGTACAAAACATCAGCGATTGGATCGTCTGACAAATCTAGGCAAGTCAGAATTATCAAACTCGTTAACGTCATCATGTCATTTTTCTGGACCAATCAGAGTCATTCGAATCTGTTCGTCTGAGAGGGGGACAAATCTAGACTAAATATAACCAATAAACATTGGTTGGCCGGAGCAATGTGGTCAGCTAGCCAAGCATGAGAAGACAATAGAGTCAACTTGTTACCGTGTAATGCTTTGGGTTATTTTCTCTCTCTGTCTCCCCACTTCTCTCCTCTTTCTCCAGGACTTCTGCTCCCCAGAGGCCCCCTTCCCGCCAGCCAATTCCTCCACCAAGACCCAGTGGCCTTCTGGTCCTGGGCCTCAATTCGTCCTGCTGCCCAACTCCAGTGCCCTGGGCTGGGCCCCCAACGCCAGTGCCCCACCCTCCTGGCCCCCGCTCAGCTCCCTGAGGCTGCTGGCGTCCCAGGATGGCCAGTCATGTGTGGAGGCGTGCCAGCGCGCCCACCTGGTGTGTGAGCCCGCCCTGTTCCGCTTCGTGAACAACAAGGAGGCCCTCCGCGGGTGAGCGCCACGTTCGTCTGCTGTTGTATGGAGCCGGGGGGTGGGGGGGGGGGGGGGGGGGGGGGGGGGGGGGGGGGGGGGGGATGGGGGGGGGGTCAGGTGTGCCGTCGACACTTTGTAGGGATCTCGACTCATAGGAGAAGACGACCTCTACTGATTCTGTTTCCTCTCCTCTGACCGCTGTCCTCCTCCTCCATTCCATCCACCCTCCTGTTCTCCGTACACCCCCCTGTTCTCCATCCACCCTCCTGTTCTCCGTACACCCCCCTGTTCTCCGTCCACCCCCCTGTTCTCCGTACACCCCCCTGTTCTCCGTCCACCCCCCTGTTCTCCGTACACCCTCCTGTTCTCCGTACACCCTCCTGTTCTCCGTACACCCTCCTGTTCTCCGTACACCCTCCTGTTCTCCGTACACCCTCCTGTTCTCCGTACACCCTCCTGTTCTCCATCCACCCCCCTGTTCTCTGTCCACCCCCCTGTTCTCCATCCACCCTACTGTTCTCCTTCCACCCTCCTGTTCTCCATGCTTCTTTCTTGCTCTCTCTGTACTTTGACTCTCTCTCTTTTTCACTCTGTTTATTTTTCTCGCTCCCGCTCTCCTGTGGGCCCCTCTTCTGTTTCTCTCTGCATCGCTTTAAACGTTCACCGTCCTTCGCTCCCCTTCCCTCCGTCAATCATTCAACCCCCCCTCCCCACCCCACCCCCGCAGACTGGCGGTACAGTGTGAGGTCGTGGAGGCGGAGGTCAACCACGTGTTCCCAGCGTTCTCTGTCCTGAGAAGGGAGTGTGGCCTGCAGAAGGACCCGCTCCTCTACAGCTGCGCTGGCCTCAGCCCCAAATACCGCCGTCTTTGCCCCTGCCGGGATTCCCGCCGTGGCCAGGTAGCCCTCTGCCGGGACTGCTTATGAGGAGGGCCCCAGATGCTTTTTTTTGCTTTTTTTATGAACCGCGAATCCCTGGAGCTGACCGGCCTCCAAGGCCACAAACAACTCCCGGACCTCTAGTTTTAGCCAAAGAACTGGAGACTGAAATGACCCCTCCCCCGCCCCTGGCTGATAAGAGTCTAGTCACTGGCTTAAGAGAGACACTGAACTGTTTTGAAACCCGGTGTCCTATGGACCATGTAGTCCTTTCACGTCTGCAGGACGTAGGAGCAGTAAGGGGGCGGGGTCAGGACGATAGCACAATTGTCCTCCCGGGGAAACGACTAGGTTGTTATCCCCAATTCCCAATTTAGAGCTAATGGAAATAACTCAACTGAGGATCATTTATTTGCTGCTACAATCTTATCTATTACTGGACTTCAGCCCGCCGAGACCGGGAGTAAAACGAGAAATCGATGGTGGGTGATAACATGTGACACACCATATGACAAAATCACAGAAAAGGTGACCTTTGAGTGGAACGTCAACTTCGGGTCAATAACCAGTCTCATTTTCTCTGTTCAACGCGCTGTAGTTTGACAATGAATGATGGACACTCAAACTCTAATGAATCATCTGTTCTCCCTTTGAAGATGGACCGTTTTCTTTTCTGGGACTTTAACCCTGGCTGACAAAGGGTCCATGCAATCGTCTGTGTTGCGTTAAAAGAGATTAAAGATTATTTTTCAATAAAAGTTACGTTTTGAGCTCCGCTCCTGTGAGAACAGAGGGCTTTTTAGGAACCTCCCGGCGGTTTTGTGACGGAAGTCAAAATAAAAGCGGAACAATACAGTGAGATCAAATCGTCGTTGTGGTTTTTATGTGGCTTTTGTCATAAAAAAACAAAACAAACATATCCTTTCTTTTCCTAAGATTGATGGTCTCTTTCTTCTTTGGCTATTCATTCCCTCCCTATCAACCCCCGCCCGCCCGCCCGTCCATCCATTTATTCTAAATAAGTGATGTTTGATATTTGTTCCTCCTACAGAGCTAGAAGCCAGGGATGAGGCTGTCGATATGTTGTAAAGGAGTCGACAAAATAGATTTCTGCTTTCTGGTTTTCCAGATGTGACATGTACTTCTGATGCCAGCTTTCACAACACTGTTACTTGCCTCGGGAAGTGAGTGACTAACCCCAGCCACCTTCTCAAAGTTGAAATAGTTGGGTGTATTTAAAATATATATGGTTGTCATTCTCTCAATCAGATTCATGAGGTAGTCAGCTGGAGGTTGTGGAGGTCCAGCTCATCCCGGACCATCTCAGTTGGGTTGAGGTCGGGGGTGATTGTGGAAGGCCAGCTCATCCCGGACCATCTCAGTTGGGTTGAGGTCGGGGGTGATTGTGGAGGTCCAGCTCATCCCGGACCATCTCAGTTGGGTTGAGGTCGGGGGTGATTGTGGAAGGCCAGCTCATCCCGGACCATCTCAGTTGGGTTGAGGTCGGGGGTGATTGTGGAGGTCCAGCTCATCCCGGACCATCTCAGTTGGGTTGAGGTCGGGGGTGATTGTGGAGGTCAGGTCATCTGATGCAGCACCCCATCACTCTCCTTCTTGGTCAAATAGCCCTTACCCAGTCAGGAGGTGTGTTTTGGTCCCTCTAAGCTCGAACCAGGCCCTCCCTACTAATTCAGTCACGTGAGGGAGTGTGGTGTGTATGACAGACTAGACCTAGCTCAATGCGAGAGATATAGAGATGCTTTATTGCTGTTGTGAACATAACTATTAACATTAGAACATAAGAAGTACTTATGGACAGTTTGAACTTTGTATGACGCTTGGCTGAAAACTCTGTATGACAGCTATCACACAAAAAAATGTACTTCCATAATTGTGTTGGTAACTGGTTTATTAATTAAATTGATTGGCTGACAATTGTGGTGTGTTTCAGCCAAAACTTACAAGAGATTGTGGTATATGCACAATATACCACAGCTGAGGGCCGTTTCCTGCAATTTCGCGCTGCATTGTGCGTAAATACAGTCCTTTGCTCTGGTATATTGACCATATGCCACACTCCTGTAACTCCTTGCCGAAAACAAACCACAACTTTCAGCCAATCTGTATCCCAATCATCCACTTAAAATATTGCATATGACAGCAGTTTGTGGAATCTTGATAGTTGATATATTGATTGTTGTGTACTGTAGTCCACGGCTCCAAGCACAGCTTTCTGCGGTCAGTGAGTAAAGTAGAATATAATGAATAATAAATCTCAAGTCCATGCAGAATTCCCAGATGACCTGAAAGTGAATAAGATAGATTCTTTAAAGCTTTCTGTGTTTTCAACTTCATATTGCCCAAAGGCCATTTAAATTGCAATGAATAATTTGTATCCAGGCATTCATCTCCTGGAGCTTAATGCAAGAATAATAAAAAGCACTTCGCTCTACTGGGAAAAGATAGGCTTAGTTAAATACTTACTTAAGTCTTATTCTACTGTTACTCTACTGTTCTAAAGGGTCAAAGAAGAAATGTAATTCTATTGGCATAACATGTGATTATAGTCGTTATTTTATCAGTACTGGAATTCATTCTCCAGACAATGAAAAGGAAATCAACTCTTTTGTCCCAGGGTCTGCCCATTTCAGGGTGCATTTGAAAGTGTTCGTGCGCGTGTGTGTGCGTGTGTGTTTGTGCGTATGTACCCTTGAGCAAAAGAAACACATAAAAAGCAATCCTAAGATACCTAGCGGCTGTTTTAAACACTCCATTCTTAGCTCGATCTTTATCACAGGAAGCTCGTACTACCGACAAAATGCAGAGGGCACCAATCAAGCCGGTAAGTTAGAAATTATAATGATTCGAACGGCAAACACCACAGAAGACTCCAGCTACCTTGAAGTTAATGGAAAGAAAAAGTTGTTGGGTGACTTTCTCTTTGGGGTGTGTAGATGGGAGATGTTTATCAGATAGCTTAGATCCGAAAAATTTGTCTTATCTATGGAGGAAGGGCCACAGTGCCTTACTGTTCACAGCAGATAAGAGGCTTTTTATCAAATTGTCTGCCGATGTCTCAAAGGAATGTTACCGGAGCTTAATCCTCAGTTGATGCTGTGCCTTAATTTTAAAGGAGAAACGGCTAAACCAAAAGGAAACCTTTGAACATATGGACATCTGCATTAAATTTGTCTCTCGGACTGACATGGCAACCCCATCATCCCCAGGGTCAAATTGACTCATTCAGCCAAGCCCCTACCCCTTCTACTCCCCAAGTTGTTGAGAATGTTTTCTCAGTTGACTTACTGGATAAAACAAGGAAAGATATAAAGGAATAATCAAATGTTCAATTTCTGTATTCTCAATAGGATTTGGTCTCTAATAATCCAGGAAAACTGTACTAAGTGTGCTATGGTTCTTCACGGAGTAACCAGGTGTTGGGCAAACATTGATTTTCCAACCACAACCTTGCTATCGTCTTCTGACATTAAGCCAACATTAAGACATTTTTCCCTCCATCTGGTCTCATTGATCAGTCAGTGAAATCCCAAAACTAAAAGCCATCGACTCCCGTCAAAGTAGGAACGTAGAACACCGGTAGTAAAATAAACTAGTAAAGAAGACAAGCCATCAGTGACTTAGCCCTGCTTAAAAAGAGATACAACATATTGAGTGAATCTCACTGGTGCACTCAATTCCTTATAATCAATATGGTGTGAGTAGGTTTGGCAGACTGGCTCGGTTGCAAATAGCTCTCCTTTGCCTCGTAAGTAAATAAACAGTGCGTGAAAATAACAGCCACCTGTTCCATTGTTGGGTATGACTCAGCTCCTATTAAACATTCATTAAATGTGTAGGTCGGGGTTTTCCGCAGACAGCGCCACGCTTGAATGTCAGATTTCTCACTTAATATGCGCCTCTCTTGTTTATTTTCTTTGTTTACATTCGCCGTTGCGGTCTTGGACCTTTTAATTAAGCTTAAGCGAGTGGCATTCTGTGGGAAGTCTGACCGTGTGTGTGTGTGCGCATGTGCTTGTGTGTTTGAGTGTGTGGGTGTGTGTGTGTGTGTGGGGGGAGGGGGGGGTGCAGCATTCGAAGGCCTGTGGTTTTCTGAAATTAGATTTTCACGCTATTGATTTCTATCTGTCAGCTTCTCAGCGTGCCCTTTCTGTATGTTTATGTGTGTTTGTCGTTTACACCAATCATTGACCAGTCAGAGTTGTACCCTGGTGACGAAGCGTGCATCCTATATTGGACGTACATACTGGGAACTCCGTAGGTATTCGGGCAGCGACACAAGTCTCGTCTTTTCAGTCCTGAACTCTATCACTTTGGGTCTGAAGCGATATAACGGAAGTGCAGTTAAAGTACAGGCTGTCGGCTTCAATTGGATGGTATTGACATCTTTGTTGCATGAACCGACATAACGGTGGGTGGTGTATGTCATACCTCTATTGGGTGGACCAAATGTATTTATACAATTGGCCTCAAAGTCTTTTATTACACAGGTGTGTTTGTTGCATCATTAGCGCATGCACAAGAGAGCTGTCAATGTCTGTTCTCAATAATAGACCTGGCATTTGAATTTGGAGTCAGTTGCTGTTGTAAGTTTACAAAACGATCGCCATCACGATGTGTACGTTAGAAAGAAGGAAGGCCATGGATCTCCACAATGGCCAATGACCTGCTAGTAAGACTTCAAAATGTTTAAAAATGTACTGGCACACCAACTTATCTGTGACATAACATGGAGGGTGTGCTATGTTTTGGCATATACAGTGGGGAGAACAAGTATTTGATACACTGCCGATTTTGCAGGTTTTCCCACTTACAAAGCATGTAGAAGTCTATAATTTATATCATAGGTACTCTTCAACTGTGAGTGACGGAATCTAAAACAAAAATCCAGAAAATCACATTGTCATGTCATGTCATCTGTCATCTTCTTCCGCGTCATCTTCTTCCGCTTATCCAGGGCCGGGTCGCCCAGACTTCCCTCTCCCCAGACACTTCCTCCAGCTCTTCCGGGGGGACACCGAGGCGTTCCCAGGCCAGCCGGGAGACATAGTCCCTCCAGCGTGTCCTAGGTCTTCCCCGGGGTCTCCTCCCGGTGGGACGGGACCGGAACACCTTCCCAGGAAGGCGTTCCGGAGGCATCCGAAACAGATGCCCAAGCCACCTCAGCTGACCCCTCTCGATGTGGAGGAGCGGCGGCTCTACTCTGAGCTCCTCCCGGGTGACCGAGCTTCTCACCCTATCTCTAAGGGATCGCCCAGCCACCCTGCGGAGAAAGCTCATTTCGGCCGCCTGTATCCGGGATCTTGTCCTTTCGGTCATGACCCAAAGCTCATGACCATAGGTGAGAGTAGGAACGTAGATTGACCGGTAAATCGAGAGCTTCGCCTTGCGGCTCAGCTCTTTCTTCACCACGACAGACCGATACATCAACCGCATTACTGCAGAAGCTGCACCGATCCGTCTGTCAATCTCCCGTTCCTTCCTTCCCTCACTCGTGAACAGGACCCCTAGATACTTAAACTCCTCCACTTGAGGCTGGCACTCTCCACCAACCTGAAGTGGGCAAGCCACCCTTTTCCGACTAAGGACCATGGCCTCAGATTTGGAGGTACTGATTTTCATCCCCACCGCTTCACACTCGGCTGCAAACCTTCCAAGTGCATGCTGAAGGTCCTGGCTTGAAGGGGCCAACACGACAACATCATCCGCAAAGAGCAGAGACGAAATCGTGTGGTCCCCAAACCTGACACCCTCCGGCCCCTGGCTGCGCCTAGAAATTCTGTCCATAAAAATTACGAACAGAACCGGTGACAAAGGGCAGCCCTGCCGGAGTCCAACATGCACAGGGAACAAGTCTGACTTACTGCCGGCAATGCGGACCAAGCTCCTGCTTCGGTCGTACAGGGACATTGTATGATTTTTTATTAATTAATTAGTATTTTATTGCATGACCTAAGTATTTGATACATCAGAAAAGCAGAACTTAATATTTGGTACAGAAACCTTTGTTTGCAATTACAGAGATCATACGTTTCCTCGAGTTCTTGACCAGGTTTGCACACACTGCAGCAGGGATTTTGGCCCACTCCTCTATACAGACCTTCTTCAGATCCTTCAGGTTTCGGGGCTGTCACTGGGCAATACAGACTTTCAGCTCCCTCCAAAGATTTTCTATTGGGTTCAGGTCTGGAGACTGGCTAGGCCACTCCAGGACCTTGAGATGCTTCTTACAGAGCCACTCCTTAGTTGCCGTGGCTGTGTGTTTCAGGTCGTTGTCATGCTGGAAAACTCAGCCACGACCCATCTTCAATGCTCTTACTGAGGAAAGGAGGTTGTTGGCCAATATCTCGCGATACATGGGGCCCATCCATCCTCCCCTCAATACGGTGCAGTCGCCCTGTCCCCTTTGCAGAAAAGCATCCCCAAAGTATGATGTTTCCACCTCCATGCTTCACGGTTGGGATGGTGTTCTTGGGGTTGTACTCATCCTTCTTCTTCCTCCAAACACGGCGAGTTTAGATCAAAAAGCTCAATTTTTGTCTCATCAGACCACATGACCTTCTCCCATTCCTCCTCTGGATCATCCAGATGGTCATTGGCAAATTTCAGACGGGCCTGGACATGCACTGGCTTGAGCAGGGTGACCTTGCGTGCGTTGCAGGATTTTAATCCATGACGGCGTAGTGTGTTCCTAATGGTTCTCTTTAAGACTGTGATCCCAGCTCCCTTCAGGTTATTGACCAGTTCCTGCCGTGTAGTTCTGGGCTGATCCTCATGATCATTGATGCACCACGAGGTGAGATCTTGCATGGAGCCCCAGACCGAGGGAGATTGACCGTCATCTTGAACTTCTTCCATTAATAATTGCGCCAACAGTTGTTGCTTTCTCACCAAGCTGCTTGCCTATTGTCCTGTAGCCCATCCCTGCCTTGTGCAGGTCTACAATTTTATCCCTGATGTCCTTACACAGCTCTCTGGTCTTGGCCATTGTGGAGAGGTTGGAGTCTGTTTGATTGAGTGTGTGGACAGATGTCTTTTATACAGGTAACGAGTTCAAACAGGTGCAGTTAATGCAGGTAATGAACAGGAGGGCTTCTTAAAGAAAAACTAACAGGTCTGTGAGAGCCGGAATTCTTACTGGTTGGTAGGTGATCAAATACTTATGTCATGCAATAAAATGCAAATCAATTATTTAAAAATCATAAAATGTGATTTTCTGGATTTTTTTTTAGATTCCGTCTCTCACAGTTGAAATGTACCTATAATAAAAATTACAGACCTCTACATGCTTTGTAAGTAGGAAAACCTGCAAAATCGGCAGTGTATTAAATACTTGTTCTCCCCACTGTATATGGCTGCTACTGGAACTAACTCACTTGTCTTCATTGGTGACGACTGCTTATGGCAGCAACAGGATTAATTCTGAACAGAAGCAACCTAAAAACTCAATTACCCCAAACATACTGCTAAAGCAGCAAAGTCATTTTCAGGGTGAAAAAGTGGAAAGTTCTTGACTTGTCAAGTCAGTCTAATTTAGCTTGCTATTCACCTGCTGAAGACAAGATTGAAAGCAAAAAGGCTTTTTGTTCCCCAAACAAATAGGAACAAAACAGTGCTGCGGTGTAGACCTGGAAGATAACCATTGTCTGATGTCTTTAGGTCACAAACTTCATGCACTCATTGAATGCAAAGGTTTTGCAACCACTAAATATGGCAACTATTTACAATTATGTTAATGTTTCTGATTTATTTTGGTCCCCTAAAATAGCGGGAGAATATATATATATATATATTGACCACTGTAATTCCTACATTTTCTGCGGTTTATGGGTCTAAACAGTGTAATGTAAAATTGCAATTCTGTGTTATCAGTGCAGCCATGTTGTTCCGAGATGCTTAATACAGACTGTTGCTTCCCACTGGGCACAGCGGGCTTGCTTGACCAGGCGGCTGTGTCACATCTTGCTAGCCGTAGCGAAAGTGGGCAATTTGCTACATCCCAGTTAAGATAGCAGCCTACACATGAAAATTGACTTGTATTATTGTGGTAATGTTAGTTACCAATTGGGCATCTCTGTTATGCCGTCCATCGCTCATAGGAGAGTGTTTCAGTTACAAGCCAACAGGCATGTTATGTTGGCTGTCAGTTGGTTACCACAAATGTCCTCCAGAAAAGGGAAGTGGCTACATATCAAAACATTCCTGGCAGGTCTGAAAACCAAAGCCCATTTGCTCAATTTTCACAATGAAGTAAGTAAAAACATAAGAATACTGAACACTTCCTGATGAGTGTAAACTGATTCCTGGAGGTTAGGATTGGATTTAGGGTCATGGGTTAGGTTTAAGGTAAATTCTATGGGAGTCATCGCATGGATAGTAAAACCTAATTGTTTCTAACAAGCGTATCCTGCCTTAACCTCTTAGCTGTTTGACATGCGAATAAGACCCAGGTCCATGTAGCATCCACGCTAATAGGAGTTATGCGTGCAGTCGGATACCTAACTGGGCAAATAAAGGAAATGAATGGAGGACATCTGCTGGTGTACCCAAGTGTCCTTTATGTCTGCCAGTCTTTTGTTTTTCACACTCCATTTGAATGTGCACTCTAAGGGACTCTGAAACGCACACAATGCCCCACTCTTAATTCAATTCCAAAGACTTCCTCCCGGACTCCTCCGTCTTATCCTTTCTCTCCTGTCCTTTGCTTATTTCCCAGAAGTCTCATTTCCACGCTTCCTAACTGCCATTGTTTACACCAGAACCCAAAGTGTTAGCTGTTGTTTTAGTGTTTGATGCTATTTGTGGATTTAATTACCTGCTTCCCCGCATTGTAACTATGCACATCCGCTCGCCCTTGAACGTGTGTGTGCCAATTGGCACTCTAACCCATAGTGCCTGGTAGGGATGTTTAGCACTCAAAGTTTTGATGGTGCTTCTGTCCCCCCCCCCCCCCCCCCCCGTCAGTCACTTCACAATTCGTCTGGCCCGAAGTCACCGGGATGTCCACCCCTTCTGCCTTCCCTCTGTTTTCCACCAATCCTTCGTCGCCGCCACCTCCTTCCCACCACCCTCTGTCCCTTTCTTGTCTGCGTTTGGCGAGACAAGGGTCACCGTGAAAGCGGCGGCCGTTTGATACGCGCGGAGACGCTCGCCATCTCTCCCTCAGCGTCCCCCACTCCACAACAGCCTTGCCCCCCCCCCCACCCCCGCTGCCCTCCTTCTCTCTCCTCCTCTCCCAGTGTGATCCCCGTTTCTAATCACAGGAGAGCGAAGCGGTGGGGAGCTCCCGCCAGAAAGCCCCTAACTGGAAGTGACTGGTTTGACCCCCCACGGCTCCGTCTCCTGATTGTCAAGGCTAGCCGTCCTCAGAAAGCCCCTATTAATGTGTGCAGAACACGGGCGCGCTCCCTCCGCCGCGGCTCAGAGCATCGTTACTCTGACTGTCAGTGTGCTCACTAAATTGTGTCAGTCACACAGTTGGTTTTCAGCAGGCGTCACTCTGAAGTCGTCTCTAATGGCGTGCCATGCACCAAACGCCGCGTCTTACCTGTGGGTGAGTGTGGGTGGGTGTGTGTGAGTGTGTGTTGAGTGTGGGAGGTGTTATCTCTTCTTTAGTTTCTCTCTCTCTTCCTCTCTTTGATTAACAGGCCATTGCTCAGAGGCCCAATTCTTATTTTTAACCTGCCTCCCAAAAGCCAACTCTGAACTGAGTGGGAGGGGAGTGCGGAGGGAGTGGGGAAAGAGCGAAGGAGAGAGGAGGAAAGAAGCAATGAAAGGATAGTGTTGACACTTGCTCTCTCCGTTGGTTTTCTCTGTCTGAAGTTATCTTCATCAGTTTCTGTATGTTTCTGTAGGTCTCTCGTTCTGTAGGTCTCTCTGTATGTCTCCGTCTGTATGTAGGCCTCCCCGCCTTGCAGGTCTCTCTTACACACCTTGAGATTCCTCCTGCAGAGTTGACGGTGCTGAGTGTAGCCCCCCGAAGCCGCCTCAAACCTATTACTGAAAACCGGGAGAGAGGAAAGAGGAGAGGTGAGCAGACGAAAAGCACGAGACAAAACGCTAATCAAAGCTGGGAGAGGGAGAGAAAGAGAAGAACCACAAAGAAAGCAGTGACATCATCCTCGCGCTGGAAAAAAAGGAGAAAGACAGCGAGAAGAAAAGAGAGCGACAAGGCCTCCTAGTTGGCGTACCTATGCATCTGTCATTGATTTCTTCCTCTGTAAATATTTGAAGGGCCAATAAAGCCCTTTCTTTATTTACTCCACTTTATTTATTCAGGCTCATGCTAGCGCCTCGCAGTCTCCCTCTGGAAGGTGCGGCGTCATCACCGCCCAATTACTCATGCATTATTAAAGCTTGTCTCCTTTCCTTTCTACTTCCTATGTGAAGGTAGCATTATTAAAAGCTACTGTATTCTTGCCCACTTCCTCCTTCCTTCCTTCCTTCCTTTCTTCCTATCCTCCGCGCATTTAAAATCCTCCCTTTTCATTTCTTCCGTGATTTCCTTTTTTTGTCTTCTTTCTCCTCTTTTCTCTGTTAAAAGCTGACTTCCTACCTCCTCGGTTCCCCACATAATGTAATACCCCGAAACTTCCTCTCTCTCTCGTTGTCTGTCCCTCCTCCGCTTCTCTTTTTCCTAACTCACTTCCATGCTATTCGCCCCGGGCTGCCTCCTGCATCCTAACACAGGGAATTGAAAATCCTCCTAAGCTCTGATCTGTGTGTGTATGTGTGTTTTTTGAGAGAGAGATTGTGTGTGTGTGTTGGGAGAGAGATTGTGTGTGTGTGTGTTGGGAGAGTGATTGTCTGTGTGTGTCTGACTTGTCTTTCATTAGAGGGAGCTTTGATGTGAAGGAACAATGAAGGTGGCATTGTCACTAAGGATCTTTTTTTAATATAACTGCCTGGTGTCTCTTTCTGCACTGCCAGGTCACAGTGACATCTTATTTCAGAGATATAGGGTTGGATATGGGAAGTCAACTGCCTGGTGTCTCTGTCTGCACTGCCAGGTCACAGTGACATCTTATTTCAGAGATATAGGGTTGGATATGGGAAGTCAACTGCCTGGTGTCTCTGTCTGCACTGCCAGTACACAGTGACATATTTTTTCAGAGATATAGGGTTGGATATGGGAAGTCAACTGCCTGGTGTCTCTGTCTGCACTGCCAGTTCACAGTGACATATTTTTTCAGAGATATAGGGTTGGATATGGGAAGTCAACTGCCTGGTGTCTCCGTCTGCACTGCCAGTTCACAGTGACATATTTTTCCAGAGATATAGGGTTGGATATGGGAAGTCCAGTACACACATAGAGTGTACCGCGACCTCAGAGAGGTGAGACGGTGAAACGGTTGGACAGACAAAGGAGAAGGGGTGGAGAGAGAACACACAGTGACATGCTTGTACGAAAACAAAGCACAGCACAGACCGTACAATAACAATCCAACACCTCTTTACCAATCTAAATCCAACCCCTCCTCTCCAACAATGCAGAGTTACAGAGACAAGAGAGGAAGAGACCAGGGGAGGGAGAGACCAGGGGAGGGAGAGACCAGGGGAGGGAGAGGGGGCGAGATAGAGAGGGGAAGAGAAACAGGCATAAACAAGGTAGTGAAAATAGAAACACACCGTTGTACAGGGGACCAGAGGCATCCATTCTCTCCACCACTTCAAAAACCCGGGCAGACGACATGAGGAAACAGCACCCGTCCCAAAAAGCACCCCGTTGCCCGTGCAGTGCACTCCTTCTGACCAGAATGCCTAGCAGCACTGTGGGGAATAGGGGGCCATTTTGGACACTGTCACAGAGGGAGATGTTTCCAAGGAAGCTCATGGGTCCCATGGGGACAATGGTCCAGTTGTGCAGAAGCCCAGTAACTGCTCTGAAAATGTATTTATTTTTTGTCCAGCTAAATGAGTTGTAAGTAGATTACTGAAGATGTTGTTATATATAGTCTTACTATGAGGTTATTCTTGATTCGTATTGACCCTAACCCTTATGCCACGATTGAAGTTACTGCACTTTCACGTGGTTGGGCAAAGCAGGGCGCTCTTCCAACCGCCCGAAATATTACAGAAGTGATATTTATCTCCCCTGAAATGTATGTTTTCATATTTCATATTTGTGGGGTCGCATTCTCCCTCAGCGTGTGTACGGGAGATCGGCTAAATGCCTCAGGAGAGACGTACCAGACCTCAGGCAGACTGGGCCTTGAGCACTTGTGGCCTCAACTACATAATCCAAACATTATGTTCCACAACCATAGCTGAATTCCCAGGATAACACACACACACACACACTGATGGATGGGCCCTCCTCCCCAACACACTGCATTATAACTTCATCCCTGACACGTTGTATATGAGCAGGAGCCCTCAGCCTGTATCATAAGTAGACCTATTTATAGCATCCATGCCGCGGCGGAGGCGCTCACAGGGGAGAACATGAGTGAGTGTTGTTAATATTCCAAATGCTAATACCGACAACTCTCTAATCGCCCACTTCCACATAACAGTAGGCTGCGTCTTACAGAAATCGCAGAACACTTTGAGTGAACTATCCCTTCAAAGGAATGTTTGAAACTTTATCTTCAAGGGACAGTTCTCTTAAAATACAATCCTTTATAGCCATATTTTGACGGAAGTGTCTTTGAAGACCCACACCAGTGGAAATCATTTTTATCGACCAGAAAGTCGATGTCCAGACCTTACCCATAATGTTGTACAGCGGTTCACGTCAATAGGTCATATGACATAACTAAGATTGAGGTGATAAATCCAATCTTCTCAGGTGTCTGTGAAATCTGTCATTTCCTAGAAAATGATGTGCATACTCTTTGCAGCTGGCCTTTCAGTTCAGAGCTCAGGTTTATTTGTCTTTGGGGCTCCAACTGACAGTCAGCTATGTCAGTTACGCTACACTTGCATTGCAATAGCCCTGTTGTAATTCTTTTTCCTTTTGTTACGATCTGCTTATCGTAATAATTTCGGTAATTTGTGACATTTCGCAAATGTTTTAGCTATTGTGTGTACAGCAAAAATATATGAATATCTGAGGAAATCGTGAATGAGGAAATTGTGTGATATGATTGCATTTTACATTGCCGGAGGTTCAATGGTTTTATACCACTAATGTAACAAGCACATTTACAGTCATGTAAGAAAGTACCCCCAGGATGTTACATATTTGGACGTGTGGATGTGTAATCTTTACATCAACACTACTGACAGATAAAGGTATACCTAATTTAACAAATGACACTGAAAGATTGTACTTGGCAGTCACTGCAGAAATACGCTAGGTTCAAATAGCTGTTTTAGCCCCCTTTGGCTGAAACGCCTTCATGCAGTTTCTTGTAACCGTCTATCAGTGTTGTACATCGACTGGGAGGAACTTTTGCCCCCTTTTCAGTACAGTGCTGCTTCAACGGTAATGTTCAAGGGCTTTCTTGCATGCGCATCTTGTTTCAAGTCCTCCCACAGCATTCCAATAGGACTGAAATCTGGACATTGTCTCAGCCATTCCATTACCCTCCATCTCCTCTGTTCGAGCCATCCTGTTGTAGCTTTGCTTGTGTGTTTCGGGTCATTGGTCTTGTGGAAAGATCCAAGATGACCTTTGGTCTAGAGATTTAGATTAGATTGGATTCAACTTTATTGTCATTGAACAAGTAAAGGTACGGTACAACAAGATGCAGTTAGCATCTAACCAGAAGTGCTAATAGACGAGGGCGGAAAATGTACAAGTATTAAGTGGAATGGTACTGAGGGCTACCTCGCAATCCCCAAGTCCAAGTATAAAGGCTTTGGTGACAGGGCTTTCTCCTAGGCTCTGGAACTCGCTCCCCAAAACCATCTGTGACTCTGAGACTATCCCCATCTTCCAGCAATGCCTCAAAACTCATCTGTTCAAAATCACCTACCCTTAGCCATGCCCAGGCCCATTCTCTCAATTGTCTTTGTTTTACCATGGTATTTTTTTTGTTTGTTTCTGTTCCATGTTCATTTTGTAAAGCGTCTTTGGGTCCCTGAAAAGCGCTATATAAATATAATGCATTATTAGTGATGGGTCACAGAGTTCAGCAGTCTATCTAAATCACCTGGGTAAATATTTATATGGAGGATTTTTGGCTGTGATTCAGATTATGTTGGTGTAGCTAGCAAGTTGTGCTAGCTAGCTACAGCCTGGGCTCCATTATAGGAAATTGTCATGATACGATATACGAGGATGCAGTTGTTGGTGGTCTTAAATGGAAAGCAGACCGAAAATATAATGATTAAAGCGCCCATATTATGACTGCTTTTCAACTTATAGGTCTATAAGTTCCATAAAACATGTTTCTGAAGTTGTTTGCTGGAAATAGCTTGTAGGAAAAGATTCTTACCTCCCTCTATTACCCTCTGTTTCAGTCCCTTTCAAAGTTTTCTGCTGCTCATTGCATATTCATTAGCTGCTGCTCCTTTGCCCACGCCCACTCTAACTGTTACCATGGTAGCGGGGAGAGCGTAGTAGTAAAAGAGAGAAATGCCATCAACTTCATCTTTTAGAATGTATGTATTATTATGCCAACAGATACATCAAGCAAAAAAGTATCACTAATAAATACACTCCAGGAGAAGAAACTACAGAATGGTTGGCTTCAAGTGTAAATAGTGCTGTGATGTAGCAGTCTAAACCATACACTTGTTTTGCCCTAGACAACGCTAACATATTCCCGTTTGTAAATATAATATTATAAAATATTTACAAATGCATTATTTGCACAAATCCCCGAAATTATATCCGGCGGGGGATGAGTATTGCTTGACCGACTGAGTCTCCGGGTTTGTATGTGGACACCATGCTAATAGCTAGAAGCTAGCGGTTAGCGTTACCTTGTACTATGTGGCAAAACACTAGCTAGCTAAAATGTTAGTTTGCCAAAACACTTCTTGGTTAGTTTGTGTAGAATTGCAAAATAAAGACAGCTAATTGTATAGAACTACTTACATGTCCCTTGTCTGCAGGTATTCCACGCAAAGTTTGAATTGCGCACTCTTTTAGCAAAAGTTTCTTGGCTAATCCTGCCTTGTACTGACCGAAGTTGGAGAAACAGCCGTCTCAAACTGGTTAGCACAAACCGAAAAAATTTTGATAACTGTAGCAGGGACATTGCCTTCAAAAATGAATTCAAGCCATGCCACTCTTCTGTCCTCTGCGGCTGGGACGCGATGGAGTGTTTTGTGCTCCTCTTTACAGCCAACCACAGTTTAAGTGGTGCTTCGACATGGTGGTTCTGAATCAGTAACAACATGGAGGATATCAGAGAAGAAGTTACTGCTGTACCTGGTGGGTGGAGGGTGGGAATATTTAAATTTTTCGGACTGTGACGTCACAGTCCGAGGAGTTTTCTAACAGCTCACCCAGAGACTGAAGACAGAGGACATTCAGAAACCTATATCTCACTCAAAACAGCATGGATGTTTTTTTTCCAAAGTTTGTATGCGTGTGGAAGCACCAGAGACGCAAAAGAACACCCCAAAACCCAGAAAACGTGATTTTTTTCATAATATGGGCACTTTAAGCATTTTCAGTGAACTGTCCCTTTAAGTGAATAAACAGGGTCCTTTTATAGAAAGGACCGTTGTGATGTTCTGTGAATCGCAACACCTGGAGGCTGTCGTCATCGGCTGTGCAGCTCTTCAAGGGCCTCGGGAGAGCGCTGCGTTACAGAAGATGGCTGCCTTTGATCTGGCTTAGAGATGGAGAGAAACAATAGCGTCAGCTGGAGAGGCCCCACACTGGAACAACACATACACACACTCAAAGACACATAGGAACGATGCACTCTACAGCAAATAGTCAAACTGAACACATGGCAGGCTCCTTTGAAGCAGCGGGAATGTGATAGGGAGGAGGCAGCAGCAGCAGTTACATGACAGTCAGACGGTAAGTTAGCACTGTGTCAACAGTAGCAGTTATGTGACAGTCAGGTTGTAAGTTCACTGTGTCAACAGTAGCAGTTATGTGACAGTCAGGCTGTAAGTTCAGTGTGACAACAGTAGCAGTTATGTGACAGTCAGGTTGTAAGTTCAGTGTGTCAACAGTAGCAGTTATATGACAGTCAGGTTGTAAGTTCAGTGTGACAACAGTAGCAGTTATGTGACAGTCAGGTTGTAAGTTCAGTGTGTCAACAGTAGCAGTTATATGACAGTCAGGTTGTAAGTTCAGTGTGACAACAGTAGCAGTTATGTGACAGTCAGGCTGTAAGTTCAGTGTGTCAACAGTAGCAGTTATGTGACAGTCAGGCTGTAAGGTCAGTGTGTCAACAGTAGCAGTTATGTGACAGTCAGGCTGTAAGTTCAGTGTGTCAACAGTAGCAGTTATGTGACAGTCAGGTTGTAAGTTCAGTGTGTCAACAGTAGCAGTTATATGACCGTCAGGTTGTAAGTTCAGTGTGACAACAGTAGCAGTTATGTGACAGTCAGGTTGTAAGTTCAGTGTGTCAACAGTAGCAGTTATATGACAGTCAGGTTGTAAGTTCAGTGTGACAACAGTAGCAGTTAGGTGACAGTCAGGCTGTAAGGTCAGTGTGTCAACAGTAGCAGTTATGTGACAGTCAGGCTGTAAGTTCAGTGTGTCAACAGTAGCAGTTATGTGACAGTCAGGCTGTAAGTTCAGTGTGTCAACAGTAGCAGTTATGTGACAGTCAGGCTGTAAGTTCAGTGTGTCAACAGTAGCAGTTATGTGACAGCCTGTAAGGTCAGTGTGTCAACAGTAGCAGTTATGTGACAGTCAGGCTGTAAGGTCAGTTTGTCAACAGTAGCAGTTAACAGAAAAACACACAAAAAGGGTTTTGGGCCGTTGTGTCTGACAATGGAACGAGTACACTTACATTCATGCTGCACTGTCTGCAGGGTATGCTATGTGAGCAACTGATGGGAAATATTTCATAAATCTCTTCAAGTCTTCATCTTACCCTTTTAGGTAATTGTAAATGTAATCAACTAGAATTTGTTAACTGGTCCTGCATATTCTGTTGCTAGTCTTTAATTCTAACAGGACACCTGGATGTTAAAACGGAAAGGCATGTTTTGACACCACGCTGAAAAACACATGAGATGACCTCCCATCTGCATGCATTATACAGTACAGGGGGGAGCCATGCTGTCTCCAATGGCTCCAATGTTCAAAAGGCAGTGTCATGGGATAAGCCGCAAAACAGACTGGAAGTTGTTTATTATAGAAGGACTCTTGCCTTCTCTGGTACTACAGTGCCTCCTTTTGCCTTGAAGCTTTCCAAACACCATTGAGCTAAAACACAAACAAGGAAAACATGTCAGTTTTCCTTGCAACTGTTTTTCTTAATCTTTAAGTGACTGAGACGGTTATTTAATTCCTTTCCGCTCAGGATTTGAATATTCATGTGGAACTTAACAAAACAAACATTAAAAAAAATAATGTTTAATTCAAACTGCAACATGAACATAGCATGCTGCCATTACAGCACGAATCCAAGGAGAGGTAAGCTGGATGCTAATTGGTGATCTTTTGGCTGTCATGAGCTACTGTTAAGCATGTGTTGGTATTTTCTTGTTGTTCCTGATTAGTTGTGAAAAGGACAGCTGTTTCCAGCGGCTCTGGGTTTTAACTGTGTGAAAGAACTCTCTGTAATGAATTACAGATGGCGGGAAGCTGTGGCATTGGTCCGTGTGCAGAACGTGTGCGTCTCTAAACAATCCATGCGTTGCTTTTGGTGTCAGCTGAATTCCAGGTGAATGCCAAGCATGAGAATAGAGAATGAATGAGCGGTGTCATTGGAAAAACAAATACCATTTTGGAGCTTAGCGCTCCGTTGCCCTCTCGCTAGCAGAATAATGGAAACTATAAGGCAGACGGAATTAGATTTTTGTCATGTTATCCTTCACATTCGCTACAGATTGCTCAAGCATTTTGTGGATTTGGAATTAGACGGCGTGAAGTTTTCCTCTTGATGAGCAGTTTTCGTCTTTGCTTCAAGCGGCTTCTTGTGAAATGTTATAGTCCCTTACGAACACAGGCATGTCACCTTATAGATGAGTACGTAGAGCAGTATGACACTACAGGTTTGAATAAAGCCCTTAGTTCTGACAGTGAAGCCCCATCACTATATACCTTCATAATGAGCTGTGACTGCATGTCAAGGTGAAATCACTTTAGATCACGTTAGTCATTCTTAATTAGTTCATCCCGCTAGGTCCAACAAAACTTAAATCTAACTAGGTTTCTCTCTTTTAAGACTGAATCCTGTGGGTTTACCTGAACCATGGACTGTAGTGGAGCCTTCCTGAAAAAGCAAACACTTCCCTTTAACAGTGGAGTACAGATGTTATCTGGCTGAGTTTGAGTAGGTCAGTCGGCCTGTGTGACGTTAGAGGAAACATCTTTCTTGACTGGAGAGTAGTAAGAACACACAGCTAATCCTCAGCAGGCCACGGGTGTCCCTTAGCTTGGCCTTCAGACTGCCGGAGGTCTCTACGACGGAGTTGATCGGGTACAAACACGCACTTTCTCGAAAAGAAAAACACAGTGCAACGCAATCTTTGGTGCTCTTTCTTTCTCCCCCTCTATTCTCCAACACCCGTTTACACACCTGCCTTAACAGACAAACGCTTCGTTCCTTCTTCTCCCACGCTGCCGAAACATTTTATTCTGATGTGATCCCTGGTGAGCCGCCATAGATGGACAGGAGGCAATCGACGTGCGGGAAATACTTGAGCCAGACAGGCCCTCTCAAAACCCACTCGCCCGTACCATTTAAAGTAATCTGGGTTTTGGAGTTAACACCTCGATTCTCGACATAGCTTCAATTCTTCCACTCCTGAATAAACTCCCATAAATTGGGTCACCCGCTTTCGCCGTGAGATACTGGAATCTCCAGAAGCCCCCATAACTCAGACTGATATCATAAGACCGGTGTCTCCCAGGCCCAGCTCGGCGCTGTTCCGTGGCGTGACTCCAGTAATGCCTTGTTTGGCTTGTCAGGGATCAGGATTTGACGCATAACGGCGTTGATGCGCTGATGTTTATTTTCTAGCCACACGCGGGTTTCGATAACGGAGGGAGGCTGGTTGGAATGCGTTGCGGGGGGGGGGGGGGGGGGGTGATCGCTGCCTCTGGTGGTGGACACCGAGTATGTAAAAAGAATATGGGCGGTCCATCTTCAAGCGGTTTCACCAGTAGGCTGCAAGGACAAAGAAGAGCTTTGACTGGGCTGAGCGGGAGCCTCCCTCCCATCTGGGTGGGACCGTTGTCTTGTAGTGGACGCTAGCCTCAACTGAAAGCATGTGTGGTGTGCAGAGGAGCAGGAGACCATTTTGGGACGGTTCAACACCAGGCGAGCTGCAGGGTTCTGGATGAGAGGTTTGATGGTACAAGTGGGGGGGCCGACAGGGTCGCGTGTTACTTAATGTAGTTGAATGTTGGACCCCGGGTCAGAACAATGCACGGTCGCATAGGATCTTGGTGTGCGACGATCTGTGAAATACCAACCAAATCAGAACGTGCTCCTGTTCAGAGCCACATGCAGTTGTGACTGCATACATTATCCCTTCTTTTTTGGTACTTTGCACTCGCGGGAATACAAACCCACAGACCTGGTTTTGTGAGCTCCATGCTTTCACTGAGTGAGCTACACAGGGATTACGTTATATTTAGAGAAGAAAATATTTCAACAGGGACTTGCACATTGTCGGGGCTCTTGAAATGCGAAGCAGTGAAGTCACTGCCTTGCAGTGAGCGACCAGGGTTCTAATCCTGCTGGCACATTAGACCGGGGGGGGGGGGGTAGTGCAGCAGGCCAGCATCGCTGGGGTTTGGGGTAATAAACGAATATGGTTGCCTTGTCTTGTTGCTCTATAGGGCTCCTGGGTGCCTTGTGAGCTCACTCAAGGTAAAAAGCATTGGATGTGGTTAAGAAGACACATATCTCGGCATCGACTGTCCCGAGCCCGCTGGGAGTTGCTGCGATATAGCAACAGGTAGAATGTTAATTTTAATAATGAGAAGGGAAAAAAAAGGTTGTAGGGTATTTTAACGTTGAAGTGCTGCTGTGTGGGCACTTTTGTTTTGGGTGATTGGACCCAAGTGTTTGTGCCAGTCGGATTCAGACAGTGACTCAGTGTTGTGAGAGATTATTATAATCTAAAACGCTGAGCGTCTGCTGAAATAACTTGAGTGTGTACGCGCAGCGACGTCTTTCGACTGTATGGGAACACTTTGCCGTTGCCCTATTTCATCATGACTGCCTCGCAGGAATAATGCCGGCCTGGGTTGGTACTTGAGAGGTGCTTTTATGGGCCTCTCTCTTTCTCTCTCTCCTTCTCTCTCTTCCAGTTCTCCCATCAGTCTGTATTTCCCTGTTGTTCTCCTCTCCCTTTCTCTCCCCTTCTCTCCGTCTCTCTCATCGCTCTCACTCATAGCTCTCCGCCATACCAGCTCAACATGGCCTAGTTTGAATACGCGGATGGATATAATACATGACCCCCCCCACCCTCCGATCCCACAGTGTCTGAAACGGCCTCCTCTCTGCCCTGTGACAAGCTTCAGAAGGCTTCATTTTTAGAACCCCCATTTAAGTGGCAGTATCACAGTTCTAATAGGCCCCGTAGGGACTTGTGGGGGGAAGACGGTTATTCAGTGGCCCAATGAGATTGTTTTTGGAGCTACTGTGATGGCCTTTTGTTTTATAATGAGAAACCTGCCTGACAGCTACCGAGCATGAATGTAGTTCTGAGTTACACTGCTTCGCCATCGGCCGCTAAACCGGGCTAAATAGTGTTTCACGTGGATGTGTCTTTACCACCTTTTGGAAACGAAAGAAAATTGTTCTACAGACTTTATTCCATTAGAAGTAAAGGAACGTATGTGCGTTCACTGTGATTAACGGGCCACATAACATCTGAATTTAGTTGCTTGCAAAAGGACACTGCGTGAAAACGATCTTATGAAGCCAGGTAAGATCACATAGTTGTTTGTCTCCTTTTTAAATCGGAATGAGAACAGAAATCACCCAAATGGCCCTTATCAAAAGTTTACTTACCCTTGAATGTTTGGCCTTGTTATGCACACACAAGGTGACACACACAGGTGAAAATGGCAATTAAAGGTGAATTTCCCACACCTGTGGCTTTTTAAATTGCAATTATTGTCTGTGTATGAATTGAGTTTGTTAGCTCTCACATTGTTGCACTGAGCAGGCTAGATACTGAGCCATGGGGAGCAGAAAAGATCTGTCAAAAGACTTGAATAACAAGGTAATGGAACTTTAAAAAGGTGGAAAAGGATATAAAAAGATATCCAAAGCCTTGAAAATGCCAGTCAGTATTGTTCAATCACTTATCACTGATCTCTTGGTACCAAGCCAATAGACCAAGAAAGATTTCAGCCAAAACTGCCTGAGGAATTGTTCGGGATACAAAGAAAAACCCACAGGTAACCTCAGGAGAAATTCAGGCTGCACTGGAAAGGAGCACAATACGATGATTCTTGAACAAAAATGAGCTGCATGGTCGAGTTGCCAGAACAAGGCCTTTACTGCGCCAATGCCACAAAAAACATGCCAGACAACACCTTGACACGCCTCACAGCTTCTGGTACACGAGTGACGAGACCAAAATAGAGCTTTATGGTCACAACCATAAGCACTATGTTTGGAGGGGGTCAACAAGACCTATAGTGAACAGAATACCATCCCCACTGGGAAGCATGGTGGTGGCTCACTGATGTTTTGGGGGTGTGTGAACTCTAAAGGCACAGGGAATCTTGTGAAAATTGATGCAGGACAACCAAAGACTTTGCATGACCTGAAAGCATATTGCCAAGACGAATGGGCAGCTACACCACCTGCAAGGCCTCATAGACAACTATTACAAAAGACTGCACACTGTCATTGATGCTAAAGGGGGCAATACACAGTATTAAGAACTAAGGGTATGGAGACTTTTGAACAGGGGTCAGTTCATGTTTTTCTTTGTTGCCATGTTTTGTTTTATGATTGTGCCATTCTGTTATGGCCTACAGTTGAATATGAATCCCATTAGAAATAAAAGACCTGTTTTGCCTGCTCACTCATGTTTTCTGTACAAATGGTACATATATGACCAATTCTCCAAGGGAATGCAAACTTTTGAGCACAACTGTATAGAACAACAGGTATTGCTGCAATTACATAACCTACTCACTTTCACACACACACACACACACACACACACAGGCACACGCGCTCATATGCACACTCTCACACACACTCACATACACACACACACTCACTCACATGCACTCGCGCGCGTGCACACACATGGGAGAGAGGTGTCAACACACAAAGGCTGTGGTACAGAGAAACAAACCACTGTAATGGAAAATGGGACAGGAATAACTATAGAGAAACACCCTCACTGGTAGTGGACACTGGAGTGGCTCCTTTGCTTCTTAGTAGCTCTAAGCTTTTTACCAGGAATCCACAATGGCCAGGAAAACGGTTGACCGCTCAAGAGAGCGGTAGAAGAACAAGCAGGATTAGCACACTCGTTTGGAAAGGAGAAGTGTGTGTGTGTGTGTGTGTGTTTGTGTGTGTGTGTGTGTGTGTGTGTGTGTGTGTGTGTGTGTGTGTGGCGCAGTCAGCGTGAATAAGGGGCTGTCCGTGTTTATGCAGTTTTTTTTTGTCGGCTGGCTTGGAGGGGTGAGTGGTGTGTGGGGCGGTTGTCTGTGATCACTTAAATTTTTGTACATTAAGCAGACACTTCCAGAGGGACTTACAGTACATGCAAACTCTGTTGCTGAAAATAAAACCATACAAATTAAGATGAAAGGTTGTAGTTATGAATGGTCATACTCTATGAATGTTGTCAAGCACAAACCTGCAGGAGCGAGTCGTAGTCTTGATGTGAGCAGACGACAGAGTGTTATCTTGGGTCACGCCAAGGTGCAGTTGTCAACCATGATGGATATGTCCTGGAGCGGACAGGCCTTCCCGCTATAGAAGAGTTTGCTCAGTCTCGTCCCTGGTTAAGGCTCGCGGTAGTAGGACGACATCCAAGCGGAGATGCCAGCCGGGCACGCAGAGAATCGTGGCTGACAGAAGGGAGGGATGGAGAAGAAAAGCAGAGTGTCGTCTGCATAGCAGTGACAGGAAAGATCAAGTGAGGATATGACAGAGCCGAGAGGTTTGGTGTATAGATAGGAGGAGAGGAAAGGAACTAGAACCCAGCCTGGGGAACCGTTGGTAATTGGCTGCGCTGCAGACACAGATCCTCTCCGTGTCACCTGGTAGGAGCAGCCTGCCAATTAGAAAGCAATCCAACCGTGTTGCAGAGCCTGAGACGCCCCAAAACCCAAGGAGTGGAAAGTAAGATGCGATGGTTCACAGTGTCAAAGGCAGCTAGAGAACAGAGGAAAGAGCGTTGGGCATTGTGAAGAGCATCTGTGATATAGAGGAGAGCATTCTCGGTGGAGTGGCCCATTTCTCAAGCCTGACTGGTTAGGGTCGAGGAGATTGTTCTGAGACAGGTGAGAAGAGAGTTGTTTGGAGATTGTACTGGAAAGGAAAGACAGAACTGATACCGGCCTGTCGGTTTTTTGCCCTCGGTGGGGTCAGGTGATGGCTTCTTTAAGAAGGGAGCGAATCTGGCCATCTTGAGGTCCCCTGGGACAAGGCCTGTGCTCGGCAAAGAGCTAATTACGGAGGTGAGGAATGGGAGAAGGACTCCTGGGATGGTCTGGAAAAGGGAAGAGGGGATAGAGTCAAGTTTGTCATGTGAGTGACCAGTGGGCCCACAAGGCTGAGAGAACAGGGTACGGATGTCATCAATCTTCTTTTGATAGTGGATGACTAAGTCCTCAACCAAGAGGGAAGATGGCGGAGGAGGAGGTTGAGGGTTAAGGAGTGAGGAGAAGGTGGAAAACCGTTTCCTGGGGTTAGAGGAAGGACCGTGGAATTTGAGTGATAGAAATTGGCTTTAGCCACAGACGGGGAGGAAGACAAGTTAGCATGGAGGGATTAGAAGGATGTTAAGTCATTCTGAAGGTTTGCTTCCCCCCATGTTCGCTTCAGACGCCCAAAGGCCACTACCGTGACTTTGCGGTGAATCTTTTAGCCACGGAGTATGAGGGGACGGCCGTGTAGGGCCTGGGAGGGCAGCGAGAGTCGTGGGACTTGGAAAGCGAGGAGAGTAGGGTGGAAGAAGCAGGAGTCAGGAGATAAAGCGGGATAGATTTAAGAGACGGCAGTGACTATAGGACGGAGGAGAGAGCCGTTGGGGAGAGAGAACAAGTGTGGCGGCAGTGAAAGACGTGGCTGGGAGGTGACGGTGTTGCGGTGGAGGAGAGAGAAGGAGACAAAGGAGTGGTCAGATGACCGGAGCTGGGTCACGTCCAGATTAGTTGACCGACATCATCTGGTAAATATTAGATTATGTGCACTGCCTGCTTTGTGAGTAGGATTTAACAGGGACAGGGTGAGATCAAGAGAGGAAAGGAGCGGAGAAAGAGAAGAGGGAAGAGATGACTCAAAGGCGTATGAGTGGTCAGTCATTGTCGGCGAATTAAGTAATCCATTATGTCCAGCTCATTGACGAAGTCACCAAGAGAACAGCTGACGACGACAACGCCGAGCTTGAATGGCAATGTCACGTGGACACCATGGAATTCAAATGAGGAAATTGTTAGGGGAGTAAGAGACGAGAGAATCTCCATTTTGAAGAATCAAGAAGCTGCGCGCCACCACCATGTTCTCCAGATGCTCTTTTACTGTGGGAGAACACAGTCAGAGGAAGAGAGAGCGTCCAGAGTAACGTTTTTTCTTTCTTGGGTAATCCAAATCTCTGACAGGGCCAGGAAGTCAAGAGCCTGGAGGGCAGCATAGGCTGAGATGAGTTCGGTCTTGTTGACAGCGGACTGACAGTTCCAAACAGGGCCCGAAAGCAGGTATTCCACATGGGTCGTCTGGGCTGGGAGCACAAGATTAGTGAGGCTGCAGCCACAGGATTTGGAGGGACTGTAGAACTGACAAAGAGACAGGCGGACTGGGATGGGAAATACACATATTTCACAAAGACAGCACCATTCCTTTTAATACACAAGAGTAAAACAAATAATGAGTTTTCTTCCTCTCTTAACATCTTTGAACAAGTCCGCAGAACAGCGTCGGAATGTGTGTGTGCCTGCGTACGAGCTGGCGTGTATCCTTGTGTGACGGCACGCGTATGACATGTCGGTGCCCAGCAAAGTGGCCGTCATCTCCAGACTCTATACACATACACACACACGCATCGCCAGTTTACCGTCTTATTCGTGATTAGCATGGCCCCGAATCACCATTTCCTCAGTCAATCAATCAATCAATAAAAATGTATTTATAAAGCGCTTTTTACAACAGCAGTTGTCACAAAGTGCTTTACAGTGACTAATCAGCCCCCCTGCTTTGTGTGGATCACATGGTAACTGGCATGTTTATCTGTTGACATGAACGTAAAACACACACATTTGTTCTGTAGGCCTTTTCATTTTGTTTCCCTTGCGCGCGTATGATAGTCACGTCTTCATGTGAAGCACTGAACATTAAGCAGATGAGGCGTCACGGCGTCACATTGATGTGACTACTTTCTTTAGCAGCCGTCGGTTCTTTTAACGCCCCGGCTATGCACAAGTGAGCTGCCTTGTGTGGGATATTAACTGTCCCACCTATCAGCTAATTAACCCTCCCCCAGCAAACCCCTATGGTGGCTCTCATTGGTTGAACCGTCTGACACAACTCCCAGCAGGAGCCAATGAAACGGATGGATGAGTGTGAGAGCAGTTCAGTTGATTAGACTAGAGCAGTGTAGTTAGGCCGCACAGTTGCCATTGGAGGTTTGAATGTGGGACTCATCCCTGTACTCTGTTCAGTCCTCTGAGCCGATCGGGGACCATTTGTCTTCATCACGTTGTTTGCGTGCCAGGTGGGGCGTGAGGTAGTGTAGTCGGCCACTCTGTCTCAATGAGCCTTGGATGCCGGCGGGCCGTGGTGTTGACCGGCAATGCCCATCTGGACTGGCACCGACTGTTCTGTGAGAAAGGGTGATTCAGAGTTTTTGGTGCAGTCATACATCAAGGCATAGTGTAGGTTGAAAGTTGGGGTTGTTCATTCTTTTTGACTTTGAGTGTAGTTTGAGTTTGTGAAGTTCTGCTTGATGTCCTTTAGATTTGTCTCAATAAGAGATTGCTTCATAACGGGTGTTTTCCTTTCAGTGTTCATGAATGTATTAACATACGCATGTGTATATTATCATTGGTTTGGTTCAATTTTAGTTTCTGTGGTGATTCAAGTATGGCATATGTTTGGTTTCAGTGCTTTTTCTGTCCTGATGTGAGGGGAATGAGGAAAAGGGCATCTAGATGTTTAGTATGCCCACATAACTACGGACGGGTGACAAATTAAAGGAAAAACTGGCATAAATTAATGGAGGTTCAAAACAAATTGCAGATGTTTCCTTAAAGGTGTACTGCATGATACAATTGAATAATTAACATCCTATCATGCTCTGTAGCATTAATAAAAACGCTGAGCGGACCCAGTTGACCTTAATTTTGGATCAAACTAGAGGGTACCTTTTTTGTTAGGTCTTTTAGCGAAAAACCTGGGTTATGTTCTTTTACATATGTTGGCTTTTTTTCTACCGTTCAATGTTTCACAAACAGCTACACTCACAATATTGACACTTACAAGGCTATGCTCTTAGGGTGCATTTAGACAGGCAGCACAATTCGGAACTTGTTTTCACTAATTGGTCTTTTGACCAATCAGATCAGTACCAATAAATGGCAGAATGAGGCTGCCTGCAAAATGCAGCCATACAGCCCAGGGAGTTCAGAAAGTAATTACAAGAGTGCTAACAAGCTAATTAACTTAAACAGAGACTTAATCAAACTCGTTAGGGTTGCTAATCAGGATCGTTATGGTGATTATTGATCCAGTTAAGGCAGTGCTGTGGTCTCTAGGCGCCTGATTAAAGCTCCCGTCTCCAAAAAAAATAAAAAAAATAATGGACAGAACTGCAGAGACTGTCTTTGAAGGATAAAAAGACGCCTTGAGTTGTTGGTTATTGGTTGAAGGCTTGGATGAGGTGTTATAAGCAGGGAAAATTGGCAGGTGTTTGCTTGGTGAGAAAAAGGGGACGATATACACAGACAGGCACAAGAAGAATAGACAGAATGAAGAGGAGTACCTCACTTGTGTTTAGTGCTTTTATTTGTATGCTGTACTCTCCATCCTCAGGCCTGTTTTTCCCCTCTGTGGTGTCATCCCATTAGGGAGGGAAAGGAGATCTCATCTGTGTATTTGTGCCATTACACCATCTGTGTCTGCGCGGGCAGTGCCATTAAGGCCGTCTCCATGTTGAAGTAGTCCATTTCAGCCGATTGAATTGGCTGATGACCCGATTGGAGTGGTGATTACATGACGTCAATGGCATGGCCATGATAGAACAAATGGTTTTCCCAGTTAGGTCCACTAACCCATTCTGGGTGTGCAATACTATCCAGAGGACCCAGAGGATCTAATTTAGTCAGGCAGGAAAAGGCCAGCTTAGCAGAAAATGGGTCCAGATTTCCCTTGGGCACTTGGGGAGGACACCCTGGAAGACTCACTCTGATAGGCCAGATACAAGGCTGCGTCCCATTGGTCCAGAACGTCATAACTTGCTCTTTCATTCCCTCACTTAGCACACACAAATACACACACTCCCTCTAACAGCTCTCATCATAATCAGACTGTTGTTAGTGTTGAACATTTCCTGAAATAAGGGTTATTACATCTGGTCTGAAGTAGTGGACTGTACAAGGAATGGGCCCTGATCTAAAGTAGTGGACTATACAAAGAATGGGCCCTGGTCTAAAGTAGTGTACTATACAAGGAGTAGGGCCCTAGTCTAAAGTAGTGTACTATACAAGGAGTAGGGCCCTAGTCTAAAGTAGTGTACTATACAAGGAGTAGGGCCCTAGTCTAAAGTAGTGTACTATACAAGGAGTAGTGCCCTAGTCTTAAGTAGTGTACTATACAAGGAGTAGGGCCCTAGTCTAAAGTAGTGTACTATACAAGGAGTAGGGCCCTAGTCTAAAGTATTGGACTATACAAGGAATGGGCCCTGATCTAAAGTAGTGTACTATACAAGGAGTAGGGCCCTAGTCTAAAGTAGTGTACTATACAAGGAGTAGGGCCCTGGTCTAAAGTAGTGTACTATACAAGGAGTAGGGCCCTAGTCTAAAGTAGTGTACTATACAAGGAGTAGGGCCCTGATCTAAAGTAGTGTACTATACAAGGAGTAGGGCCCTAGTCTAAAATAGTGTACTATACAAGGAGTAGGGCCCTAGTCTAAAGTAGTGTACTATACAAGGAGTAGGGCCCTGATCTAAAGTAGTGTACTATACAAGGAGTAGGGCCCTAGTCTAAAGTAGTGGACTATACAAGGAGTAGGGCCCTAGTCTAAAGTAGTGGACTATGCAAGGAGTAGGGCCCTAGTCTAAAGTAGTGTACTATACAAGGAGTAGGGCCCTAGTCTAAAGTAGTGTACGATACAAGGAGTAGGGCCCTAGTCTAAAGTAGTGTACGATACAAGGAGTAGGGCCCTAGTCTAAAGTAGTGTACTATACAAGGAGTAGGGCCCTGATCTAAAGTAGTGTACTATACAAGGAGTAGGGCCCTAGTCTAAAATAGTGTACTATACAAGGAGTAGGGCCCTAGTCTAAAATAGTGTACTATACAAGGAGTAGGGCCCTAGTCTAAAGTAGTGTACTATACAAGGAGTAGGGCCCTAGTCTAAAGTAGTGTACGATACAAGGAGTAGGGCCCTAGTCTAAAGTAGTGGACTATAATGAATCAGCCTCTGAGTAGTAGGAGAGGATGAAATCAAGCTGTGTCTCAGCCCTCCAGGATTGGAGTTGGGGTTCCCTAATGCAGGGAATAGCGTGCAATTTGTGATGCTTATTGTACACCATATTTAGACTGACACACTGTGCAGCAACATCAGCATCTGCACTGACCTCCAAGGAACGGACAGTCTGTCGTTGAGACCAAACCTGGGCTGACCGTCCCACACACACCTCTCCAATGCAAATATTTTCTGTAAGATATATGAGATAACCTTTTAAATGGCAATAAACAGCCATGAATATGCAAATGTGCTCTATAACATTCAATGACTTTGGCAACAAACAATCGTGCATAATCACATAATCACCCCATCAACAGCGGAAATGGCTGTGAATACTTAAGGAGATGACCTTTGCTGTGATCCGTGTACACAGTGCGTGTGTTTGTGTGTGCGTGTGTTTGTGTGTGCGTGTGTGCTCGCGGGTCTCTCTCTTTCATGTCTCTTGTCCCTTCATCCTGTCTCAGTCAAAGCCAACAACCAAAGTGAACCAGAGGGGCTTTAGTAACTGGCGAGGCTAAATTAAATCTATTAGCATCATAGCATGAGCTACACCCTGAGACAGATGGAGGCCTGGTTGAGATTGCTAGTGTAAGGGACCTCCATGCTGTGAATGGCTTGTCCTCTGAGAATGAGAGAGACACACAAACACACGACGCACACCCCGTGAAGTCATCCTTCATGACACGCCAAAACGGAAGTCTGTCTACTCTCCTCTTCCATTCCTTCTTTCCTGCTTTCTGGCTTTCCAGAATCTTACCAGAATAACGATTGCTATAGGTTGATGCTGTCACTGCAGTAAATATGACTCTGCTCAGCAACATTATCACTGCTGAAAGGATTACTCTGCACACCACCATTATCACTACTGTAATGATAGCTTTGTTAAGCAACATTATTACTGCTTTACGGATGGCTCTGCTCAGCAACATTATCACTGCTGAAAGGATTACTCTGCATAGAAACATTGTCACTGCTGTAAAGATGGCTCTCCTCAGCAACATTATCACTGCTGTAAAGATGGTTGTGCTCAGCAACATTATCCCTTCTGTAAAGATGGCTCTATTCAGCACCATTATCACTGCTGAAAAGATTGCTCGGCCCCGCAACACTGTCACTGCTTTAAATATGGCTCTGTTCAGCAACATAATTGGTGTTACTCTTTTTATCAACATTCTCACTAGTTGGCTCTTTGCTATTGGATCTTTAGGTACCACAGAGGGTCAGGAAATCTGTCAAATGTTCCATCCAAAATGCGCTACCATATAGATGTTAATGTCCTATTCATTGGCCTCGGGCATTGGGATTTCATCTCACCGACCATAGGAAAGAGGACCCCCTCCAACCCCTTTACCGGCCTTCCAACACGACTTCCTGCTAAGACTGACCTTACAGAGTGTTACACCACTGGCCACCACGAGCTCTGCTCAGCACCCTGACGTCTTCACCCCATTGTAGTTCACTGAGAAAGAAATCCTCAAGCAGGTTCTCACCTCACCTGTAAGCATACAAATCGTCCCCGTGAAACGGCAAGTTATTATTTTTCACAACGAGACACTCTCATCGATATTAAGAAAGCCATTAAGTCCTTTAACCGAGTCCTGTTCAAAATGCCATGACACCATTATTGAAGTGTACGCAGGCGTTTGTCTGGCTGCAACCTGGCCGGGATCACCTCCAATATCCCGCAATTTTGAGGGCTGCGCCGAGATGGAGCTCGGGTATTCGGTGTGGGGGGTGGGGGGGGGGGGGGGGCAAGTTCAATATTATGGAAATGTTCATTTTGATAAGCCGGCGGCTGTTTTGTTTGACAGACGGAACAGAGAATAATAGGCTATCTGGCGGCCATACACTTGGCTACGGTGAAGACACAATGCAGACTTAATGAGAGGAGATAGCATTGTAAGCAGACAGCGGCGGCGGCGGAAGCGCCTGTGTGTTTGTGCCGTATGTGTGGGGAGGTGGGCCGACGGGCGCCAGCAGGGACGGGCGTAACACCAGGTCTTACGGAGCGGTTTCGGGGGATGGAAGGAGACCTTGCGGTCAGCCGGGATCCAATTACTAAAGCGTGTGGCCGGCGCAGGTCAAGCACAGCGGAGTGTTAATGTGTTTTGTGTGCTCTGTAGAAAGGGGTCAGTGTGGAACTGTTACGCTTTGATGAGGAGCTGAGGCCGAATTGTCATTGTGTGTATGGGAAGGAAGGTAATCTAGCCACACACACACACACACACACACACACACACAAACTTGCTGATGGTGGGCGGAGACTGACTGAAGCTATGTTGGGCTGATCAGTCGTCTATTCAGTGGTGATGAGACACTGATCAATAATAGCACACACACGGTGCGGGAGTTTGTGGCGTGGCGCTGCGAATCAGCCTTTTATCCAAGTCACAGCAGAAATAACCCCGGAGTCCCGCAAAGGGCATGGGAGTCCTGTAAACTGGCTCGCCCCTGCCGGGATTGCTGTGAGGAACTGTCGGACGGCGTTGCCCAGCCACTTTACGCTCTAGCGACTCCCCCGTTGGCGGATTCGGGTGCATGCGGCCTCAGTTGTGACGCCTGAAAGAGTCGTCCTCCGAAATAGTGCAAACAAAGTGAGAGCGAAACCACGAGTGTAAATGAAGGTTAAGGGGTGTGGTTTTCACTAACCGTGTGTCTCTTATTTCTCTCCGACAACATTGCTGTATTAGGAAGCCATAACAACTCGATCCAGCTCATTAACTCCACTAATAGATCTGGAGCCTAGATTTAATCCTACTGTTTACTGTTTCCACAGCGCTCCATTTAACCCGTAATGCCATATTTAAATGCATTAGTAATTCCAGTTAACCCTCTCACGCATGTTTAGTTTGGTAACAATTGGACATAGTAGAAGCGCTAGGCAGAAACCTCCAGCCAGCTAACTTTCTATTACTTGATGCTGTTGGATGTAAGCCGTCTTTCTCTGATTAAACAATGACACGGTAGTCGCCTTGGCAACCTGCAGAGTGTAGGACACAAGTGGCATAATATAAATAGAACATGTCTGAGCCGCTAGGCTACAGCACTTCCCCTGATACTCCTGTCTGCTGTGATATATTCTCACTTTCAGTACATAATATTGGTTAACTCAGACTGAGCTGATGTTCTGAATGTATGTGACTATATAAATACATTTCTTTCCATTTACAGCATCACTTTGTCGGCTTGGGGATTAGAACCTACAAACTTTTGTTACTGGAACAATGTTCTGTACCTAGGCTACCCTGCCCATATTTGGTATTGACTGAGGTGTGTGATTTATAATTTCATGTTTTTGTTTATTTACATCCCAACACAAAAAAAAAACGATCACAATAAGTTTCCCGGCAGCACTCATTCTTTAATAATAGATTTTTTTCTCACCTGTTGTCAGGTCTAAATCCATCATCCGAGCCCCTGTTTTCTATAATTGGGCTGTGCCGGAAATGCAATGCTATAGCCAATTTGCCAACTTCCCCAGTAGGTAGAAACGTACTTGGAGGTAAAAAGTACAGACTTGTCATTTGTCCCATCAAAACCCCACTGAGCTGTCATTAATCTGCAGCGGAGAGGTCAGGAGCAGATGTCCAGTCAGCAGGTGACAATACTCTAGCTTTGTGCACGCCCCCGTATTCGTGGCAGCCAATTAAGCGGGAGAACCTGGCTAGCACGGAGAGTTGGTTTAAAGCCTTGTGATACGGCTTTGCCGATAATAATCAGTTCTTTCGGGTAATTACTGTAGGTGGTAACCTATCTCGCTTCGTCCATCTCTAACCACACACTGCAGTGGTTGTTGTAGATGGGACTCTGGGTTGTTTCGCAAAATGCTCTAAATCCCAACAGAGAACGTAGCCTCTCTGGGGAAAGACCGAAACTCTGTTATGTTATGATTACGTTCAAATGAGACCCGGTCTGGGTTTTATTTGTTCGAGCTCACATGTAGTTTCCCGTTGCTTTGACGTCTGCTGCACTCTGGTCCACCGCACACCCACACACATGCGCTCTCACAGAGGGTATTTATCAGCCCGGCGAAATGTGTTCCTCGTCTTTATTAGTGCCTTGGCACCCAATCTGGCAGTGTGACAGTGATGGAGCAGTCAGTCACAGTGGGAGGGGTGGCGTGGAGGAGGGTGGACTGACCTACATCCCGGTAGCCATGCTTCATTACAGGGACGTTTCACAGTGGAAACCACGGTGAGAAACTAGGCCCGCTGGGACTGATTGTCTAGGCGACCGGTTTTCGACAGAGATCTACTCATAATGCCGTTTTTCGCTTAGGCAAGCCACTGATTAGGCGAGGGTTACACTCTCCTTCAGAGACGCTCCGTTGGCGGTGAATGAGAGGTTTCTCTCTTTTTACTGAGTCTGATCTTTGCAACTTGAGTCTAACGGGTGACTCATACCATTACGATTCTGTAGTTTTCCAAGGGAGGGCTTTCAAAAGGTATGTGCGCAGATGTTGCCTCTCAAATGGGATTAAATACGAAAGATATTGAATTGTTTTCTGTGCAGGATGCCACCAATGGGCTGTTTTACATGTGGGATCAGCTTTTTATTTTGCATTCATCGACTTATCAACACAACAGAAAACAATTACATATAGAAAAACAGCAACATTAGCTATTCTAGCAATTTGAAGGATTCTAAAGTGCTTTCAAGTGCTTTTTGATATTCTAGAAAGAACCCATATTGATCTAGCAAGGCATTGAAAAAATGATCTGCAATAAAAGGATACACCTAGAATTTACAATCATGCGTACTGTATAACGCAGACAGCTTTTTCATCAGTCTGAACAAAACATGGTAACATCAAAATGATGCATTCAAAAAAAATACAATACCATCCTGGGTAAATGTGAAGACCGACGATAACTTTGCTTGAAGGTGCCAGGAAAAATGCCTACACTCCAAATTCATAGGAATTTTTGTTAGAATTAAATGAACTCCAACTGGTTTGCATTTACTTATTCATCCGCGGTAATAACAAACACGAATGATAGACCAAAACAGTCCCACAAATTTACTTAAAAACGTTGCATAGATTGTGTCTGTGCATGTTACAATGCCTTTCTTAGATTGTGTTGGTGTGTGTTTGTTCAAAGGGCTTGTGGTGTTGAAGGACATTTTCCTGTTTACTTGAGTGATAAAGCAAGGGAGTTTTAGACTTTGGGATTGTGGAGACTCCGGAGAGAGGTGAAACAAATCTAATGAGACCAGACTACAATTCACATCCCACAAAGGCTCTCCAGCAGCTCTCAGACTTCAGCCTAATTTTATTTGTATAAAATTCCCATGTACTTTTTGCCTAAAATACATGTTTATTTTATACAGCCTATTTTGCAAAACTTTATCAAGGGTATTAGTGTTGTTGACTGAATATATACTCAGAAATATTTAAAATGAGATACTTTTGGAGTCTTGATAGGCAGTGGGAATGATTCTGTTAGATATATTTTATAACTTGAGATTAAACTGAAATTGTCTATGATCGCCAAGGCTTTTGCAAGCAATTGAGATACATTGCCTAAATATAGTGAAATATGACCCGAATATATAATGAGATGTAGTGATCAGTCAATTTTAGAGGGATGAATGTAATTGGCACCAACGGACGATTACATGGACCAGGGGTTTCACGGACAGTTAAAATAGCATAAAAGAAATTGGATTCCCTTGACAATTGCTTCTGGTGATTCTGAACGAACCAGAGCAGATATTGCCTTTTATTACTAAAGCTGAGGGATTGGCACAGTGTTTTAATCATATTGATGAAATTGGAGTCCCAGATGTTCCAACACAGCCCAAAGATATGACCATTCTAGTCTATCGAAAGCTTTTTCTACATTGATCTCTTGCAATGAAGCACATAGAGTAAGATTGTAATAGTTGACTGAAGTTATTAAAGGATAAAGGTTTTTTAACAAATCCAGTGTTCTTTGTGGCAGGAGAAACACATTTTGTTTCTCCTATATAGACTTAATTAGTGCAGTAAGACCATATTTTTGCATATTCTTTTCCAGTTGAAGGATTTTTCTAATTTTCCAACGTCTCTGGTGATAAGAACTAAATATCGGTCTGTTTTGAGAACTGCTGTATACCAAAGATGTGCAAACGAATATCTATACAGATGGAGTAATTGTCTTGATGTAAGATCCAATTGTGCCAAGGCAACCAAGTTTTGGGCTAAAACATCCTGGTGCTTTGTGGAGTTATAATGTTGTTGACCTTAACAAAGGCCCCAGGACCAGTGAAAGCAGAACAGCCTCTTACCATTACAGAACAGTATGTATGAGGTTGTTTTCTGTGTACGCTTCTTTCTTTCTATGCCAAAGCCACTGCTTGTTTGCATGGCTAAAGAGCTCTATTTTTGTTTAACCTGATTCAAGCACCCAGTTCCAGTCCGAGTATCAATTTGGTTTAGAAAACTCCAGACGCTTACATTTGTTGGTTGCTCTCAATAAAGGCTTTATATATGGCAACCCTTCCAATTGGCTTTGGCCAAGTGGTGTGTTACTGCAAATTTGGGGATTTGGAGCAAGATATCACCAAATTCTGTAACTCTCCAACTGTGGCATTTTGATTCATTTAAACTAATGTAGATATTCAACGCTTTTTTTAGCTTTCCACTATGTTACTTGGTGACAGGCCTGTGAATCTCTCCATCAAACAGAGAACCTTGGTTGCTCCATGGGTTGGCTGAGAGATATGCTGTTACAGTCATTGCCAGAAGTATTGTCACCCTTCATGAAATTTAGCAAATGTGAATACCTATGTTTTTCTCACAAAATCATAATCGTAGTATTTCTGAAATGTTTGTGTTGAAATAAAAGTATATGGCTTCCCATTATATCGGAGCCCAAAATGAGACTCATTTGTTGCACTGCAAATTTTTTGCAGTCAGCTTTGCCCATTTTTATTCAAGGTGCCAATACTTCTTGTGTTAACTTAGCCTGAGGTGGGGTGAGATAGCAAACAACCTTAACTAATGGTAGGAAGAGGTGGGAAAACATGGGGAACGGGTTGCCTAGGTTGTTGCCAGGGATGGAATTTTGTGTTTGATGGCCTTAAGGGAGCACCTAATTTGACATGGTCCTAACGCCAATCAAGCATATTGCCAATTACATTGCTCCAAATCTAACTAAAATCTACCAGCCATTTAATTCCATCAAATTTATTTTATGATGTCATTTTTACATCAGCAGTGGTCACAAAGTGCTTTTTTTAATCTGCCAAAAAGGATTTCCCCTAATTACACAAAACATACATGACAAATAAGGACACACATTTTTTTAATCAAATAATACATTGATTACTAGAAGTAATCAATGAACTAAGAAGTAACTTGCCCAACTGAGACACATGTTCCCCGAGGCCAAATTACAGTCAGAAGGTTACCATGGTAATGAAGATACAGTACTTGCATTGTCTGAGAAAATATCTTGACACTCGCTATCTTGAATCTGACATCTTCGCAAGCTTTCAGCTTACAGTCAATCTTAATCTAACATTGAAAAACCATTAACCTTATTACTAAAACAATATACATAGCCAATTTACATGACAGCTAAGTTCCAGTTGAAGATGCGTTCTGAGACTTTTCACACTTAGTTAAAAAAATTAAATGGAACCTTTCCCTGTACAGAGCCCTGCATCTGTGAGACCGCCAGGCGGGAGAATCGCAATTTTACACCACAGGTATAACGGAATGAATTTTTCGGGAGGGCATTTTGGCCACAAAGGGGGGCACTGCCGTGAAATCATCCATCCCTGGTTGTGGGTGATTGGGGCTGTTGGCTGTTTTTTATGGGGGGGGGGGGGGGGGGGGTCGTTTCTGAATGCCAGCCCAGAGGCAACATAAATAAATACATGTATGTGAAGGTATGCAGAATTAATTGAATATTCTAATATGAAACTAAATTGAATGTTGTCCCTGTAACAACAACAACAAAAGAGGCATTAATAAATAAATTGGGTTCTTTTTCTATTTGTTCCTATCTGAATGGTGTAGTTTACTTCTAAAGCTATACGGGTTGGGTCTTGGTGGGGCCCTGGAAGGGAGACCAGATACTGCTGGGAGTGGTGTTGAGGGCCAGTAGGGGTCACTCTTCCCTGTTCTAATGATCAAATCCCTGTGCCCCAACGCAGTGAAGAAGATACTCCTCTGCGATCTTTCAGGTGGGATGTTGAAAGGGTGTCCTGTTTCTGTGGTAATGAACACATTTCCTTTTAAACTCTGGCTTTAAACAACATACATTTGCGATTGCTAGGCAAACAAAATCAGTCAGTCCTTCCTTTATAGCTTCTAGATAGGTCTGGATCAAGGCTAATTAACTCCTGTCCTGGAGGGCTGAAACACATCTGGTTTTCATCCTGTACTTCATAAAAGGACTGACCCAGATGTGGACCACCAGGTGAGAGCGATTAACTACTGGGTACAAGCAAGCATCTGAAATGTTTCAGCCCATCAGCACTGAAGTTGAATAGCCCTTGTCTAGATTGTGAACGACTCCTGGCCAAATGCTTTCAGCTTGACTACAGTGACAGAGTCTAGCACAATATCTTTCTAAATTAATTGCATTCATTCTTCCACAATGCAATCAATTATGTATTTTACATCTCTGCATTATCTGTTTTTCTCCACGCACATGATGGGTAGTTTGTAGTCGGAGCACGTGCCCGGAGCCACTGAGCTGAGGGAGCTCGTAATAATCCTGCTATAGAAAAGACAGAAAAAATTATAATGATTTGCGTTCAACCAGTCAAAGGAGCGGTTAAAATAAACGAGTCACTTAGAAAAATGAATGAATCAGTGAAAAAGACTCACCCAAAAAGAATGAATCGTTGGCTAACTGCACATCAATTCTCTCCGGCTGGACATGGGTCTTAAAAAGAAGCCCAAATGGCGCCCTATTCTATATAGTGCACTACTTTTGATTACGGCTTTGGTCAAAGTGGTGCACTACATGGGGATACAGGGTGCCATTTAGAATGCACCCTAGGCCTCTGGAGTGGGGTAGTTAATTGGAACTGACGAACCAAGACGCAGGGCATTAAGCAGCAGCTCCTAGGACCAGTTACCTACTTGTCTATGGAGGTTCATACTGTAGGGCCCACTACTGGGATTTGGAAGTGGAGGTTGAGGTTCCTTCAGGTGGTGGAGCGGCTTGGTCCTTTATTATATCTGGTTGAGGGTGCGTCCCAGTCCACACCCTATTTCCTATGTAGTGGACTACTTTTGAACAGAGCCTTTGTGCGGCAAAGAGGTTTATAGGGAATATATAATGTCAGTTGGGACATGGAGTGCTTGGAGAGAATCAGGGTTTCAACAAGCAGGTGGGAGATGAAACGGGATGTGCCTGTCTCTTTTTATGTGATGGTCATTCCATACGTGGGGGCCAGGGGTGGAGTAAAGTCTTTTTGCAGAGACTGAAACGCTTTCCCTCTCCCTTCCGCTCCTAATAAGGCTCTGGAGGCTGTGGCTAAATTGGGTGCAGTTGCCCAGGCAGAAGACGTTGCTAATGAAAGTTTTCCTGGCCTCAGTCGAGGGCTTGGTTCTGGGATTGTCTCAGGAGAAAGCGGTCCCAGGGGACTGATCCTAGTGCTGTACAGATGTTGACTACTGATAAATAATAGTAATTATATTAACAGGCCCTCTCAGTGTATCATGTCTTACTGGTCAGGGTCCAGAGTTTTTCCCCTAACCATATCACATGGAAGAACACGAGGGCCTATGCTTTTCCCTGACATTTTTAATAGAAATTATATTATTAACTTGTTAAAGTAGTGCTTGACCAGCACCCATGGTAGCACTCATCTTATTTAATTTGTTACTGTCGCAGAGAAAAATATCCAGTTATGTCAAACCCCATAACTTTGTAACATCATAACTCTCGCATGTCATAGTTTCCATGTACACTACCAAAAGTTTTAGGTGATTTACTTCCGCCGAGTACACATGAAACTGCCCTGGCATTATTAAAATGCTAATCTGGAAAACACATTATCCATCATAGCACAAGCAAATCCAAACCACTGTGGTTACACACAAAGTGCAGGCATTGCTAAAGCCATGACCCTTTTGTTCGCTCCCGCTTCTCTGCAGATTAATTACTACTACATTATCCACTCCATTATCCATTCCATTATCAACCTGCCAGGGTTATGGTCAATTCAATTTAATTCTATTTGGAAAAAAATTTAACTTCAATTTAAAAAGGAGTTTGTTTCCTTATCAGAAAGGCTTCTTTATGCAAAAGGATTAGGAATGTAAGTGTACTTCCTGAATTGATTGGAATTGAAATGGAATCAATTCCAATTTGACTTTAATTGCCAAGCCAGGTCCCAGTGCTGTCTTTCAACATATTATACCTCAACGCTTCTGTAACCTGTTGTCGCTGAGTTGGTTCAAGGTGCAATCTAGGATCTTGTGCATCTGTCAAATTCTTTTTAATGAGTAATATACTGAAGTGGTCAGGGTGCCATTTTCCTGAAAAGCAATCTCAGATTGTACCTTTAAGACCGAGGTAGAGTTGTTTGTTTCCGGGGTCTGTTGTGAACTCAATGACTCGTAGCCTAAACCTGTAACCTCTAGGAGACTAGAACAGTGACAGATATCCAGAAACGGACAAAGGCACCACTTTACAGCTAAGTCCACCCCCAAAAATACATGGCATCACATTAATGCAGTGCACATTTTACTCCTTCCCTTATTACCATACTATGTCATTATACACACACACACACACAATGCCGCTACCACTTCCTCTATTAATGATTCATTTGAAGGGAAATGAAGACACTTGGCCCTGGTTGAAGCAAATTGAGCCAAGTAGGGAGAGACTGTGATTGCTCGTTCCACCCCCCCCCCCCCACCCCCCACCCCTAAGCCACTTTTAATAATTTCCTGTCTCAGCCTGTTTAGAAATGCACATATTGGGATGTTGGCCTTTTCCACAATGCACCTTTCCTAAAGATAAGTACTTTCATGCTTAATAGGACAGGATGAACATGAGGACAGAGTTTTGGCCGGATGAGCAGGAGGTCGAATTTGAACCTATGCTTCAGTGATACGTGTGCTGTGGAGGCCGTGAGTATCCACCAGGTTCTGGCGTCGCCTCCGTACAGAAAATGCCTCCCTTGAAATAAATGACGGCGGCTATACTGCTCGTGTTGTTCCACGTTCAATGGCAGCGTCCAATCTTCAAGAAACGCAGAGGTTCAGTTCTCGATGGTTGCCGGTCGCATTCTTGTGTACAAAAATCCTCTAATGTAGACCCCTGGACCAGCCATCCTCTGATGTAGACCCCTGGAGCATCCATCCTCTGATGTAGAACGCTGGACCATCCATCCTCTGTTGTAGACCCCTGGACCATCCATCCTCTGTTGTAGACCCCTGGAACATCCATCCTCTGTTGTAGACCCCTGGACCATCCATCCTCTGTTGTAGACCCCTGGACCAGCCATCCTCTGATGTAGACCCCTGGACCATCCATCCTCTGTTGTAGACCCCTGGACCAGCCATCCTCTGATGTAGACCCCTGGACCATCCATCCTCTGTTGTAGACCCCTGGAACATCCATCCTCTGATGTAGACCCCTGGACCAGCCATCCTCTGACATAGACCCCTGGACCATCCTTGGCCACGTAGATTAATTTTTCTGTTCATTCAAATACGTTTTAACTGCTTTTTCCTTAGACAACACTAGCACTACCCCATGAGAAACTGAAGTAGTACCAAGTCAGGACAGAGATCTTGGTTATTGGGCTTTTAGCCTGTTTTGATGTCACAAGGTTTATAAGATTTTAATAGACTAATGTCATCTGGGGTAAGAGGGTTGGGCTCTAGATGTATCTTCAAACATGTTTCCTAACACTCACATTATCAAATTGTGTTTTCTTAAGGGGCCAAAAGAGGCGCAAGTAAATTACTTATTTACAGTACAGTTATACTGTGTGTTGGATATTGATTCATTAGACACGCAGGGATTCACTGAACATACTGTGATTCAATAGGCACACAGTGATTCATTATCAACACATATTCATTACACAAATAGTTATTCATTAGGCACTCAATAATTAATGACTCGACAGACAGCGATGATAAGAAAAAAATGTAGACCGCATGCAAAATTCAGCGGACTGTAGAGTTTCTCTAGAACATAGTTGCCACATAGCTGTTCACTGGAGGACCCTTATTGAGTTAGACTGGGCTTTTTAAGTCAGGGGATCACAGGGTTAGAGATGGGTTGTTACTGTTGCTTAAACATGAGTAATATTCATTAGGGACAAAATGATTTACAATAGCAGCAGCATGGCACACTGTATCCCACTGCTGGCTCACCTAGGATCTCTCCTGGTTGGTGCCTCGATGGGAGAATCGATTCTTCTGGAATTGGTGTTGGACGGCCAATAGAAGGGTGTAATTTTTGGGATGGGAGGTTTACCAGGTGTCCAGACTCTCTGTGGTCATTAAATTACCCATGACATTGATTGAATGATTATAGGTGTTAACCCTGTTTTCCTGGTTCCATTTCCAACCTGGGCCCCATAACATCATGGCCTCTTCTCATTCCCTCTTCTAAGTCCTCATATGTACACAAGTCACTCTGGATGTGTGGGTCAGCTACATGACTAAAAAGTCTAATTTCTATGGGAAATAGGCAGAGCTCTTGGTCTGATCAGTGGACTTTAAGAACGGAATGTGTCATGATGTCTTTTGAGAAAATATTTACTATATTTAATTTGGTAGTATGATTCAACTTTAAGACACGGGTGGTGTACTTTATGGCCTGTAGATCACAGCTAAGAGCATGATGCATCGCAGAGTGCCTGGACACAGTGCTTAACTGTGGTATTTTGGCAAGATACCACAAACCCCTAAGATTCCTTGATGCTATTACAAAGCTGTTACCAGCAGTAAAAAGCAGTATAATGAGTAAAAGCTGATGTGATGTCATACTCATGGTTAATGGTCTTTTATAAACTGCATGGTTCAACTCCTAGGACGTTTCTAGACCATTGCACTTTGATAACCACTGTGCTAGAGCAGGGCGTTCCCTAGCCACACATACACACACACACAAACTGTCCCAAGATCTTCAACCAGCGTTGGACACTCAGGTATGGGGGTGTTTGGAGCTGTGTGTTCAGAACAAACGTGGTGGAGTGGAGTCATCTTTAACCTTCCTAATTTAAAAAGCCTCACTCACCTGTTTGACATATACATTATTCTAAAGACACACACACACACACACAACACACACACACAACACACAGGGCTTAGGTACTGATTCAATCCATATCGCCTAAGTTCAGCATTAGACTGCGCTCAACATGAAGGTCATTTCTGATTGAGAGGGCTTTATCATGGGTGTAGTCCTAGCAAACATTGCCTTTACATTTTGACTGCACTGTATTATTGTTCTTCTGTGATATAGACTGACTTGAGCCCTAAATATGTCTTTGTCAACAAATGTCTTTCACCCGCACTCACACTCATACTTGGCTGAGGGGTGTTTGTGCCAACAAAAGCGAGCCTGCAGAAGCGAGACAGAGAGAGAGAGAGAGAGAGAGAGAAAGAGGAAGAGGGTGAGCTAGAAAGAGAGAGAGAGAGAGGGTGAACTACAAAGAGAGAGAGAGGGTGACTTTGACAGAGAGAAGTAAAGGAGGGGAGATGCTGATGACGCTGTGGGAGTTCAGTACTTTGGCAGTATCTAAAAGGGGGATTGGTTGCCCTGGGACCATTGGCTGGGATAGGCTGTTTGTTTAATCCCAGTGCCAGGGCTGGCAGGCCCTGACTCGTGCTGTAAGGCTCCATGATTACAAGGGCCTCTCTTTCTCCTGCTCTTTCATCCTCTCCCTCGCTCTTTCACTCTCTCCCCCATTCCCAGATTAAGGCTCCCGCGATTAGTCAGACCTTTCTCTTTCTCTCTTTCAACCCCTCCCGTTTTCTTAACCTCTCACTGGTGTGAGGTGATTAGTCGGACCCCTCTCTCAGCACATGCTCTCTCTCATTCTGTCTCATTCTGTCGCACCTTTTCATTAGACTTCTGTCACCATCCTTTCACTCTCCAATACAGCCTCCTTTCTCTAACTAGAACCTTCGTCATTACCCCTCGTTCTCTCATCTCTCTCTTTGATTCCCTCGCTCTTTCTTTGGCGTCTTCTCGCTCAGCCCTCTCTCCACTTCTCCCCTCTTAGTTCTCGTGGGGGCTACCTGTCTGATCCAGCCAGGGCCGTGGACAGTGACATGATGGAGAGGGCGGTTTTATAACTTTCCCCCCCCGGCCCAATATCTGTATCCTTCCATTCCCTCCCCTCTTTCTGTGATTAACAGGAACTCTGTTCTCTGCTATGGCAGCAGGGAGAATTGTGTGTGTGTGTTTGTGTGTGTGTGTAATACAGGGGAGTTGTAAATGTGTCTGTAAATGGGTAACTGTGCACCAGAAACAAATCTACCCAGAATATCTATATTAGGCTTTATTAAAATGGTGATTTACTGTAGTATACTGTACTAATATTATAATAGAATACTACAGTCTACGGAATCCCTACACTGTGTCCTGCTTTGTACTCGAGCTGTGGTGAACCCGTCTGGAAGAGGACTTTTCCCCCAAGCACAGTGAGGAGGATGGGCGCAATCAGGCCCAGCTCTAGCCTTTACGGGGCCCTAAGCAAAATATGATATGGGGTCCCCTCCACTAGCAGTCCCCAGCAGTTGGGGCCCTGACTAATTGACCGCTTATGTCGTTAATGGCTAGAACCGGCCTTTGGAGCAATAGTTAAAAAAAAATATCTGCATTTGGAGAAATTGGTTGAATCTTGGGGTCACAGCATTAGATACCACTTCCATGCCAACAAGCTATTTGGGCATCTTGCCAGAAGAAAGCAACCACCCTGATCAAGACCTCAGCCCCTGAAGTTTGCTAAAAGTAATTTGAAGTTTGATTAGAACCGGGTTCTGTTGTCAGGTGAACACCAGAGGTGGGTTTGTTGTAGTAATGGGTTATAGTCAACCTGGAGAGAAAAAACGCATTTCCAATGTGAAGTATGCTGGTAGATATGTTGATGTTTTACCATCTGGCTGGTTTTATCCTCGGCCAAGAGGCTAAAACTGTGTTGTTCTTGGATCTTCCAGCAGAATAATGATCCAAAACATTCCTCCAGATCCACACAATTATTCTCACCGCATAATCAAGCTTTCGCAATAGAAAAACATTTTGATATTTTTGTATTAGATGAAGGGTCTCTGATCCATTGTTATGTCTTCTCCCACACCATCAAACTTTAGAAGGAGAACTTGACCCCTAACAAAACACAACTCTCACACAAACTGGTGTATGAGACCCTTCAGTATTTTCCATCTGGGTAAGAGTCTGTTTGTGCGAGGATTGTGTTTTGGTTAGGGTTAAGTTTAGGCACAAAAGATATGTTGTTATAGTTACAGTAATGTTTAGTTTAAGGTTAGGTTTAGGGTGAGGGTTACGTGTGCTTGCAAGAGAAACATTAAGACTGTGCGGCTATGTGTAAGAGTGCATGCTTTTATGCATTCCGAAGGAGTATAGAAATTAGACATAAGGTCAGCAAAGATAATATTAACTATTCCCCAAGTTCATCCAGACCCCGTCCCCAAAGCAGGGAAACAGCATGAATGTTCCATATGTTGTATGTAAGGCATGTGCGTACATGGGCATACACACACACACACACAGAAATGCACAAAACCAAAGGTCCACAGGGCTCCTGTCAAGGCAGCAGGTGGCTCAACAACAACCATTTTAAGCTTCTTTAAAAGGAAAGCGTGGCGGTCATTACTCATACTTTAGCCCCGGACATGGAATTGAAAGCCGAGCTTTCATTCACTTCTATTTTTAAAGGGGACATTTATCCATTTTGACATGTGGCCTTATTTGCAATCTTTCTGTGCTTGTAGCTGGGTTCCCCAAACACTTCCTTGATGTTTTGTTATCGTTACACTGAAAATGTGCTGCGGAGTCATCACTTGCCACTGAATATGCATTGTTGAAATGTGTTCTAAAATGTAATATAATACAAACAGCTCAGAAACAACTCCTGGATTCAAATTGTAGATAATTAGCTCTTTATTCCATACTCCCACAAATGCATGTTTGGATTTGTTAGTTGTTCTTGTAAAACGTGTAATTAAATTGTGTTTTTTTAATGTTATGAATATATAAAATATTTAGTGTAGAGACATTATCCAAAATAACTATCACATAATATAAGTTGATTTGGAATGTTTTAGAATGTCAGTTATAATATGCTTAGATATATTTTCACAATGCATTGCAGTCATCCATCGCAGAGGCCATATTCTCTGTCATAATTCAGGTAGGGCAAGAGATAAAATTAAAATGGAAAAAATGGGTAACCTCTTTAAACAAGCAATGCTAGTTTCACTGTTCAGCTAATGGAAAGCTCATGTAAAGTTTCTCAGAGGAGATCCTCTTTGAAATGCTTTTAGGGGAACTTGGGTTGAGTCAAGTTTCTCTTATGTACGTTGGAAAATAGCATGCTCTTGTGTTGGTTTTGTAACCCTTGACTAGACCATGTGAGAGCAGGAGGAAAGATCATTATTTTGAGATGAAAGGGGAAATCTACAATGGCATTTGCTGTGTGTCTGTAACAGTAAACAGAAAAAACTTCCCTCGCAGTTTCCACAATGTACTATGTGAAGGGTTACTCATAAGATCTTCTCTCTAAGCAAATTGGCATGTGGATGTGTGTGTTCATGTGGATGTCTGTGTTCATGTGGATGTGTCTTCATGTGGATGTCTGTATTCATGTGGATGTCTGTGTTCATGTGGATGTGTGTGTTCATGTGGATGTCTGTGTTCATGTGGATGTGTCTTCATGTGGATGATGTCTGTATTCATGTGGATGTCTGTGTTCATGTGGATGTGTGTTTATGTGGATTTCTGTGTTCATGTGGATGTGTCTTCATGTGGATGTCTGTATTCATGTGGATGTCTGTGTTCATGTGGATGTGTGTTTATGTGGATGTGTGTGTTCATGTGGATGTGTCTTCATGTGGATGTCTGTATTCATGTGGATGTCTGTGTTCATGTGGATGTGTGTGTTCATGTGGATGTCTGTTTTCATGTGGATGTGTGTGTTCATGTGGATGTCTGTTTTCATGTTGATGTCTGTGTTCATGTGGATGTCTGTTATAATGTTGATGTCTGTGTTCATGTGGATGTGTGTGTTCATGTGGATGGGTGTGTTCATGTGGATGTCTGTTATAATGTGGATGTCTGTTTTCATGTTGATGTCTGTGTTCATGTGGATGTTCATGTGGATGTCTGTTTTCATGTTGATGTCTGTGTTCATGTGGATGTCTGTTATAATGTTGATGTCTGTGTTCATGTGGATGTGAGTGTTCATGTGGATGTCTGTTTTAATGTGGATGTCTGTGTTCATGTGGATGGGTGTGGTCATGTGGATGTCTGTTTTCATGTTGATGTCTGTGTTCATGTGGATGTCTGTTTTCATGTGGATGTGTGTGTTCATGTGGATGTGTGTGTTCATGTGGATGTGTGTGTTCATGTGGATGTGTGTGTTCATGTGGAAGTGTGTGTTCATGTGGATCTCTGTGTTCGTGCAGATGTGTATTTGAATGTGGAAGTGTGTACATGCATGTTTATTCTCAACAGGTTCTCCTCTCGTACAACAACACATACGTTTAACAAAACGCAATAATGTGTTTTTCATTTATTAGACAATTGTATCTCAATCAAAATGCATAACATTTTATCTGTGGAAGTTGATGAGAATTGCACCTATCCAGGCATTACAAGGGCAACACTCTTAACAAATCACACAATTATTATACTACAACTACTGCCTCATTCTCCAGTAGCAGTGTAATAAGCATATATATTCCTCTGTTGGAAGTATATAAAGAACACCCCATGACCTTGCAAATTAATATTTTCAAAGGTAATTATCCACAGTCCCTCATGCTGGTGATTCATCATGAGGGTGAAGGGGTCCGTACATTAATTACATATACTTATATATATATATTTCACTCCAATGCCAACGTACATGTTCATTAAGGAAGTCAATTCATCAAAGCTTCCCTGCACACCGAATTTAAAAACACCAGTTGAGGGCTCAAATGGGGCTCTCTTCACTCCATAGTGCCCCACATTCCAACAGAACTCCGGTTGAAGGTAATGCACTCAGAAGGGAATGCCACGCCGTTCAGGACGCATCCATTTAACATTAACGGCGAATGTGGAGAAAGGGGACGGGGGGGGGGGGGCTCTGGTCCAGTGCTTTGCAGCGTAGTCTGTGTGACTGGAGAGTCCCAGTTGAATTCAGCTAATCACCAACCGCCGGGCTGCCTCTGATGAACTCTCAAAGTAACCAAGTCATTTGCATTGAATGCAGGGATTGTGGAATAGCTGCAGGTCGTCCAGAATGGGTTTTACGGCATGACAATTTTATCCATTTGCGCATTGGCGATGAAGAAAGATAGTGGATTGTCAGGGATTTTATGACTATTAATAGAAAAGAATTATAAGACATCCGACTGGGTTATAGCACGGCTCTCATTCTTTGGGTCGTTGCCATGGTTCAAGGTCAGTGCAGGTAGGAGTTGAACACAAGAAACTGCAGACTTATTGACTTGGACTGAATCTCTCTTCCTACCTCTCTATCCTCTCCCCCTCTGTATATCAGTCTCTTCTTTCTGTCTCTCTATCCTCTCCCCCTCTGTATATCAGTCTCTTCTTTCTGTCTCTCTATCCTCTCCCCCTCTGTATATCAGTCTCTTCTTTCTGTCTCTCTATCCTCTCCCCCTCTGTATATCAGTCTCTTCTTTCTGTCTCTCCATCCTCTCCCCCTCTGTATATCAGTCTCTTCTTTCTGTCTCTCTATCCTCTCCCCTTCTGTATATCATTCTTCTTTCTGTCTCTATCCTCTCCCCCTCTGTATATCAGTCTCTTCTTTCTGTCTCTCTATCCTCTCCCCCTCTGTATATCAGTCTCTTCTTTCTGTCTCTCCATCCTCTCCCCCTCTGTATATCAGTCTCTTCTTTCTGTCTCTCCATCCTCCCCCCTCTGTATATCAGTCTCTTCTTTCTGTCTGTCCATCCTCTCCGACCTTTCCGTCTGTCCAGCTCTCTTTACCCCCGCTCTCTGTCTCTCTTTTCTCAATCTTTCAGACACAGGCTGTAATCCTACGCTTTGATCAGGCCTAATGATTCTCATCATCTCATAAGGCCCCTTAGCCCAACGCCGCTGCCTATGTGTCTGTGTGTGTCTGGCCCTCCTTATTAATGAGGTCAACATCCCAGACTCACACCACTGGGGCTCTAACACGGCGTAACATCCCACCCTAACCTGTCCCAGCACCAGGCATTCCCTCAGGACCGGGACGCCAAACAATTAGTTGGGTTGACGTCTCTCGTACCCTCATTTCATTGCCCTCGGACTTGTGCAACTGCTGTTGCCTGTTCGCGCATCCCCCCCCCAAAAGCCTCAACCCTCCTCCCGTGACCGTGTGTGCACGTTCAGCTTGACCGCCGGTGTCCATCAATCCCACCTCAAATCATTATCCCCATTTGGAGCTCAACCGGGCATCTCCATCTTCTGCCCGCGCTGTATCCCGCCCCCTCACCAGCACGCCTGGCTGTGCTGTCATGCCCTTGAGGCGATCTACGCCCCGGCCCGCCTAGGTTAGCTTACGCAACGCTTTGGCTGTCGTTGTTTGGAAGGTTAAGCCGCATCAGGGTGAGTGCGTGTGCCTTTGTGTGTGTGTCTGTGAAAAAGAGCAAGAAAGAGAGGGAGAGTTGTATGTGTTTATTGAGGTTAAGCAGGGCTGTATCAGTGGGGCTCAGCGAGTGCCGTCTCTTATCTACCGGTAAGCGTTGAATAATGCAGGAGGCCTTGGGGGCAGAGACCACGCAACCTCCTTCACTATTTCTCTCCTTTTACTAATGCACACAAACACACTCACTCGCGCACACTCCGCGCCCACTCGGTTAATTAGCTCCGCTCTGATACACCTGAGGTAATGCAAAAGGGATACAAAGGAAATGGATTGGCTTCTGTTTACTTCAGTGCTTTTTTAACTCAACCACTAGCACTGCCACTTCGTTTTTTATTGTTTTAATGTTTTGCTCTCCCGATTGAAATAAGAGGCAAGCCTCTTTGACTTAGAATGTGATTGGCATAACCTAGATTGCCATTGTTATGTTGTTTTCATAACACAACATTGCTGAATACTCGTTTCTGATTGGTTAGAACTTGCATTCTAGAATGGGCATTTAAGCATTATGTAATGGAGAGATAGACAGCTATGTAAAGCTCTGCTCAGAAAGCGGATTCAATGTGGAAGAACTTAGTTTGCTTGGATTGTGCAGATACCTATTTTTGGAGCACCTGTGCTATGCTCTTGCATGTCGCTAGTTTGACCAGGTGGTAGCTGCACTAAAACCTATGAAGCCAAAAACTACATTCAACTTTCAATTTCCACAAATTTTTTCAAATATTACCTTCATTTGAGCATAAATATCATATTTCAGTTGCAAATGCAAATGACTGTGTTGGCTAGTTAGGGAAAAATAAATAAATATGAATGCAGCACACCAGCAAGCAAAGGGACATTTAAAATGAAATATACATCTGGGGGTACTTGGTCTATCCACCAGGGGTACTTGAAGGTTTATGTGATAATCTAGTTTCTGGTAAACTGAACATGAGGGGGTACTTAAGACCCACGAGAGAATAGGCTTTCTGGGAAATGGACATGAGGGGGTATTTCAGGGGCAGTCTGGACAGAGCTAAACGCAATTGGTGGAAACCCAAAAGGCAACCACTGCTTTGAGGTATAAATGCTTTTTCTGCTTGACTTGCTGTGTGTTTGTGTGTGGGTGTTCTGCATGACTGGATGGGAGTGGGAGAAACGCCATAAGATAAGTGCTCTAAATATTTGACCCGAACACGACAGCTTGACCTAGCCTTTCTTATGTTATGAATCTGATGTCGATTCAGTTACCGACAATTAAGATTCAGTTCAGGTGATGAATCACTGACATGGTGGTTAATCCTGAGCAACACTTGAGCCTCTATAGTAGTGTCTGATGTGGGTTAATAGGGGGACAGTTTGCATGTGATATCCTTGTTTTCACTGTCTACAATTGCTACCTTTGGATTTGTCTTTATCCATTTTGTGAGGAATCCACATCAGTCACAGTCAGACCCCTGTTGGAGAATGCAATCTCTCATTTAATTTGCCATTGTAATGCAATTTGTAACATATGTTTCTTCCCCCTCTGAGTGAGATAAAAACATAAAAAGACGCCATTTGTCATCATAATTTCATTGTCAAACAACAGGACATCAATCTCATGCCCTTGACACATATACTGTATCAATAAATCAACTTCAACAGTTATCTTTCCGAGACACCTACACAAGGAACATTTGAAAAATGTCCTCAGCACTAAAGGCTGTTGATCTTGTTCATCCCATGAGAATAGACAACTTTAAGTACATCGTTTTTTTTGTTGTCCCACCAATAAACTTTCACACAGAGTTTCAAGCTTTCTGTGTTTTCGTCTCTTTTTTCTCTTTCTCTCCATGCTTATATGGGAGAAAGACCATTGTGCTGCAGTTGAAATGGACCTAGATAGCCCTGTGCCCTCATCATCTTAGCCGCATGAATGACGTTTTACATCCGTGTGTACTTTAAATGTCCATTGCCTACGGGCACGGGAGAGTGATGAAGTGGTCCAAGATGTTCTGTTAAAATGGTGATGCAGGTGTAGATGAGAGCTATGAAAGTACAGAGAAGGGAAATAAATAGTGTTCAAATAAAAGATAGGAATAAAGACAAGTGAAGTTGTGATGGAAACTGGCCAATCAAAGCTACGCCTAGATGTTTTAGGTTGGAGTAAGTTCGTTGATTCATTGTTACCTGGGTGACCCAGCAAGTGGCTGGGGAGGAAGAGGACTGGTTCCCTTCAAAAGGTTTCAGAATTGAATGGATTGTCTAAGGCTCTACAAAACAGGGATCTAGTTTACAGTGGGGCGGACCTAATGGATACACTGCCGATTTTGCAGCTTTTCCCAGTTACAAAGCATGTAGAGGTCTGTAATTTTTATCATAGGTACTCTTCAGCTGGAATCTAAAACAAAAATCCAGAAAATCTCATTGTATGATTTTTAAGTAATTAATTTGCATTTTATTGCATCTGGAACTGCATGTTTGAGTTCTCCCCAGTGTCACTTGATGATATTAAGGTCAGGAGACTGTGATGGCCACTCCAGAACCTTCACCCTTTTCTGCTGTAACCACTGGAGGGTCAACTTAGCCTTGTGCTTAGGGTCATTGTTGTGCTAGAAAGTCCAAGAGCGTCCCATGCGCAGCTTTCGTGCAGAAGAATGCAAATTGTCTGCCAGTATTTTCTAAAAACATGCTGCATTCATCTTGACATCAATTTTCACAAGATTCCCCATGCCTTTTCTTTGTATCCTGAACAATTCTTCTGGCAATTATGGCTGAAATCTTTCTAGGTCTACCTGACCTTGGCTTGGTATCAAGAGATCCCTGAATGTTCCACTTCTTAATAAGTGATTGAACAGTACTGATTGACATTTGCAAGGCTTTGGATAACTTTTTATATCATTTTCCATCTTTATAAAGTTCCGTTGTTAAGCAGGTCTTTTGGCAGATCTTTTCTGCTCCCCATGGCTCAGTATCTAGCCTGTTCAGTGCATCCACATGAGAGCTAAAAAGACTCATTGACTATTTATACACAGACAATAATTCCAATCAAAAAGCCACAGGTGTGGGAAATTCACCTTTAATTGCCATTTTCACCTGTGTGTGTCACCTTGTGTGTCTCTAACTGGGCCATTCGGGGGATTTCTGTTATCATTATGATTGAAAAAGGAGCCAAACAACTATATGATAATAAATGGCTTCATGCAGAGGCATTGTGAGGATCACAGTATATTCAGGGCTCAAAATTCAGGACTTTGTTTGGTCAATTTGAGATCCTGAGCTATTCATAAAAGACCCGAGGCTATAGCCCCAGACGCCCAGGCCTAACGATGCCACAGGCTTCATATGATCACTATCTTTAAATAAAAGACAGCTTTTTTGCATGATCCAAAATCAATGCCAAAATCGAAAAAAGTTCTGACATGGTGTGCAAACCTACGAGCACAACTGCATGTTAGGCTGTGAATCGGTGGTGTGCCGGACTCAACGGGGAACATGAGTCTGCATAAATAAGCCTGCAGAGCAGTGTTCCTCCTCATTAATATATTTCATTATATTAATTGTCTTCTTCATTCATCACACTGTACTTGTGTGTTCATACCTAAGTGAGTATGTATGAATTGGCCAGATGCACAGCTGTGCCTGTCTTGGATTGGCCTAGTTACAAATGTGGGATCCTACCCATCTTTGGCTAACCAGACCTCTTCACTGGCCAGACTCCCAGCCCTGTATAGGGGACTGTAGGAGGAGCCTCTACAATTAAACATGTTGCACAAGCTAATACCAAACACCATGTTTCCCCAATTAATCCATCTGGATAACTACACACACGCACACATTACCCACTTATAACTGATCAGCCTCTTGCCCAAACCCAACCCAGCCCCATACAATAATGCTTAAACCTAAGAGCGATCTCCAACACCCAATTCAAGTCCCTTTTAACTTCATCCCTCCAAATTCAAGAGATTTAACCATCTTTCCAATCTTACACAATCATTTTTTCATTTTCCCCTAAAATACATCCCTCGTGCTATGACCCTTTACTAGATATTTTAACCTTTCCAGTCATACCATCCTTTCTTACTTTGCATTAAATAATATTGTCTTTTCCATAGATTGACCAGTGACCTGGAATGATCTGATTATACTTTTGAACTGAACATGCATTTCCATAAGCAATTTGCTTGCACGAAAGCATTTTACCATGTATACTAGTTATGCCTTTAACAAGCATCATATCGGTCTTTTCTATTAAAATTTGTTTGCCTATTAATACATTTGAGTTTAGCCATATTATTTGCTATAAGTTGTAACTAACTCTGTATGGATTCATTTAAAAAGGTCAATGTCTTAAACAAAGTTCCATTATCTATCCATTTAAAATGACACATTTTAATCTGTATCATGGCAAAGAGCCCCCTTTAAACTTTGGATGAGCCTCTATTTTTTGCCTGCTTGAAAACCATTTTGGATTTCACTAGGGAGTTGGTCAAGGCAACTTTACCATAAATAGTGCAGTCCTAACATTACTAGAGATGTCATCTGCAAACTCTTTTGGTATGTGTATACCAAGGACATCCACTTCACCATCAGCCCATTTGACCGGAAAACCACGTGGCATTTTGAAGCCTGTACCTTTTAATGATCCAATATGTAATATAGTGCACTTATCATAATTGGGTTTTAGTCCAGAGAGATTGGAAAAGTTGCTGGGAATAGGTATGACATTGGTTTAAGATAAAAATGATCTTCAATTATCTTCCAGATATGGGCTGTGGGATACATAAAGAGAGTATAAAAAAATAACCAAATCAAAATGAAAGTAGCCTTCACTACCTGGTTCAGAGAAGAATATTGTTTTGTCTATGTGAGAATAACCTCTGGCATTGACACGGCCTATTCAAGAGAATTTGCAATCTTCTGATAAGCTCACTTTAATGCAAAATCCTGAGGTAATACATAAAGTAAATATGCCTTTAAGACAAAAACTCAGTTCCCTTCATCCATCAGTTAGAAAGGTCACACTATGAAACATTTTCAAACCAGTAATCAGGCTAAAATGTTCTGAGCCTCTAATTTCAAGCCTATAGAAATGTTAAGAAAATACACAGCATTATTCATTACATTGAACAGGTGGAACATTCACAGACTGACTCTAATCTTGATTTTATTTATTGAGACATGGCTTCATAAATCTTTTATTTCTGCCTTTAATTTTCCTTGATATCCATATTCTGGAGGGATCAGGGAGAGTGCAGTGGATTGCATTTTATACTTTGCCAATTGATACTTTACCACCATCTGAAGGCCATTCTGAATTTGGAATATTAAGTGGCAAAAGAAAATGAGTAAAAAATTATCTAATAAATCACAGACCATTTCAACCTGACTCAATTAATAAAAGAGCCAACTAGAGTAACTAATCTAGTATTCGCTAGCAGATCTCAGCAAATAAAAAAGTTCCTTAACGTACTAACTGGTGTTACAGACCACAATGCTACATTAGTAGTTAGAGAACACAAGTTGATAAACAAGTCATTAAATATCATACGGCACAGTAATCTGAACTGATCCTGGAAAGTAAACAGAATAAGTATGATGCATCTGAAAGTCAAAGTACCTGCCCAGAACTGTTACGCAATGAAGACAACGCGTCTGAATGAAGCCCATTTCTATCAGCTATTGACAAAGAAACTCCAAAAGCAAGCCAAGATGTGAAACCTCTCTACCACAGCTCAATGACGACCTCTGGCTCCAAATGAGAAAATGGGATCTTGCCTTGACTCAAAGGAAATATTTAGAAACTGTCTTGAAATAACGGTTAAGCAGACTTCATTTCTGGCCTGCTTTAAAAATGATTTTCCTCTTTCGTGGCTATGATTGAACCATGACATCTATAGTCTAGTGGCAGTCTTGTTTTATTTGGGACGGCCTAGAAGCTGTTTTAAAATTCACATGTTCCTGTATCACGCAGAAGCAGCATTACGTCAAATACATGCAGAACTTTTATTGTGCGAACTTGTATTTTGAAAGGTTATTCCAAGTTGTTGTTTCATGTTGTTGGCTTATTGTACTGTTACAAATTCTCACTGATCTTCCAGTACTTGTAATGGTGTTGCTTATATGGTGTAACATAGTTGTGCATTAGGCTTACCTTATTCAGAAACATTTTTTTATATGGTGGAGTGGTTTGGGATTTTTATTCTCTGGATGAACTACATTTTTAAAGTGACTGGAAGATGAACATGGATGGTTGGGAAATTCGAGGGGAGTGCAGCATGCAAACTAACTTGTTTTGCTTTGTTTTTCCTAGGTTGTAGTACTCAGCCAATAAACCTTCTTGGTTACAGTTGTGTTATCCCTGGTCATTATCCATCATAGTGGTTTTACACCATGGACCTAAAAAAGGAAATCAGCAAAGGCTGAAACAAATCAGCTTTCATTGTGTATTTTGCACAGATCAAGTTACACAAAGTATGGAAATGGTTGTGGCAGCACATTCATTATTAGAAGGTCTGAATGCACAAATATGCACAGAGCATGCAACACCTTTTTTATGTTTTGGAGTGTTGTAGTGACAGATCCATACACAAAATATATTTAATTTCCTCAAATAGGTGGTCAACATATAAAAAGTGTTGTAATTTCTGAACTGAGAATCTACTGTTTACTTCAACCTCAGTAGCTGTTTAATTTCAAATCCAAGTGTTTGCAGTTTAAAAATAAAATGAGACAAAACAATGGATAATATCCCAATAATTAGGGAGACTACTGTAAATGTAACACAAAAGATGAATCACTTTGAAATATGTTTAATGGGTAAATATGATACATCGGTTGATTTACATAGTTTGGAAAAAATTGCTACACAAAATTCACATCTTGAGAAATTAACAATACTTAATTTAAACATTTAAAAATAAACAGATGTAAATGAATCGTGTAGATAGACAGGACACATGGCTCGATCTGGACCAATTCCAGGAGTGGAAACCCCTTAGATTTACGATCGACCCTGGGAGTCTGACATCTTCATCCACCCTAAAAATAGTCACTAGTAACAGATGAAGCTGAGCCTCTCCTGGCAGTCCCGGTTCTCCCACAGTCCCGTCAGTCCAATTGCCCCACAGCGGAGGTTCCAGGCTGGGCAAAGATGCGCTCCACCCTGGGGCCAGCCCTCATACTCCAGGGGATCCCCATTCACCCACAGCCAGCTGTCAGCCAGGTAAACCAGGCCGGTCCACAGGTAGGACGTGGTGGTCTGGGCCTCCGTGCTCTCCGCCTGGGCCTGAAGTAGCTCCGTAGCGGACAGCAGGCTGGCCAGGTCCGTGTGCTGCTCCCTGCAGTACTCCAAAGCCCCCTCCCACGTCTTGCTCTCTGTCACCACAATCAGCTGGACGCAGAAAAAGGGACACGTATTCAGTGGCGACATGTCATACCATAGGTTCCATGCAATCGCAACGACAACATTCCCAACTCCGTTGCTTGGTTGGTCCCACCCCCAGGTTCCAATGTAGGTAGTGTACCCGCCTCCAGACCACTTCCAGCCTGTTAGGTTGGTCGGGTCTCTGTGCATACCGAACCAGGTGAGGACTTCAATCCGTCCACCTGCTGCCATATTAAGCTGTGTCTCTTCCCACACGCTGCCAACGGATGACAGGTCAGTGTAATGTTGTTGACAGTACTGCTGAGCGTCCATCCATATTTTCCGATAATTAACATAGATGTGCTTCCCGGCGCCTGGAAGATTTGGTTTACTTACCACAATTACCCTCAGCACACCGGAGACGAGGAGCGCTGTTAAGATGGCGTTGTCCATGGCCTGGCCACAGTGAGGCACCAGGAGTTGAAGTGTGTCTTTTAGGCCGTTGCTGCACCGTCTGATGGTCTGACTGAATTCGAGAAGTCATTTTGTAGAGACTTGAACCAATAGCAGAGACTTCCTATTGGTTTCTTTCTGGAGCTGTGGAAACAAGGAATGCAAATCCGACACACAAATAGTTTTTTCAAACACCAAGGAATAGTCCACACGCACAACTTTGAATATGAAGGCAAAGTTGTTTGCCTTGTCTCTGACCCTCAAACAAATTATTTTCCACATGAGAGTTTGATGGTAGAAGGCGGGTGGACGAAGCTTAGGCCTGTGCAAATAAGACAACCGACTTTGAATGAGGAGTCAATTGTTTGTTTAGGTGACTTGACATCTGGGAACCCACTGAACTCACGTCATCCACCATCACACAAAGTGTGGGGAATAGGGAGTGATTGTAGGGAACACTTGATTCAAACTTCCACACATTTTATGACCTGTAGCACTTGTAGCAGCTGAAAACATTCCAGTTCATGGATTTGCATTCTGCAACTGAGAATGGAGGGGGTGTGGAGGGGGAAAAACCAATGTGCAGTGTGTGAATGTGAGTACATCGCAACCGCTTTTCTTCCCCCAGATGTATTTAATGTTGTCTTACTTAAATTACTAATGTGGCCCAAGTGCCTAATGGGGATTATTTAAATTTACAAAATGAAATATAAATCCTTACCTCTCTGAACTTTATGATGTACCTCACAGCCACACAGCCCAATTGTTCCTTCTGGTGATGCTTTTCTATGAATCAATGGAGGTAAGGATATCTGTTTCAGTACACGCCTCAAAGCACTTGCAGGGATCTAGCTGCTGACTCTACCCTTTGCTATTTGGACATTCTAGTAGCTTCCATCTGCAGTACCATTTTAGCTCTAAAAAAAAGTTGAATTATTATTCATTTTGACCATGTTGGATTTGTGTTTACTGTTTTAAATTAATTTGTGCTGTCGAGTTGGTAGTTAAAAGTGACCCCAACACGGTGGAGAAGAACAGCAGGATATGTCCGCCAACCAAGTTCACATATTATGGAACCCAGGAGGTGGCCATCAGGAGGCCGCAGAGCACAATTCAGGGCTTAATGAACCAATCAGACGACATATTTTCTGGGATGTTAGACAGGAAGTGTGCCTCACAGGAGCTGCCGGCACCAAGGCAACCTACGTTGATTATAGTGGAGAGTCCAGCAGGAGACCTATAATAGGTTGGTACACAATGAAACCTCATCATTAAGTGCTGTAATATTATTAGAGAAGGCTAGATGATGAAAGGTGCATTCAGGGATCTAAAGCACTCCACCAAATGTTGCAGATTGTAAAATATTCAAAATGGGGGATAGAGAATTGTCTGATGAGCAAGGCTTTTACAGCAACTGGCTCAAAAGATTCCACCAAAAGTCAATTTCGCTTCCCACGTGCATGAATGAGCCTTTGCCACCCCTGACCCTGTCGCCGGTTCACCTCACAAGGTGACCGGGATCCTCCCACAAGGGCTGCAGTTTGAGAGATGCTCTGACCCAGTCGTCTGAGCCATCCGTCTAAGCCATCCTCATGCTTGCCCATTTCTCCTGCTTCTAACACATCAACTTTGAGGACAGATTATCAGTGTTATTCACTTCACCTGTCAGTGGTCATAATGTTATGGTTGATTGGTGTGTAATGATGTCTCTTCATTTGCATGCTTTGAATGAAATTCCATAGAAACAAATCATTTTGTACCCAAACATTTGAGTGAGTATTCAACTTGAAAATAATTCTAAATACACCTGGTCCAGGCAATAAGACACACTACAATGCTTATGTTGATGAATTTGAATCTATATTTTTAGTTTTGTTGCATGCAAAATAAGCAACCAGGGACTAAACCAATAACTTTACTAGAAATATCCTGTCCAAATAATACTGGTACCCTAAAATGGAAGGTTTATCCAATAAAGAGGAAAGAATTGTTCTTAGTTCGTTTCTCTTATGTTTGGATGCTTCTTGGGTTTCTTCTTTGACCAGAAGGCTTTCAGGCAGCTGAACTTTTGGTTCTGAAATAGAGACAGAGACATCCACTCACAAGGCCATCACCATTCTCAGCCTACATTCATGCGTGGTTGACTAACAAACCTTTCTATCTATAGAACATGAGTCAATGTATGTACCTTTTTATTCACTGCTTCCATTTTTTCCAGAGCTTCCTGCAGACAGAGAGACGCTGTATTCTTATTCTGAAGCTTACACCTTAGACTACTTTGAAAACTTCAGGTAAGGGATTGACTCAATATTTGACCTGTTTCAAAAAAGTTATATTCTACTACAACCATACATAAGTCAGTCTATGAAATATAAATAAATGTCCTAACCATTTCTTGAGCTTCCTGCAGCTGGCTTATTTTCATCATGATGTCCTCAAGGAACATTTCCTGCATCTGCTTCATATTCTGGATGGTCTGAATGAGAAACTCAGACTCCTCCATCTGCTTGCTCTCCTTTTCCATCCATCCCTTCTGTGCCTCTCTCAACCTCTCCAGCTCTTCTTTCTCTACCAGCCTTTTCTCCATGTGGAGGGCAGACTGGGACTTGAGGTCGGCAATAACTCTAATAGTCTGGGCCTCCTCCTTTTTCCAGTCCTCCATTGTCTGGTTGAGAGCTGTAATGACATTGTCTTTGTCTTGCACCATGTCCATTGCCTGCTGGAGCTTTTTACCCTGCTGTGCGTTTGTGATCTCATGTCGTTCGTTCAGGTCGTTCATAGCCTTGCTCATCTTCTCGACTTCGGCCCGCCTGTAACGGATTATTAGGATGAGGTTGTTTCTTTCATGGTCCATTTTCCGCTGATGGGCTTTCCACCTCAAGTTTCTAATCATGTCAGCGTGGACGTGTTCAATGTCAAAAGCCTTGAGGGTTTCCTGACTGGCCGTTATCCTCCTCTCCAGGTCTTCTTTCTCTTTGATTTGCTCTTTGTTTTTATTCTGGAGAGCATTTATGAGTTCCTGGCCGGCCATCTCTCTCTCCTCTGCCTTTCTGACCCTCCTCTCAAGTTCTGTCTTCTCCTCCATCCAGCTCTCCTCAGATATGGTGATGTCCTGCAGGTCCTGATTGACCTTGGTCATTTTGTCTTGATGGTTGAGTTTCAAGAGATTTTCTATCTCTGTCTGCATTTCTGCTTTGGCCTGTAGGGACTTCTGAAGCTCTGACTGACTGGCAACCAACATTTCTTCTTTGGCCTTGATGGTCTCCTGAAGCTTAGAATGACAAGTCTTCCAAATTTCTTCTTTGGCGTGGAAGGTTTTCTGGAGAGCATTGATCTGTCTTTGACTGGCCACATCTTTCTCATCTGCCTTCCTCAGCCTTCTCTCCAATTCTACCTTCTCCTGCCAGAAATTTAAAAAATCTTGTTTTTTAGCTCTGTACGAGGGGACATAGTAAAGCACAACATCCTGTTTTCTTCTCTTGATCTCCATCTTTTTTGTCCACTTCCATTTCCTGGCCTTGTAGCGGTCAAGGCTGTTTTGGAGTGTGTACATCTCTTTGTCCATTTCTTTAGACAAAGCCATAGAACACTCCTCCTCCCCACTGGTCTTCTCAGCATTTGTTCTTCTGGGGTTCTCCATTCTTTACTGTAAAATAAAAAATAATAATATATTAATACATTTTATTCAGCTGATTTATAAATTATAACTTGGTGTGTCACAATGATGGAAACATTGTGGTGTTAGGCCCATTGCCATGAAAACCATATCTGTGACCTTCTAACGTTAACAAAACCCTGTATATGGGGGGCCCGTTGCTGTCCCTGTCCTTGTCCACCTGGTCATACTTCTGACCTAGTCTAAAATCAAATACACTCTGGATTTATCCCAGATAAATTTATTAATTATTCCAATTGGACTCTTAATATCTGACCCGGCACAGCCAGAAGAGGACTGGTCACCCCTCTGAGCCGGGGTCCTCTCTAGGTTTCTTCCTAAAATTCGACCTTCTTAGGGAGTTTTTCCTAGCCACTGAAATTCAACACTACTGTTGTTTGCTCCTTGGGGTTTAAGGCCAGGTGTCTCTGTAAAGCACTTTGTGACAACTGCTGTTGTAAAAAAGGGCTCTATAAATAAATTTGATTGATTGATTGGTATACCAATTTAACTTGAATTCTAAGCCTAAGTGAAATATTACATTATTTGCCTTAGCCTAATTGCGCAGATTTTAAACCGCCTTCCGTTTTATTAAAGTAGTAGGTTTAAATGCTTTCATTCGAGCCTGCGATAATACTAACTGTAGTATTGAGTAAAAATGTAACAGTCCACGGAATAGGCTGCATTATAAGTGGTATTTTCTAAATAGGGGAGACCAGGCATTGTTGTAAAACAGGTCAGTTGTAACACTTCCAATTTCTCCAATCAGAAACAAGTTACAGATCACCTGATTCACTCTGCACATGCTCAATTTAGTCCTTATTTCACATGTGAAGAAGTAGCAACCTGTGACAAAAACTAACATTTTGGAAGGGAAAGACTAACCATGGGCACCATTTTGGAGAGAGCAGCAGATGATGTTAACACTAGAACCATCCAGCCTTTCAGACAAACTATCAGCCAGAGTTGAACACTGTTTTTCGTCATTAGCATACGAATCAGCCCTATTAGCATGCACATTCTCTACCGCAGCATCACCTTTCAGCCAGAGCATCGGTTCATCTCCTGGGTCGTCATCAAATTATATAGAATAGTCTAAAAAATAATGAATTACAGAATTTGTTTGTTTTAAATGGTAAAAATGTATAAAAAATAAATATATATATATATATATATATATATATATATATATATATATACACATATATACACATGGTAAAAATTTATAAAAAATAAATATATATATATATATATATATATATATATATATATATATATATATATATATATATATACACATATATACACATGGTAAAAATTTATAAAAAATAAATATATATATATATATATATATATATATATATATATATATATATATATATATATATATATACACACACGCAGTATCTCACAAAAGTGAATACACCCCTCACATTTTTGTAAATATTTGATTATATCTCTTCCTGTGACAACACTGAAGTAATGACACTTTGCATTGTAGCAATGTAGTAAGTGTACAGCTTGTATAACAGTGTAAATTTGCTGTCTCCTCAAAATAACTTAACACACACCCATTAATGTCTAAACTGCTGGCAACAAAAGTGAGTACACCCCTAAGTGAAAATGTCCAAATTGGGCCCAATTAGCCATTTTTCCTCCCCGGTGTCATGTGACAGGTTCTCAGGTTGAATGGGGAGCAGTTAAATTTGGTGTCATCGCTCTCACACGCCCTCATACTGGTCACTGGAAGTTAAACATGGCACCACATGGCAAATAACTCTTTGAGGATCTGAAACAAAGAATTGTTGCTCTACATAAAGATGGCCCAGGCTATAAGAAGAATGCCAAGACCCTGAAACTGAGCTGCAGCACGGTGGCCAAGACCATACAGCAGTTTAACAGGACACGTTCCACTCAGAACAGGTCTTGCCATGGTTGATCAAAGAAGTTGAGTGCACGTGCTTAGCGTCATATCCAGAGGTTGTCTTTGGGAAATAGACGTATAAGTGCTGCCAGCATTGCTGCAGAGGTTGAAGGGGTTGGGGGTCAGCCTGTCAGTGCTCAGACCATACACCAAATTGGTCATCCCAGAAGGAATCCTCTTCTAAAGATAATGCACAAGAAAGGCTGCAAATAGTCTGCTGAAGACAAACAGACTAAAGACATAGATTACTGGAACCATGTCCTGTGGTCTGATGAAACCAAGATAAACTTATTTGGTTCAGATGGTGTCAAGCATGTGTGGTGGCAACAAGGTGATGAGTACAAAGACAAGTGTGTCTTGCCTACAGTCAAGCATGGTGGTGGGAGTGTCATGGTCTGGGGCTGCATGAGTTCTGCCGGCACTGGGGAGCTACAGTTCATTGAGGGAACCATGAATGCCAACATGTACTATGACATACTGACGCAGAGCATGATCCCCTCCCTTCGGAGACTGGGCCGCAGGGCGGTATTCCAACATGATAACGACCCCAAACACATCTCTTAACGACCACTGCCTTGCTAAAGAATCTGAGGGTAAAGGTGATGGACTGGCCAAGCATGTCTCCAGACCTAAACTTTATTGAGCATCTGTGGGGCATCCTCAAACGAAAGGTGGAGGAGCGCATGGTCTCTAACATCCACCAGCTCTGTGATGTTGTCATGGAGGAGTGGAAGAGGACTCAAATGGCAACCTGTCAAGCTCTGGTGAACTCCATGCTCCAAGAGGGTAAGGCAGTGCTGGAAAATAATGGTGGCCACACAAAATATTGACACTTTGCTCTCAATTTGGACATTTTCACTTAAGGGTGTACTCACTTTTGTTGCCAGCGGTTTCGACATTAATGGTTGTGTTTTGTGTTATTTTTAGGGGACAGCAAATGTTCACTGTTATACAAGCTGTACACTCACTACTTTACATTGTGGCAAAGTGTCATTTCTTCAATGTTGTCACATGAAAAGATAGAATGAAATATTTCCAAAAATGTGAGGGGTGTACTCACTTTTGTGAGATACTGTATGTATATTTATCCCATGGGATTCAGATTATAGAAAGGTACATTAAAATGCATACACATACAGATATAAACCCACATGTATACATATAAATACCTATGTACATAGAAGAAAAGAAAAAAACCTACCATATATTTTTTATACATATATACACATACATACATACACATACACAATGATAAACAACAAGAGTAACCTGTAATCTGTTCAATTGGTTGTAGGCTATTGGTAAAGAATGTCTGGGATTTCATTTCTTGAAATATTTAGATTTACATTTGGGTGTTACAAATGTCCCCGGTCTCCCCTACACTTTAAAAGACTGACCAGCCTTTTACTTCTAAAACACTGACAGCGTCAGTGACATAGGTCTGTGAGATGTCCATGGTGCAGATTTTGATTCGTAGGCCTTTGTTACTAACCGCTGTGCTATACTTCTGTGCCCGCAGTCAGGCTACGTTGTTTAGGGATGAACCGATCAGATACTGGCATTACAAATTTGTCACATAGTGGACAATAATACGGACTGTGTATAGGCCACAGCCAAGTCTGTAATGAGCCTAAGCCACGAAATTAACACTAACAATGTGACGTTAATAAGTGAGTTGTTGATAACGGGAAAACATTCGGGATTTCCAATAATGTTTGGAATTACTTCACTAAGGGATATTCGCAAAAAATCCGAAATACGATTATACGAGGTTCGATCCGATATCCTAGATGCATGGCAATGGATAGAATCAAACACCACAGACATTCTTCTTGTGAGGGGACGCAAAATTACTTTGTGAAGTCGAGCAGGGGAATATATCTAAGGGAATATATAGGCTAATTATTTGCGTAATTTGGAGATTTGCATAGTGCGTACTTGTTTCAACGTTTTCAATTAGAGATGGCTTTTTGGAGAAAAAAAATCGGAACTGTATAGCATAAGGACTGGAGGACGAAGGGGTTCATTTGGGATTAACAGGGATTTGCATTAAATGAGTCGACTCCTCAAATCCCAGGGCTCCCTTGTAAAAGAGATTTGATTATCTCAATGGGACATCCCCTGGTAAAATAAAGGATAAATAAAAAAAATAATAATAATAAAAATAGGCTATAATAAAGTTAGCTTTTAGAAGTGTAGTAGTAGAATGGCAGTAGGCCATTTCTTCCCCAGTGGCATCGTACTACTGCACCTAACTCCATCTAAGTAGGCTACAAATCTTAACGATAACGCGAATAAATAGCCTTGTTAGCTATGTTACGTTTCCCGGGGCTTTTTGCAGTTAGTGCGTGCGGGCGTTGGGTTTTGACGTGGAGAAGTAGGGGGAGCTTTTAAATAAAAGTTAATAAAAAATAGCGATTATCACGCACAAAAACAACCCTGTCATTTATTTTCTAACTTATAATAGGCCTTCTCTATATGTCTTTTTTTATTGGCCTAGATTGGCCTTGGTTAGGGAGAGTGCATGAACGACAGCGAAAACGTTTTACACTTGACCATAAAAAACTAATATTGGTAATTTTGCTTTATGAGATCGGTATATAAATGCTTTTTAATAGGAGATATTTTGATCATGTAGCCTACATGAGAAACAATGCTTTTACACACCCGGACATTTTCTTATCATCAAGCGCATCTCCTGGGAAGCAGTTTCATGACATTAGGCTACCTTATTTCAAACCGCAGCCTACATGATTATGTTTGATGATGTTGGTGGACTTCTCAGCAGAACTTTGCCCTTGCGTTGGAAAAAATACTCTTCATTTTGCATTCCTAACTTTCTAAAAATGCGCACTGCATTGGTAATGCATGATGGGGCGGTATTAACACTCACTGTGAAATAAGTATTTATTTGTTTTTGGATAGCATTATATGAGGTGTAGTGTGAAGTGAAGTGCGATCGTGACCAGTTAAGGTCCCAACCCGCCGGACTCCGTAGAGTCAAGACAGAGTCGACTGCAGGTTCACACAATCACAATCAAAAGTGGTATTGGTGAATCCGTAGTTGACAATGATATTGCTACCAACTGAATAAAAGCTATAGGCTATAAGACAACGTACCAATATTCATTCGTCACGACCTATGAGGCCTCGTCAGCTTACACTTGCGCGTCTCCGTAGCAGTCGCGTGGCTCTTCGAGGGAGATCGATGGGTTATTTGTTTTTCCAGAGACGTAAGCCGTATTTTAATTAAGATGTCCAAACAATAAAACCGTACTTCACCGATGTGTATAATACAGTGACAGCTCCTGACAATAAGTGTGTTGTGTTCAATAATTATAACAATGGTAAGTGTTCACTTAAGAACCTTGCTTTTCATTATGACGTTCATCTGCCATGATGAACAAACGTTCCTATGAAGGTACTTACAGGTTGAATTTGAAATAGAAAACTAAAATCAAAGCGTATACATCAATCCCCCTTTACAGTATGTTGAAGGCTGTATCATAGAACCTAAGACACTTTTTAAACGGGCCGTAGACCTTTCATTGTTTTCACATTCTCTGTTACCCACCGTGGGAAATCCGCCGAGCGCGAGCAGCAAAGTACGGTAGTCTTTCGTTAACCACACTCGATAGGATCGGAGCGCAGGTGCTTTGCTTGAACCAGGCACTTTTCATGTTAGACCAACAGGTGTGTGTGTGTTCACCCATATGAGTGTATGTCTGCACTAGTAGGTCCGTTTGTTTGCCTCCACCCTGGTTTAGTTCACATAAACTTGAAAAAGCTTCCCAGCAAAAATCAATTTAACCAATGATTAATAGATAGATTCAAGGGGGCTGATGTCATCCTTCTGTCTGTGTCTGTAAATGAAGGCTGATGGAAAGGTTTCTAACCACTTTTTTAATTCTGCATTTGTACATGTGAATGGAACAGGAGAAATGCAAGCACCCTGTCCCTGACCTTTGACCTCCTTTTTTGATGCAGCATTTGTATCCACCACAACCAAGCTTTGATATTTCGTCCACAGTCCTTCAATTGGTTGATATTTTCCTGGGCTTTTCCATATTATTTTATATTTAAGCCTTGCTTAGTTCAGTGCCAAGATCAGAACCAGCAAGCTCTACACCAGGGCTGCCCAACCCTGTTCCTGGAGATCTGCTCTCCTGTAGGTTTTCTCTCCAACTCTAATTTAGCACACCTGATTTTAATCATTAACAAGATGAATAGCTAAAACAGGTTAGTCACGAATTGAGTTGGAGAGAAAACCTACAGGACAGTAGATCTCCATGAACATGGATGGGCAGCCCTGCGCACAAGATACATGCGCCGCCTTCCTCACCCCCCCCAACCCACACACTCACGCACACACACACGCAGAACTTTGATTGAAATGTGTCAGGGAGAGCGATCACCTGACACTTTTCCCCATGCCTCCATTGTCGATCGTGTTCCTCCACAGGTTGATACAGCCTGACACCTGGCCACTTTGGACCTTCTCATGAATCTTTTATCAGTCCTGTGGAGTGAAGAACTACCAGGAGTTTCCATTCCTTCCAGACCTTGACGTTGCCACCCAGTACAATGTCGTTTTTTTTTTCTCCTCGTGTGACCGGAACACGTTATAAAGGCAATGTCCTTGACATACTGTAGGTAGGCTACCTGTCAATCCACCATTTCCGATCACAATAGTAAGTGTAAAACTCCACATTTCAATCAACCATTTTCCCCATGGGGACGTGAAACCTCGCAGCCAATACACTGACTAGCCTATTATTAGTCCGTCAGTTCATTTTGAAAATTGCTCTCTGATTTGATCGGGTCAAATAAAGTGGCTGGGGAACTGTGAATGCTGCAACTCGCCGTGTTGCAGCGTAATGTTGCATGTGATCATGTTTTGTCTAGCGATGGAGACCAGCCAATTAAGCAGGGGGTAGGGGCCGGTGGTCTGTGAGCGGGACTCCCAGGTGCCTTTGCACAGCACCATCCTTGCCGTATAATAGACCGTCCAATTAAACAGCAGTCTGCGGTAGAGGACGGCAATCTGTGACAGGGTCTCCCCGGTGCACTTCCACAGCACCATCCCTGCCATATAATAGACCAGCTCTTGGGCTGCCCACGCTCTCTTTACAAGGGATTTTCTTCTCTCTCTCCCTCAAGTGATGAAGGGATGTCAGATTATGTTTATTCCCTGTAGATACAGGATGTGTTCCGTGTCTAGTGTTACTATTTATTAGTATATCGTGGATGTCGGATTGAGCAGGATCCCCGGAAGACCCTGAATCTCACACCAGCCAGTGCTACTGAATCTCACACCAGCCAGTGCTACTGAATCTCACACCAGCCAGTGCTGCTGCCATTCTTGAGACATTGAAATGCAATCACCAGGATCAGGAAACACTTTTTCAGGAAGGTGGTATTACTGACGATGCTCTTTGTGTGTCTTGTGTTACTTATTGAGTATTGTCGGTTCACAACCCGGTCAGGCAGACATTCCACTCCGTCAGCCCTTCAGAGGGAAAATCCAATTTATTTTTTCTGTCTTTATTGACCAATAGCAGTTAGTAACACCCACTGGAGTAAGTAGCTACCAAAGGGTTCTATTGGCTGTGCTGATGTAGGGAGTTCTGTATCGCTCTGCCTGTTGTGTTTGGCCAGTGTTATTAGGCTGTTTGACTGTGGTGTTTAAGCACATTATAATTACCTTGTCCCTCAATCTGGGCTAACATCATAACATACCTGTGACCACCACCATGGACAATGCCCACTCAACTGGCCTCGGGGAAGGAAAGCCAAATTAAATTCCCACACTAATTAAGGAGGGGTGAGTTAAAAAAACAAACAAGTGGAGCAAACCAAACATGGAAACACACAAGTTTCAGTCTTGTATTCTTTTAACAAGTGGTGGAAAATAATCTAAGTCATTGCTGTCTGTGCGTTTCATTGAAGCACCGCGACAGAAGCTATTCTGTCCGTCCCTGCCCAGATGAAAGACGTCTGCACTAACGAGATGACCAGTTCAGATGAAACACATGCTGACAAACCGGGTCGATTCCAAACAGTGCCAGCCTAAATTAGGTTGTCTGAATCAAATCATAATGTTGAAATCGGGTGAAAATGTCTTCGGCACAACAGTTCCAATGTATGTCTCGGAAGAATTTTTGTGTGTAACGCCGTTCTTTATACGATACCTTACCACATAATTTTTAACCTCCAATCCACAGTGATATTTATAAGATATTCCTGGGGATATTCTCCCTATTTGGAGATCCATGTATCCGTACCACTGGTTAAAGAGAGGACGGTGAGAGGAGAGGAAAGAAAACAAGCCGGCAGTATGGCAGTAATCACGGACTGGCTGTCAGGGCTGCTGCCCATGATGGCGGGTCAAGGTGTCTGGGTAAGTGAAACAGATTGCATTCCGCGGAGCCGTCCGGTTTCCACTAAGAGATGCAGCTAAACACAAACATGCACTTATACATGCACAAACCCACACGCCAAAAGAATCTATGATCCTGCTGTAGAGTCCAGAGTGGCATCCCACTGTAAATTATGGATGCGGATATAGTAGTGTAGCACAGTATACAGTACCAGGCAAATATTTGGAGACACTTAATGGGTGCTGGTACTGTACGTTAGTGTTGTGCGTTAGTGTTGTTCCGTATAATGTCTTGGTGTGCTATGTGCCGAAACCTATTCTGACCCTTGTGTTAAATTGCTCTATAACTATTACATGTCCATTACTGATATCTTCTATTCCCAATCTGCTCTGGCATCTTTCTCACCTGACCTCATAATCCCATCCAATTCCAGGCCTGTGGAGGATGGCCCACACTGAATAACCTTATGAGCTTCCCCGATCATTGGGATTGGGAGGGAAAACGGCTTTTTATCTTTATGAGCCTTGAATTCCACGAGGATCAGAGAGAGTGGAAGAGGAGAAGGTGAGGGCGCAGGTTATCTATAAAGGGCTGTGGCTAATAGTGTTGTGTGCGCCAGGAGCTGGAGACTTCAGACGTGTCAGTTCCTGAGACTACTGTGTTATTAGATGTTCCCAAGGATATGAGTAATGGAGAAAGGAGAGGAGTGGAGAGTTGTTTGTTGGGGGGGGGGGGGGGGCTTTTTGTGCCCTCTTTCACTTGGTCTCTCCTTATTGCTTATTGAAATGTAATGTATTCAACATGTACATTGTCATGCAGTAAATAATTGTCAAATCAAGTAATTCTGTTTTCTACCTGTCTGAATTCTACCTGTTTCCCCCTCCGATGCCTAGTTTTCCAACCTGTTGCTCCATTGCAAAAGTTATCTTTCACTAATTCAACTAAAAATTAAATATTTCGGAAAACAAAGGATGCTGTTTTCCAGACTACAAATTATCCCCCAAGTTTTGTACATGCAGTTTGCGTTCTTAGGCCATATTTCAATGTAACAGTTTATATAAACTCCAGATAGAACACTAGCATGCAGTTTTACCCAACCAGGCATAAGTAATGTTGCAGCCAGCCAGTGTTACTTGCTGTCTCCCTCACTCCCTCTCCCTGAGTTCAGTGTCCAGGTATGATGGTACGTCCCTGTTACATCCAGCTAGACAACAACCCAGGGCAAGATGCTCTTCCTAACTGCCTTGGTCAGCTCCCCTCAGTCTTAGTAAGAATGCTCTACTAGGTGACTGTTTGGTATTTATGTTGTCATCAGCAGCTGAGGTGTAATGGACCCCTAGAGAAGAACACAATCCCTGCTGAGAATGAGGCAGTGATAAAAGAAGGCACATTTCTCGTCACTAAAGGAAGGTCAGCCATCAGAGGGAGACAAAGCACCATGGTAATCCATTCAGCTTTGCTAGAGATCTGCTCTCAACTAGTTGGACATTCTTGACTTTGATGACCATCCTGTTGATAACCACCCTGTTAATCTTGTTTAATTTTCCTCAAAACTTGACCCAATTAAAGGGCTTCGGGGACACTGTATGGCTTTCTGACTTGATTATTCAACAGAGGGATTGAAAGGTAATGGTTGGTGGTGATAATGAGGATGACGATAACAAAGATTATGATGATAAACGGGATGATATTAGAGTGATAATGAGAATGATGGTGGTAATGACGATGATAAGGGTAATAATAAAGATGATAATGAGAATGATGGAGTTAATAATGCTAATGAGGATGATGTGATCATGATTATGCTAATAAGGATATTTGCAAGGCTGATTTGATAATGGGGATGAAGATGATGACCAAGCAGGGAGGTTAGGGCTGCTTCTCAGAACCTTGCTGTGATGGTGGCATAATGTATCCTGTCAACTGGCTTCAAATACCTGGGGGGAGGTTTTCAGTGGTAACTCAATCAGCCAAAACAGTTCTGTCTTTTTCATTGGAATCTCTTCTAAATTAAAAGGTTATGGGTCCATCTAGTGGCTGCAAAGAAACAGGCACGCATAAAGGTGTCAAACAATTGACTCTCAAGAGTTTTACTCACACCAGCTTGATATGGATGTTGATATATACCATGGAACTGTTCTTGTGCAAGATACACGGCGGAGTGCCTGGACACAGCACTGTGCCATGATATATTGTTAATCACAAACGCCTGAGATACCTTACTACTCTTATTAACCAGTTAGCAACTGAGTAAAAAGTGATGCGATGTCATACCGTTGGTATACGGTCTCATATTAAACGGCTATCAGCCAATCAGCATTCAGACCACCTAGTTTATAAATGGGTGTATATACAGCTCCGGAAAATTAATAATTTTCAACCCGACGAAACTCTTATTATGAAGGATTCCAGAAACGTGTGACGTTCTCTTTTTGTAGCTCTAATGGTATGGGCGGAGTAATATACTACGGTGTGTAGAATATTTTTTGCGTAATAGCAAGTGTACAGTATTTTATAATGTATTGCATTGAGGGCTAAGGAGGGCGTGGAAAATAGTGTTGCTGGATGTAGCACACAGTTCCCTTCCAAAACTAATTTAATGTACGTAGCCACTCTCCTGAGTATTTGTTATAATGCGTGTTAATGTTTTTTGCGCAATAAGACAATATTCTATATACAGTGATTTGCGTTAGCTGTATTTATTTTAACTATGATTTTGTAAAACACCATGCAAATGGAAATCAAATATGAGCCCTTGAGTAAACGTGTAAACGTACAGTTTTTAGGCACTTTTCGAGTACTACATCGCGAAGTTTTATTGTGAAATGTTTTTTAAAAAAAAACTGTGACCCGGAAGTGGTTTTTTATTGTCGACGACCCTTATGTATAAGAAGGGACTGGGGCAGCTTCTGAACATTTAAGCCATCACATGAATTTTACTGATGGACAGAATATTTCCCCAGTTGTTGCAGTGGCCGGCTGAGAGACTTGCAGCGTTCAGGTTTGTGTCGGTATGTACCTTACAACTTCAGCTTTCGTCTTTCTGCTTGAAGTCGTACTGGTAGCATAGCTAGTTTATTTAACAAATGATTGTCAACTCCTATAATTTACAGCTAAACGTCTTCTTCAAAGTTACAGTCGATGTATTTTATATGTGGGGGGGGGGGGGAAATGGCAACGCTTACGTTACCGTGTTATTTTTGTAATTTTATTTTGTCACGTGTTGTGAAATGAGAAGTTTTCAAAGATGGCGCGGGCATAAATCCTGTGTTTGCTTTGCCTTTTGTTCTAAGCCTTGCTGCGACTTCAGTAGTTGTTCAAGTGGATGGGATTAATAGGACCGTCTTTAACGACGTGTGTTAGGATTTGATCTGATCAAGTTAATCTACTCCATTTATTTCGAATTGAGATCTTAGCTTTAATCAGCATGTAATCTGTGATTCCAGAACAGATCTTTGATCTTGGTTTTCACAATGATGAACGTAAGGAATTCAGAAGTAGGCCCTACAGAAAAGCCTATTTTTGATAAGGCCAAGCTATGCAAACCTGTTTTTTCAGGTCTAACGTAAGACTTTGAACGTTCTAGGGCAATGACAGTATAAAAACATGCCATTCAGTTTTAGCGATCTTGTTGATGATATAATCAACATCGGAAAACTAGGTTTAAAAATGTCGCTACTTGACAATCAAGAAGCTAGAGCAGCGATTGATTTTGCTCTTCTCAAATAAATAAATTAATGCTTTGATGTGCAGATTGGTTCCAAAATGTGTTTAATCAGATCAGATATCCTACCCATGATAACTGAGAAATATGGTGGCTTTAGTCACTAAAAACATGATGGCCCTTGTGACTCTGTGTGACTGAGGGATGCTGTCCAAGAATAGAGATGCGTATTGGAAGGAAATCCTGATTTATTTCAAACCTTTCTAGTCATCATAGGAGAAATGAAGTCCCCCATATCTCAGTCCAGCGCAAACAGACTTAATGGTGTTTTATAGTGCTCCTGGGGGTTGACTCCAAGATGCCATTTATTTTACAAGGGAATAAACGGGTGATGGTATTATGCTTTTTAGCCGTCACTGCAGATTTGGAGTTTCAACCATTTAAAGCAGAATTCAGAGCGCTGGGTTGGATTTTTTTAATGCAAATCACGATGCCCCTCTGTAGAGCCTTAACTTAGAAGGAAAAATGTGTTAGACATGGAAATAAGACACAAACCCCTTGGTAACAAGTCCGGGGAATGGCAGGAGGATGGGCGAAACCTTGTTGACCCAAATGTGCGCTTGTTTATTTACCATGCTCACCTTGTGGACACACGCAGACTTTTTCTGAGCTGACAAATGCACATTTTTTTGGTTGCTCCTAGCCCTTCCTGAGAGTACAGGTGCAGATTTCATTTTCCAACAGGACTTGGCACCTGCACACAGTGCCAACGGTACCAGTACCTGGTTTAAGGACCATGGTATCCCTGTTCTTAATTGGCCAGCAAACTCACCTGACCTTAACCCTATAGAAAATCTGAGGTATTTTGAAGAGGAAGATGTGATATGACAGACCCAACAATGCAGAAGAGCTGAAGGCCACTATCAGAGCAACCTGGGCTCTCATAACACCTGAGCAGTGCCACAGACCGATCGACTCCATGCCACGCCGCATTGCTGCAGTAATTCAGGCAAAAGGAGCCCCAACTAAGTATTGAATGCTGTACATGCTCATACTTTTCAGTTGGCAGTATTGGTCTTAAGTAATATTCAAAATTTCTGAGATACTGAATTTGGGATTTTCATTAGTTGTCAGTTATAATCATCACAATTAAAATAAATAAACATTTGATATATATTAGTCTGTGCAATGAATATAATATACAAGTTTCACCTTTTGAATGGAATTACTGAAATCAACTTTTTGATGATATTCTAATTTTATGACCAGCACCTGTGTGTTATATGACGCTGCCAATCAACTTTAACAGCAAGAAGGAATCATTAAAATGTTTTGTTTTCCATTACTTAGTTAGGGTTTGTGGTCCAGAGTGGTGTTGGAGTGTTTAAGACCAGGGTTGTTCAACGCTACACTTTGATGCCGGTTCGGGTCCATCTTTTCACGGCAACACTAATATTGGTCTTATTTAGACCTGGGACTTCAGGTGGGTGCCATTAATGAGATTAATTGCAGGCTCCGGGCTTCATAGTGTAGTGTTTCTTAATTATGGTCCTGGGGACCCCAAGGTGTGCATGTTTTTGTTGTAGCCCTCGATTGATGTAATCAACCTATCAAGTCTTTTATTTGACTGAAGTGTTAGTGCTGGGCCAAAAACAAAATCAGCAGGACCAAGATTGAGAGACAGTGTCATGGGGTAAGACAGTGGTTCCCAACTACGGTCCTCAAGTACCCCCAACAGTACACATTTTCATTGTAGCCCCAGCCAAGCACACAGCTGATTCAACTTGTCAACTAATTATCAGGCTTGAATTAGGTGTGCTTGTCCAGGGCTACAACAAAAATGTGTGCTGTTGGAGGTACTTCAGGACCGGAGTTGGGAACCTCTGGGGTAAGAGTTCAATTAAAATTGTAACCCATGCTTTAGACCAGGGGTGTCAAACCGGTTCCACGGAGGGCTGAGTGTCTGCAGGTCTTTGGGTTTTCCTTTAAATTGGTTCCCATTTCAGACCTAAACAACCAGGTGGGGGTAGAAACTAACCAATTAGTGAACTAATTAATCAATCAGGTACAAGGTGAGAGCGAAAACCTGCAGACACTCGGCCCTCCGTGGAACCGGTTTGACACCTGTGCTTTAGACGTTCAACTTCAGGGCTATTCAAATCCAGTCCAGGAGGCCTGAAATACTTCTGGTTTTTGGTTCTACCTACTAGTTTATTGCCTTCACCTGGCATCTCAGGTCTAAATCAGTCCCATATTGTTAGAGGATAAAGCCAGGAATGTTTCGGCCCTCAAGGGCTGGAATTGAATAGCTCTGTACTACTTTCAATTTTTTTTTAGTCTCTCTTTTTTGGAAACTGCCCTTTTACTGTGTGCTTATATGCATAAAGGTGTATAAGAGACAGTATTCAATGATGTTGTGTGTCAAATGTGAGTAACGTTCAGTCTATTTTTTTGGATGATCTAATTAAGTCAGTGTTTCTTAATCTTGGTCCTGAAGACTCCAAAGGGTGCAAGTTTTTGTTTTACTACATGCACGTACAAATGTGCAAAGAACCAATGTTTACCTTGCAGATGGTAACTTATGAGCAGGCCATAACAACAAATGGGTGCTGAACCTCTAAATCAGTGGTTTTCAAACCTCTCCTATGAGGAACCCCAGACCTTCTACATCACAGGTGTCGAACCGGTTCCACAAAGGGCCGAGTGTCTGCAGGTTTTTGGTTTTTCCTATAAATTGGTTCCTAGTTCATACCTACACAACCAGGTGAGGGTAGAAACTAACCAATCAAGTACAAGGAGAGAGCAAAAACCTGCAGACACTCGGCCCTCCGTGTAACCGGTTTGACACCTCTGTTCTACATCTTTGCTGTAGCTCTGAACTGGCACAGCAGATTCACTAAGGGCTTTAGGATTGGTAGACAAGTTGAATCAGGTGTGCTAGCTCTGGAATAGTTAATATGACCGAACTGGCTTTGGTCTCTAGGAGAGGTTTGAAAACCACCGCTCTACCAGGACATTCAACCTCCTACCTCATCTGGTGCATTGTTAAATAGGCCTCCTTTACTTGACAAGTTGGGTTATTTCTGATTGCCTACATAAAATAGGCTACTACCTATTTTACAGTATCCATCTTAATTGCTTTTTTTTTTTTTACTGGCTAGTTGTTAGTGATTGAAGCTGGTAATAGTCCATAGAGAAATGTGTAAAGAAAATGAAGTCTGTTAAATTGTTGCTTCATCTCCACAGTCAAGTCCTTCACTGAAATGCTTCTTGATCTCCCATGTTTTCTGCCTGTAGTGCATATCCCAACCAGTCAGATGTTCTTGACTGGGGACAATGAGCCTAATTGCATGATGACAGTGCTGGGGCTGTGACAGAAATGGATTGATTTACTGGTTTACTAGGTAAGTAGTGTCATTGCCCCATAGGGTTCATGTCCTAAATTGTATCCTTCATGTCCTATTTAGTTTCCTTTTGACCAGGGTCTATGGGGACCTGTGTGACTGGTCAGCGGTGGACTATACACAGTGAATAGTGGGTCATTTGAGATGTTAGTGTTCTGGTACTGGACAGGTACTGCAGTGTCGCCGTCATGGCCATATTCTGCAGTGTGTCTTGTTGTACCTACACTATAACAGGGGCTCTCTGGAGTCTGGCCTGGCAGTTGCAGGTGTGAGCATGTATACAGCAGTTTGATGTTCATGTATGATACTGCAAACAAACTTCCTCCTTTATGTCAAATGATTTAGATATTTCCAATGTGATAATTGGCTTTGTCAACGGTTTAATTGGAAAAGGGAATACTCTACTAAATCATACCCCAATGTTAGTGAATCTAAGCTAGTATCAGTTCTGTATTTGTCAGATTGTGAATGTTTGAGCAATTTGGATTTTAATAGATGTTTCCGCTGAGTCCCTTCATGTTTTGTTTGGTTCCTGGCGTAAACTGTTTCTGACCCAACATTTTGCCACTGATTGAGTACGCCCGGGTTTAGTAGATTAGCGCCAGAATCATGTCGTCATTGTTGGTAATTCTACTCCTTTCGCTTCAGAGGACAACTCATGAGGGACGGCTCAAACATCGTTAGACTAAAGTGACACTCAAATGAATCTGGCTCATTCCAATGTTAAACTGTCCCCCTGAAACCCTTAACTTTGATATTCTGTCTCTAAGGGTGCCGTGTGTCCTGGGTGCCCTTGATCACATGGGGGCGGGGCGCGCCACTGATTCGGTTTGTGCCGTAGCAAGTCATGGATCCCTCATCCCTGCTGTAACTGACTCCCTGGGTAAGTATGCTTCATGGTTTGTCCTGGATGCATGTCCAAAATCGCATCCTATTTAGTTTCCTTTTGACCAGGGTCTATGGGGACCTGTGTGACTGGTCAGCGGTGGACTATACACAGTGAATAGCGGGTCATTTGAGATGTAGTGTTCTGGTACTGGACAGGTACTGCAGTGTCGCCGTCATGGCCATATTCTGCAGTGTGTCTTGTTGTACCTACACTATAACAGGGGCTCTGTGGAGTCTGGCCTGGCAGTTGCAGGTGTGAGCATGTATACAGCAGTTTGATGTTCATGTATGATACTGCAAACATTTGCTTTAAAAAAATAAAATAAAATGGGTTCCTTTTGGAATGTCTTATTCTTTTAGCTGTTTTCAGGCTTTCCCCGTCTGTTTGCATTTGCTGATTGTACCCAACACTTTCAACGCCACGTTGTGTACAGACTTGTTTATGCCCCCATCTGTTTGAAATCCCAAGGTGGATCTTGGCACCTTGCTTTACACCACTGGCTGGTTCTGAAGACTTGGACCGGATGAGTAAAGAAACGGACCCGGAGTAACCGCTCATGTTTTGGCTCATGGCTATACTGTAGTTTCAATGTTCTTGTCAACCAAATACTTAATAAAAATCTGTGCGTTAAAGTTCTTGTCTACTTTGTGAATGGGACTGTGGAAAGCTGCACTGCAACCATGCATATCTTTCATTCATGATGGCGTGTCATTACAATGACCTTGCCTGGTGTTAGGTGACAACTTGTCTCACAGCCAATTTACACATTCATTGGAGTGTATTTCTGGAACATGTTCTCTTGGTGGTGGGAATGAATAAATGCACTTCTCAAAGTTGAGGATTTGTCTTACATGTCTGCATTTTATTTGTCAATAACAGCTGTCAACTCAATGTAAACCTGTTCATTGATTTCTCTCAAAGGTAATTGGCTTGGTTCAGGTATTTGACCAGTCTACTGTGGTTTGGCCTGGTAATTGTAGCTGTAAAACCTATTCCAGGTTGGTGGCACGTCATGTTTCCCTTTGAAACTTATTCTATCCATGTTAGCAGCGGCCGCCAGAAGTTCCGATCTATTGCATGGTTGTGTGCGGACAAGATACTCCGGCCTCGTGCTTCTGCTTATGGCCAGAACGCCCTCGTAACAGTTATGAAATATAAGCCTAAATCCCAATGTTTCACACACACGTGCCCTGATGGGAGGGGTTGTGATAGGTCCTCACATGGACTTCCCAGAGGATTATCTTTAAGATAAGTCGTGGATTATGCTTGGCTGTAATATTTCTGCAGGCAATACGTGCGTTATTCCCTTACCATGTGAAATTGGTTCAAATATTAACGCAATTCTCGTTTTAATGAATGTTACGCGGCTGGGATCAACTGTTGCCTTCTGTGACAGGACGCTGCCCTAGAAAGGGTTTATTAGCTTTTAAAAGAATGTGCAATTACCAGCCGCCCTCTTAATGTGGGTACCACTGTGTCGCAACACTCCCAACTGTGCCTTAATATCCTGCATCTATGATATCGACAACCACCAAAACTGAGTTAGTGCAATGTTCCCGTCTCCATGACCGCTGAGTGAAGAGGATGTGGCTCTGATGGCACTGGATATTAGTAGGGATAAATTAGTTGAAGATGTCATTAACATTTTGGTAGGACTACATTTCAATGTTTTTGAACATAGTCGAGGCAGGTTAACTAGAGCGTGCAAAAGAAAAGTGTATTTTTAGACGAGCTGGAAAATATGAAACCATGTTAAAATGGTTGTTCATGCACCGTGAGATTTTGGTGTAAGGTGTATTAGTGATTAAATGTTTAATGGGATGCATCTTATTGAAAATGCTTGAACTCCACGCAACTATATGTCACATTTTTCTAAAGATTTTTGCAATGGCAATTCAATAGAGGCGGTCATATGAGAATGAAAGTATGTACATTACCCAGCTGATTTAATTTAAATGGGTGACGCTCTTATTGGACATATGTGAGATTAAGGGATTTATACAATATTGAAGATCAGAATTTGGCAAATATTTAATAAATATTGTGGCAGAACTTAGGGATAGCTATACACATTATCCTCCGTTTCATCACAGCATTAATATCAAAAGCCGGTTGCGTGAAGTTCATTATCAAACAGATGGGCATCATCAGTTTGAGAACAACGCAGACTGGCCGACGGTAATCCAGCTGTCCAGCTGGCTCATAAACCACCGTGGCATGGGTTCGATCCTGACCAACTATAAGGATTCAGCACGCTATCTCTGTCTTTTTTCCTTTAAATTATGAAACACGCACAAAAATAAAAATGAAGAATAATACATTTGGGTCTCAGTCCATTGTACCATGTACCATGGGGTTGACAGGGTAAAGACAATTTTAGGATTGCATTTATATGTCCAAGAAAAAAGGCTTTTTCTAGCGTTTAGGTAATTTTATGTACATTACGCCTAATCTTGAAAAGCTTACCACACGAATAACTGAAATGACACATTGAAATACAATAAAACAGACCTTAATTGAAGTAACTACAAAATATTTTTGTAATGTGAGGATAATTACAGTTCCCAAACTTTCTAGTGGAACATATTCCGAACTTGAATGCAAACAAACAATTAACATCCAGGCCAATACTGAAACTCGAATTGTAGGCCAGACTTTCAAAACAATAAATTCATTAAACAAAATTAACTACTTGCATCATATAAGTTCTATATGTAAAGTTATGTAAATTATTTGACAATGGCCCAATAAATATTAATTACAATCTATAAATATGAACGGTTATGGTTAACCATCTTACATATTTGTTTTTACTACAATGATAAAACCACACGAGGAAAAGGAACATGCAACAGCATGTGCCTCATTCTTTTTCCCGAAAATGATTTTCCCTTAAATGACCAATTCAGAAAGAATTCCTGGCAAAAACGTGAATATGCAAAAACAAAAGGCTTCAAAATAAATACATTTGGTTTGACCAAGGGAGGCTGGCATATTTACCTACAGCCACAAGTGGTTGATATGTTTAGGAACCAGTTTTGCTTCATAACAGGCATTCTTTGGAAAGCTGAATTCTGAATATCAGTTTCATATATACAGAACTTTGTAAATAAAATCTAATGGATCTTGGATAAAGTAGCCTATTGGTTAAAATTGCTGGATCAGAATTGGGCTGCCTTTGTAAATGTATGGATACAAACGACTGCTCTTGAATGCAAACAATAGTCTAGGCTGTAGGGCCTAAGCCAAAGAGGAAATAGTTCCAGTGGAATCGACTTGCCCAATGATGATATTGAATAGAGGTTATGCATAGAACATGAGGTTATGCTTAAAGCTTTCTCTCCCAAGAATAATATTAAAAACAGCGTTGGCCTCATCTGGTTTTGGATTGGGCCCCGGCCCAATTTAATCCCTGATTGTAACCAAAGACAAAACTTGCAGGACTAAATCAGGACTAAATCTTTCGGAAGCCAGGTCCTGTTGATATCCCTGCTAAAGCAATTA